>NC_081411.1:231933173-232272673 GCF_030272615.1 Cryptomeria japonica | reverse complement strand
GGATGTCAAATCTCCTAGTCGCAAAATTGAAAATCAAGAAAATAACATCAGGTTTAATACTGAAAACCATTTACTGGCAACATTAGACCAAGAAAAAGTAAAAATAAAGGACGTATATAACGGTGAAAACCTCCTCGAGGCGCCGGAAGATGGGAGATTTGACACCTTACCTAAATGTTATCAAGAGAAGTTATCTATCATAATAGCACCAGCAAAGGCAACTATCATTGGCACAAATGATCTACATCCAACAACTTCTCTAATTGATACAACAAGGCAGAAATATTTTGAACCATTCAAAAGATGGCAAATCAATTCTACCTGTTCATATACAGACATTGCAGGGTTCGATCCATATCTTACAATATATCACCCGAATATCAGTCCAGGCACAAGCATCAATAATGGAACACATCATGGACCAAGAGCAAGCATCAATAATGGAACACAACATGGAACAAGAGCAAGAATCAATAAAGGAACACAATATAAATCAGAAGCAGACATTCTATTCATCAAAATGGCTGTAGAATGGAATATTAAACAACTTCAAGTCTTTCGAGACTCTCAACTTGTCATTAATCAAATCAATGATGACTATCAAACAAAATATGACAAACTCATGCCTTACAAAAAGATGGTGGATGATATCAAGAAATACTTTGTAGAAATAAATTTTGAACAGATTCCAAGAAATGATAACAAAGCAGTAGACGCCATGGCTACACTTGCTTCTATATTGCAGACACATGAAAATCAAGAGCGTTATGAATTCCTGGTTGAAGAGTTGTTTCATCCCGCCTATATTTGTCCTGATTCCCAAACCATCTGCCAACTCATTGGACACGATTCCTCCCGCTATGGCCAAACTTACACATACCTGAAAGATAACATCTTACCTCCTGACTTATCGAAAAACCAAAAGAGAAACTTTATTCGCCAATCCTCCCATTATACTCTCATCGCGGATACCCTGTATAACGAGGTCTAGACGGTACTCTCTTACGATGTCTTGAACAAGAAGAATCTGAGAAGGCTTTACATGAAGTCCATAATGACATTTGTGGCACTCATTCAAGTGGTCTTACCCTTTCGAAAAAACTCATACGCTTGGGCTACTATTGGTCGACTATGGAATGAGATTCTTTCAAGATAGCAAGAACATGCAAACAATGTCAAATCCATGGGAATTTGATCCATGCACCAACACAAGAACTACATGCTTTAGCAACATCTTGGCCTTTTTGTCAATGGGGACTTGATCTAGTAGGAAAGATAAATCCTTCCTCATCTAATGGACACAAATTCATCCTGGTAGCTACTGAATATTTCACAAAATGGATTGAAGCGGTACCTCTCATCAATATCACAGGAAAACAAATTGTTGCATTTATCTTGAACTATATCATTTGTCGTTATGGAATACCAATGACCATTATCACTGATAATGGGTGACCATTCAAGAATCAGGATGTACAAGAGCTCTGTGAGAAGTTTAAAATCCAGCACAGATTCTCCACACCATATTATCCATAGGGAAATGGGCAGGCAGAAGCATCTAATAAAACTATTCTGAAAATCCTCAAAAAGATAGTGAATGATGCTAGGAAAGATTGACATATCCAACTAAACCTTTCTCTATGGGCCTACCGCACTAGTATCCGCACATCGACAGGTGCCACACCTTTCTCTCTTGTATATAGATCAGAAGCTATATTGCCAATCGAAGTAGAGATACCCTCTCTACATGTATCACTAAAAGGTCTCATCCCAGATGAAGAACAAAGAGTATCTAGACTACAAGAGTTAGAACTGATCCATGAATGAAGACAAAACACCTTTGATCATCTAAAGGTATATCAGCAAAGAATGTGCCGAAGCTATAATCATAAGGTTAAACCACGAATCTTTCAAGTTGGAGAACTAGTGCTAAAGGAAAATCCACGCAACCAGGCAGATCGAGAAAAGAAAGGAAAATCCACGCAACCAGGCAGATCGAGAAAAGAAAGGAAAATTTGAACCAAACTGGTTAGGTCCATTTGTGGTCACAGTAGTATTTGGGTCAGGAGCATATCAGCTATCAACACAGGATGGAGATCAACTCGAGGAACCTATCAATAGCATGCACCTAAAAAAGTTCTATGTGTGAAAAATCAGAAAAATCAAAAACAGTGAAAAATCAGAAAAAAATCAAAAACAAGGAAAAATCAGAAAAATCCTAAAAAGTGAAAAAAATTAAAAAAAGAAAGAAAAAAGAAAAAAATCAAATATCAAAAAAAGTGCAATAAAAATAGATGGTGAAAACCTGGCAAACAGGTGCTATCTATCGACTGGCTCTTCCATCTATTAGTTCATGCATTTTTCCGCTTGCATTCATTTTCCATCAACGCTATACATGACCATCATAAGGCCTTTATACATACGCAGACATCCCAGGTGGCTTCTTACCATGGTTTGGATCATTGGATATATCATAACGACTTTGTTTCTAGGCTTGGGGCAAAATCCTACACCTAGCTGGGGGCAAACTCTTGATCATTTTGAGCTTAATCAAACAAGTAGAACAAACAGTTAGACAACTCTTATCAAGCAAAAACTGAGACACATCCAACTTTGAACACAAGATAAAACTATCAACTATCAAGCTATCACGAAGTCAATCTAAGCACATCACACACTTTTCAGTGGATAATATCTTTTTGAATGATTGATTGTAACATGATTGTTCAACTTTTCTATATTGCTTTTCGCTATCATGATTTCTAAGTGACTCTAGGATGTCATTGACTAGAGGAACAAGGAAGAAACATGATATTTTTCTTATCTGTTGTCTGAAAATTAATCATGAATATGTGCAAATTTGTCTCGGGACATGATCTTCAGAATATCATTAAAGACATTTCCGATTTGCATATTGAAATGATTAATACTACCTGTTTTATGCAAACAACACTCAGGTCATCTCGGTTCAATTATACCTAGATGCTTGTGTTAACTTGCTATATCAAAATCCAAGAAAATAGTGCTCAGGTCATCATGGTTTAATTATACCATCGATGTTTGCACTCACTTCCCACATTTCAAAAGCTCAATGATGACAAAAAAAACGCAAAATAATCCAGTGACTGGTCTGGTCGTAGCTTTGCATTTCATTTGCATTGTACCTTGCATTTTATTCTTGCATGGGATCCCAAAAGCTCCTTTTATCCAAGGCTAACTCTATCACAGGAATCATCAAAGTATCATCACAAGTGTATACGCAATCAGAATAACTCATATCTTTCATGATATTATCAACCTTGCAAAAATCTTATGCTATCTCTCTCAACAAAATCAACAATCAGCATATCCAAATATTTCTGCAACTTGATATCAACAAACTGTCAGTTCTTTATCTATCAACCTTATCAAATCAAATCAAATCAATCAATCAAACCTAATCAATTCTGTCACGTCTTATATAGGATGAATCCTTACTGAAACCAAATGATCTGATTCTGATTCATGTCTTATACAGGATGTATCCTTCCTGAAACCAGACGTTCTGATCATGTCTTATATAGGATGAATCCTTCCTGAAACCAGACACTTTGATCATCATTGTCTTATATAGGACGAATCCTTCTTGAAACCAGACTGAATCCAATCAATCAAGATTATTCAATCTTACCAATCTAAGCAATCAAACTAATCAAAGAACTCGCATTTTCATCAAACAACAGTTGTAGAAATCAAATCAAATCTATCGGGATATCAATCTTGCAAAAACTCCAAAGATCAATTATCTCAATTGATCTCCTGAGGGGGCATCATCATACCGGAAATTAGCAATCAAGAGCTGGGGCATCCTATCAAATCAACACCATCATCAAAATGAGATTATTCTTTGAATCAACACGTCATCACACCTTGCTTCAAAGAGGGGCAAAATGTATACACCTAAAAATGGTCTGAAGATAATTAATTAAATAAGCAATTATTTAATTAATCGCTCCTCCCCAATTTAATTAAATTCACTAAGCAATTTGATTAAATCTCTCATTCATCTACTTATTAATAAATCTAAGGATTTATTAAATAGGTTCATTTCACTCCTTTAATTAATTAATTCAAATTAATTAATTCCCCCCATCAAAATCATTTCTTCTAATCCTAATTAATTAAAACAAATCAATCATGAGTTGTTGAGATTAATTAGCCATTTTCCTAATATTTGAATTTTTAAATTCAAATTCTCCTAACTTCTACCACTCCTAAACCTAACCATTCCTAAACCTAACCCATTCTACCTACCACCATGTCCCCTTTCATCCAACATCTTCTAGAACCTTTGTGACACTTGTCACTAAGTGTTCCCTTTAATCCAACCCCCTTTGCCAACCTCCTCCAATTTAACCATTGATATCTTCAAATCAATCTCAACCGTTGATTCATGCCAACTCACCCCTAGCCTTGGAAAATCCTATAAATAGACCTCATTTTGAGCAATATGGATCCCATCTCATTCATAGCTTAAGCATTGTTACTACAAGCATCTAGCTTCTAGTTTATCATTTCTTAGCAATGTTATCATGCTCATTTTAGCTTAAATCTTAGCTTAATCATGGTAAATAAATGCATTCATGTAGCTTAATCATGATATTCTTGCTAAGATCATGCATTTTCAGTATTCATTTCCTCCATCTAAGTGTAGTCAAGTCACTAAATTTTACATAATCTGATCTGAGAGCATTTTTCATACTCGCATTTACTAGGAGGCAATAAGTCAATTAGCTATGGTTTTATGTTTCATTGATTTAAATCTTCTAACCATGCTTGTAATGATTTATTGAGTTCATTGTATTTGCAGGTACAGGTACACTTCACAGAGCACGACAACAGGAATAGCAGAGGGGAGGTTGTTTTCTTTTTTTCGGTGCATAAAGGGTGTTAGTCTAATAATTTTATGGAGGGTTTTGTGATTCTTTATGCACTTGAGCGGGATTTGGCATGGGGTTTTAGGAAGGTGATTTGTGAATTGGATTCACAAATTGTTGTTAACTTGTTGTCTGATCAGAAGGTGAGTGGGATTCAGTGGCAGTTGGCGGGGATTGTTCAACAGATTCTCCAAATTAGCTCTTTAATGGAGCAGGTGTCCTTCATCCATATTCCTTGCGAATGGAATGGTGTGGCTGACTGTTTGGCCAAGTGGGCATTGGAACATGATAGTGAGTGGAAAGTGGAAGGCTGGGAGCATCTCTCTGGGGATTACTGTCAGGAATTGCAGAAGATTCTCATTGAGGACATGGGTGGCTTTAAAGCTGGTTGATCTGTGGTTGGGCTGGTAGTTCTTCTCTAGGGCCTCGAGGCTCTGATTCTTTTTGTAATGCTTGTTTATGATTCTCAATAAAGTTTTTACCCTTTTAGTCACAAATCCCCCTCCCCAATTTAATTAAATTCATTAGCAATTTGATTAAATCCTCCCTTTCATCTATTTATTAATAAATCTAAGGATTTATTTAATAGGTTCATTTCAATAATCCCCCTTGATTAATTGATTCAAATTAATTAATCCCCCCCACTTCATTCAATTCTTCTAATCCCCTAATTAATTAAAACAAATCAATTTATGAGTTGTTGAGAATTAATTAATCTTTTCCTATTATTTGAATTTTTAAATTCAAATTACCCACATGCCTCCTAACCTAACCATCCCTCTAACCTAACCCATTCCACCTAACCTTGGGTTTAACTAACCCTATCCTATCTTGCACCTCCTAACCTCCTTATCCTAACCTCCTATGGTGTGGACATTTTCTTCTTGAGACACATGGCACTTTGGCCACGTCTCCTCTCTTGGACACTTACACTTTTATGAGCAAAGCTCCTTGACACTTGTCACCACAGAGATGACAAGTGTCTCTTCCTCCAACCTCTTCTTCAACCTCCTCCAATTTCACCTTTGATATCTTCAAACTCAATGTTGACTATTGATTCCTGCCACTTCACCCCTGGCCTTGGAAATCCTATAAATATCCCCTTTTGGAGCAATAAGGATCTCATCTCATTTCATCTTATGCATTGTTACTATAGGCATATCATTCGAGCATTGTTGTTTTAAGTAATTTGCATCTTAGATCTAGTTTAATTTGATCATTTTCTAGCATAATTATTGAATCATGTAGCTTAATCAATCTCTTTTCTAGATTAATTGCATCATCATCATAGATTAATCATGCATATCATTAGCTCAATTAATCTCTTGGATCAATCTAGCATAATCAATCTCATCTTTGCATATCATTATCATTTTAAATCCTCTATCTAGGTGTACTCAAGTCACTGGGATTGCTTATCCGGATCTGAGAGAAAATCCATACTCGCATCTCTTAGGAAGCGATAGGTCGCTTTGTCATGGTTTTATCTTTCTTTTGCTTATGATTTGTTAACCATGCTTGTAATGATTTATTGAGTGTTTTGTGTTGTAGCTGCAGGTATCACGTACATCACAGAGCACGACATATATTATTATAAATTATATTATTTTTAATATTTTTAATTTCTATATAATTATTGTTAAATATTATTTTTTTCTTTAAATTTAATGTATAATGTATATAGTTTTTTTCTTCCATCTTTTAATGATTAATTATAAAGTACGATATGAAATGTTGATTAAAATTTTATATTCATTTTTTTTCTACAAATTATTTTAATTAAAAATAATTTTCTATCTCATACCAATATAAGCTATTAATGAATCTTAAAGTGAAGTGTGAACAAAACATTGCATTGTCTTTAGTTTGTCTTACCAAAAAACATATAACCTAACATCTTAAATAGACTCTAGAGAGTCTTGAAATGACCTCTTTTAATGACCATCATCTTCTTTGAGCATAAAAATATTATGTTATAAGTCTTTCAAATTTCACGTCCATTATATGTTTTACTTTTTGTCTTCTTTGGGAGAGGAAATGTTGTATTAAAATTCCTCTACATTTTAGACTCTCATGAAATGCTAGAATTTGATTAAGGGTTACATGTCAATTACTATTAGAGTTAACACGATGATAGGTTGTAATTATAGTTATCACGCCGAGAGGCGTTCCTATACAGTCGCAGCAGGGGGAGTGAAGGATAGAATAAAAATAGAATATTTTGTGTAAACACTAAAGAAAACTGATGATTTGGAGACAGTTACAAATCCAACAAAAGTGGAAAATATGAAACTTATGGAAGTGCAAAGAGTCGGTTACAAAGGCATGGGGCAGATGCATTCTGATTTGATTTATATTCTCCATCACTAGATGCATTTGGGCAAGTGTTTCAATTTCTTCACTCCCAGTAGCTTTAAAAAGAAACAAATCTTGTCACATTGAAGTGATTTCTATTCACAACTTGCTAGGGTTCCATTCTTAATTGAATGAAGAAATCGAATATAGTATACGATATGTTGAGGGTGAGGCCTTTGCTCAGACATTAAGAGGGCCTATAGAAAATGGGCAGTCAATTCACCAAGACACCACTCAAGGAAAAAGCTAGAGTAAATAAATGTTTTTGCAAATACACAATGCCTAATGCCACTCTTTCCAAACTAGAGGACTGCATTTAATATGATTTCCAATTGGGGTTACAACAGATTCACATAAGAACAAATTGAAAGCTGTCATTTTTTGTTTTGCGTAATTAGGAAACATATCAAGATGGGCTTCTGGAATTGGTAAGTAGTTTTTTATTTTACATTTCTTTGTTTGGCTTTATTTTGTACAGAGTGATTGCTATATTAAACTCACTCTCATTTGAATGACCATCTAAATGACCTTCTGATGAAGCCTTTGATTTGTATACAGACATGGAGTATCTACAAGAATAATGAGGCTTTTATCCTAGGAGAGCGAAGATTAATTGGGGAAGAGCTGAAGGTGAATAAAGAAGAGATATTAAGGGTAATCCAGATTTCTTCTCTGTGCATGCAAGGTGCTCCCGAGATGAGCATTTGATGTTAAAAGTGGTGCCAATGCTAACAAGCAATACAAAGATTTTAGCTCAGGCCACTATAGGTCTTATTAAATGAAAACATTGTTGTGATTAATTTATTTGCAATCTGAATGGATATGGAAATATAGGTTACATTCATAAGTTGGGCAACGCATGGATAGAGTTGGGCATCACAATATTGTTAACGCTACACACCAAAGTATGCATTTTTCTTCTCTTGTCTAAATTTTTTTAGATTTTATGAGTAATATGTCCTGTAAGTTATTCATAAATATATAACCAAATATTTTAATGAACATTGTAATCTCTTTGTTTCTGACACTTAAAGGACTGTATTTTCTTCTCTTTTGTGCCGAAACATTTTTGTGTCTCTACTTTGCAAAAAAATTGGAGTTTCACCCAGATCAAGTATGCCTCATTTTGATTTTTTGTTAGTTTTTTCTATTTCCAAGCTTCTGTTTTGTTTCTAGATTTTAAAAATTATTTTAAAGCTCTTTTCTTTATCTTAAGATTTTTTTTGTATTATCTAAAAATAATGTCTCTACGAGTTTCAAAAAATAATTATAATTCTGGATCTTAGCAGTGTCCAGGTAGGCTATTTTATTAGTTTCCCAGATTCATTCTAGATATCATATTATAATGTTCATTTACAAGTTTTAGAAAATAATGTTCATACTTGGAGCAAGAGTGGGAGAGGATATATATTCACATTTTGTTACTCTCCAAGAACTTTCAAGACTCTTTTCCTAAGGAAAACTCACTCTGTGCAAATCAAGTAGTTTAATCAGAACATTATTTTATGAAGTAGAACCAAAACACATCCTTTTTATATGAAGGAGTTAAATGATTATTGATTTTGAAAACAAAAGACATTCTAAATTATGGATCTATTTGTACACTTTCACATTTGGCATGCATGCATGTGTGAAATGACACAAAAATTGAAGATGGTTAGTTTATTCTCATCATTTTTGGGGAAAATCTTGAATTCTTCCAATATTTGTGTTTGTTCAAATATGCTAGATGGAAGCCAAGTGATGATAGAAAGTGAATTTCGCACTCAATTTTTATGGGTAGAATAATAAATCAATCCTTAGACTAAATAAACTGCAGGAACAACCAGACAAATATGATTGATTTGATTTGTTTTACAGAGTTGCAGACATATTTTTCTATTGTTTGTTCTTTAAAACTCATTTAGAAATTCTCAATGCAATGTAAATATATTCAACCAATGCATTCTTAGTAGCACTCTATTAAGATATCATCAACCTTTATTTAGATCTTTTATTTTTTCAATAATAAAAATAAAAGGAATATTTTAATAGAAAAATAAGAGCAATATTTTGATAGGAAAAGGAAAGAAAGAATATTAATTTTCAAAATGATTTTCTATATTTCTAAATCTCAAACATAAATATATAATATTTCCAAATTCAAAAAATCAAAATTACATGCTACACAAATAATTCAAAAATTATATATAATTTTTAATTTTTAGAAAGATAAAAAAAAATGAATTGTATGTTTCGAATTTTTAATCATAAAGTTATAATGTTTCTAATTTAAAAAAACAAAGTTATGTACATACAAAAAAAAAATTAAAAATAATATATCATCAAAATAATTTCTAATTTATCATGTAGATGTGATTTTTCTATTTATATTTTATTTATCTCTTAGTTGAGTTGAATTCATAGACAATGTAAAAATTGAAAACTTATTACTTACAAAATTTGATTAAGCAACTTTCAATTTTCAAATTCATATAAATATTTTGCCCAATTTTATCCTATTTTTTTAATTTCTATTTCAGTTTAACACTGACTTTGGTGTCCTGTGGTCTGTGACTTCTCCTATAATGAATATTTCTGCCATTGGTGATTGCAAAAGAAAATTAGTTCTCCTATTCCAGTTGTTTGCAGTTTCGAGACAACATTACCATTGACAAAATAAATCTCTTTTAGTTTAGGATTTATGCCTTCTTCTTTAGAGCAAGCAATTTGTATACACGCTTTAAGAGGTATATGTTTGAGCCCCTCTCTACAAAGGATTGCATATTGTTGATATTGAAAGACTAAATGGATTCAACCACAAAAACCCTAGCCTAACAACAATAGAGATCCACCATAACATATGAAGATTACCTAAGACAATGCAAATCAAATGAAATCACAAAGATTATACCATCACATGTCCAATAGGGTTTGAATCTCCATTCTTCCTATCTCCATTGATCTTGCTCGATATATTTACTCTTAGATTTTATGTGCACAAGAGCTCAACAAAGAACGGAATATGGTTGTAAGTAGGATCGCATATGAAAGTGCAAAGCGTAGTGTAGTCAAGTGCATAATTGAATTAGCCAGGTAGTTAGGGTTTGATAATGAAGGAAGCATCTCCTTATATAGAAGACACAATATGAAATGGAGGGATAAGATTAAGAGGTGTAAAAGGAGGTCGGCTATGATTAAAGGGTAGGTAGAGAAAATAATAAAATAATGAAAGGGGTAGGTAGTGTAGGAATTAAGAGATGAATGACATGTGTCATAAGTAGAAAAGGTTAATGAATTAATTAAATAAATAAAAATTTATTTAATTAATAGAGGAAGTGGGATCAATTAAATAAATAAGATATTTATTTAATTTAGGAAAAGGGATAATTTAAATAAATAAATGTATTTATTTAAATAAGAAATAAGGGTAGAAGAGGATAAATGAATTAAATAAATAAATAAAGATTTATTTAATTAATAGAAGAATTTGGCTAAAGTAATTAAATAAATAAAATATTTATTTAATTAGACATGACAATTTTAGGTGTCTACACATATATTGACATAATGGTACAAAAAACATGCTTTAAGAGTAAATTCTTAAGCCCCTCTCTACAAAGGATTGCATATATTGACATAATAGTGTACTCCTTGAGCATTGAATGAGTATTTATATGATTCTATTAATTATTTTGCATGTTTTCATCTCCTGCATTCCTCAATCAATAAAATAAACTAATTAACATGTTAATGGGTCTTTAGGGGTTGATCCAACTCTTTCTTCAGAGAAGGTTAAATGGGAACCACCTAGCAAACAGTGGATAAAGATTAATTTCGATGGTGCATCAAAAGGAAATCCAGGAACCTCAGGTGTTGGGGTGGTGGCAAGGGATGATAACGGATTTATCCTATTCAAAGGAACACAACGATTACAGGATGGCACTAATAATGAAGTAGAGGTCCAGACGGCCTTTTTAGCAACAGAACTAGCCTTAAATATGAAAGTCCAACGACTGCACTTAGAAGGGGACTCTCAGATAGTTATTAATGCAATAGCTAAAGGCAACACGCCATGCTGGAAGTTAAACCGATGGGTGGCTATGATCCGAGAGAAGCTCAAAGCATTTATGGAGTTTCATGTCTCGCATATAAGGAGGGGAGCAAATGCAGTGGCAAATTTGCTATCTAACATTGGAAGCAAATTGGATAGTTGTGCGACCAAATGGTGGAAAGGAGATGGTCGTGTGTGGAAATGGTATTAATTGCAGCCTTTTAGAAATGTGCAGTCTTCAACATGAAAGCGAGAGCAAAATTTGGCAAGTACATAAGCCAAGCTGGCGCCTGCTCTTTGAAGAAGGTAGTTATCTATGACAGGTCGCACGATTGGAGGGGGTGGAGGATGGCAGTAAATCTTGCATATGATCTCATGGCATTAATGCCTTATCTTTGGCACTCATTATCCACCCTATATGACGGAGGAAGAATTTATTACCCATTGAGTTGTGTGCCAGGGTTTGTTTGAAGTAGAATTTATTATTTCTTTGTAGCATTGTATGACATTGCATTGCAGGAATTGTTGTTTCAAAATTGCAAGTGAATATGGAAGCTAATTTCACTCTGCGAACGGACAAGAAGCTGGTGCCTTTTCTGGGCAAGGTATCGAAAAAGCAGATGTAGGGACTCTTCCAGTTTAAAGTGGAGAAATTGTGGGTAGAAGCTCATCTCATGCTTGCTAAGGAGGTGGTTTACGTCCGCCACCAATATCAGACGAACATGGAGGTATACTCCTCGCTTCTGGTGTGGGCCTGTGAGTTCGAGTTGGAGGTGGAGAAGATAAAACTCACACTGACCAAATTGATTGATGGGGAGTTTTTGATAAACCTTGATTCAATCTTGAAATGGGTGGTACCTCGAGTTGGCATTTGTATTAAGGAAGGAGATGACCAGGAGGAGTTGATTCCCTTTGTTCATGGACCGGAGGATGAAATCAAAGACCAATGCTGAGAACGTGCCCGTGTGGGATGGGAAGCGATTAATCTCTATGCGAAATTAACCAGAGTGGATGAAGTCCTAAATGCTCTGCATGTGGTGGAAAGGATGGAAGTTGGTAGGGACCTGAGAGATAGGTTTGAAGAAGGACAGGCCATTTAGCTACTGGGGAGTTTGAAGGGCAACCCTGACTTCGGATGTCTGGACTGCATCCCAAGGATGAAAGGTGAAGTGGCAAAGGGGAAAGCATCGACCACTGAGGAGGGAGGGGAGAAGGCGACCCAGGGTGATAGTGAGTGAGTGGCCTGTTGGCCAGTGTTTTTCATATGTTCTTACATGTTTTCAA
The DNA here is from genome assembly GCF_030272615.1 of Cryptomeria japonica. Taxonomy (NCBI): domain Eukaryota; kingdom Viridiplantae; phylum Streptophyta; class Pinopsida; order Cupressales; family Cupressaceae; genus Cryptomeria; species Cryptomeria japonica. The sequence goes on along the minus strand of NC_081411.1, from coordinate 232,260,085 downwards.
CTGTTAGTTTTTGCTCCAAAACTTTAATTATTTCTGGAACATTTGGGTTTGTAGAACCAGCAAGGATCTGGTTTTTTTCTTTTAGATGTCATAAGTTGTAGGGTTGGGTAGTTCATAAGATATGACTATGGGTGATATGGGGTTGATGTTTACTATGTTTATGCATCGTGGAAGATTGCAATTTTGTATATTTAAATTTCTGCATTAGTATAATGAAAAAATATTTATCAATAAAAAAACAAAAAACAAACAAACTGATTAATCGATAAAAGTATTTCAAATGCATATAAAAGTGTAGTTTAAATTAAAAACATGTAGTTTAAGCATTAAATTTTTTAAAAATCAAGCAATGAATCAAATATAAAGTTTGTGATTTATGGATTCAAGAATGATCTAGATTTGCTTGACTTACAAGAATGATTGTTTTGATCAACCAAATATGCATTTTGATGGATGGGGAATGTTTATGCATATCATTATCTACATTGCAAATCAACTTTAAATAATATCAATTACTTTTCAATTATACAACACAAGATATTTTAGTTCTACAATCAATTCTAAGATTTTTAATTGTACAATGTTTTTTTTTTTTTAATAAATTTATTAAGTTTCTATGCCCCAATAGAATGTTGTTGTTGTTATTGTTAATTTGTTAAGATATTGATGAATCTAATTTTCAATTTAGAAAGATTTAAAAGGATTGGAATATTGAAAATAGAAGCAATATTTTTACAAAAAAAAAAAAGGAATGAAAGAATCTTAATTTTCAATTTGGAAAGATCAAAAAAACTTTCTATGTTTCTAAAATCCAATCATGAAAATATAATGTTTCTAAATTCAAAAAATCAAAGATACGTACATACACAAATATTATAAAATTTAAGATATATAAATATTTAGTAAATTAAAAGTTTAGAACTAATTTATCATATATATGTGTTTTTTCTATTTTAGTTGAGTTATAAAAATATTTCAAAAATAACATATGATTATTAATTTAGAAATGTCAAAAAGAATTTTTATGTTAATTATCAAAAAATTAAAAGGTTAAAAGAAAATAATTTCAATTAAAAAAAACTTTAAGCTATTTTAAAATGTCTTAGTTTTATTAGAACTATGTTTAAAGGTATTTATTTTATAGAAGTATTGAAAAAATGTATATAATAATGAAGATTTTCATTAATATTTCATAAGAAATAGATAATAAATTTTATCAATGCATAATCCTACAATATTAACCCTAATTGTAGCATAATATCAATCCTAAACTTAATATTACCATAATTGAAACCTAAACCTAAACTTAACTCTAACCTTAGAATTAAACACTACCTAGAACTTGAACCCTAAACTTAACTCTAACCCTAGAATTAAAAGTGACCCTAGCTGAACCCTAATCCTAATTGAATTCTAGCCCAAACTCTTACCCTAATTTAACCCTAAGCCTAAAGTAATTGAATCATAATCATAATTCTAACCCTAATTGAAATCTAATACTAATCATAACTATGATCAACCACTTATCATAATCAAACCCTAACCTCGACAATATCCTTAATCTAGACCCAATTGAACCCTAACCATAACCCAAAACTTAGCTACAACCCTAGAATTAAGCTCTAATTACAAGTTAAACTATAATCTAACAATAACTTAACCATAGCCCTAGATTTAACCCTAACCCTAATTTAATTTTAGCCCCAAACTTAACCCTAACCCTAATTGAATTTTAGCTCTAAACTTAACCCTAACCCTAATTGTACTTTAATCATAATTGGACATTAATCCTTATTAAATCACAACCCTAATCTACCCCATACCTTGATCCTAATTAGCCCTTACCATAATCAAACCCTAAGTGTAATTGAATCCTACCTTTAATGAACTATATAAACTTGACCCTTAACCCTAATCCTAACTCTTACTTAACTATAACCCAAAACCATAACCTTAGTAATAATCCTTAGTCCTAACCATAATACCTAACCCTAACCCTAACTCAAAATGTATCTCTAATCCTAACCCTATTCTTAACCTTAACCATGATATCAACCATATCCTTAACTATAATCCTAACGCTAACCCTAAACCCTAAGATAACCATTATTTACACCCTAACCATAACCCCAAGCCTAACCCTACCCATTATTTAAACCCTTATGTCATTTAACCTAAACCCTATCCCTAACCTAACCATAATTCTAACCCTAAACTTGTTCGTAACCCAAACCCTAAACATGATGTAAACCAAAACCATAATCCTAATCCTAACACTAATTCCTAACCCAAACAATAATCCTAGTCCTAACACTTACCCCAAATCCAAATCATAACATAACCCTAAACTTAAATATAACCCTAATTGAATTCCAACCATTACCTAACCCTAAGCATAACTCTAACTATAGAATTAAACCCTACCTACAACTTCAACCTTAATCTAACCCTAATTAAACCCTAACCTAATCAAAACCCTAACACTTATTGAATCTTAATCCTAATTGAATTCTAGCTCAAACTCAAACCCTAATTAAACTATAATCCTAATGTAATTGAATCGTAAAGTTAATTCTAACCCTAATTGAACTATTATATGAATGCTAACTATAATTAAAAACTTACCATAATCAAACCCTAACCTTGATAATATCTCTAATATAGACCCGATTGAACCCTAAAACATAACCTAATCCTAAACTTAAACCTTAATCTAACCATAGTTAAAACCTAACCATGGCCTAACCCTAAATTTAAATATAACCCTACAATTAAGCCTTAACTACAACTTGAACCCTAATCTAACCATAACTAAATCCTAGCCTAAACTTAATCCAAATCATAATTGAACTCCAATCTTAATCTAACCCTTACCACTATCACACCCTAATCATATTTGAACCCTAACTCTAATTAACTATAATCTTAACCCTTAACTCTAATCACTCTAATTGAATGCTAGCCCTAACCTAAACTTAAAGTTAACTCTAACCATAGAAATAAACCCTACCTACAACTTCAACCTTAATCTAACCCTAATATGAACCCTAACCCTTAGTGGATTCTTATCCTAATTTAATACCAACCCTCACCCTCACCATGCCTTTCCTAACCATAGCCTTAATTAAACCTTAACTTTGACCTTAAAATCAAGCTTTATTATATAATCCTAACCCTCACACCATGCTTTATCCTTAAACCCTAGCCCTATTTGAATACTAATGTTAACTCTAATTGTAATTAAACCCTAAATAAACTGTAATATTAACCCTAACCCTAGTCAAGATGTAAATCCTAACCTAACAATAACCATAATTATAACCTTAAACCTAATCGTAACCCAAACCCTTAAATGAACCCTAATCCTAACAATGATGTAAACCCCAACTATCATCCTAATCCTAATCCTAAACCCTTTCCCAAACAATAACCCTAACCCTAACCATGATTCAAACCCTAAAACTAACCATAATCCTAGGCCCTAACCCTATCCATAATCCTAACAATAATCCTAATCATCGCGTAAATCCTAACCATAATGCTAACCCTAAACCTAACCTTAACATGATGTAAACACTAACATTAATCCTAACACTGACCCTTAACCTTAACCCTAATGATGATATAAACCATAACCCGCTATAATACTAATCTTAACCCTAACCCTAACCATGATCTAAACCATAACCTTTACCACAACCCTAACCATAATTCTAAACCATTACCTTAATCATAACCCTAACCTAACCTAATCATAACCCTAAACCCTAACTCAAAAAATAGGGAATGGCTCTACAACCCTTAGGATGCTCCAATCATCTATTATGATGTATTAATAATATATGAAGGGTATTAATATCTTGGTGCATCCTAAGGGTTGGATAGTTGTTTCCCTAAAAATAACCGTAAACCTAACCCTAACCATGATGTACACCCTAACCCTATTCATAATTCTAGACATGATGTAAACCCTAATCCTAACCATAATGTAAATCCTAACCCTAACCATAGCCATAATTATAACCCTAAACCTAACTATAACCCAAACCCTAAACCCTAACCCAAGCAATAACCCTAACCCTAGCCATAATCCTAACCATAAATATAACCCTAAGCCTAACCATAAACCTAACCCTAACTCCAACCCCAACCATGATGTAAACCATAACCCTAACCATAATCCTAAACATAACTCTAAACCTTAACCCTAACCTAACCATAACCATAAACCCTAACCCTAACAATAATCCTTAGCCTTAATCCTAACCATAACCTTAGCCCTAACCATAACTCAAAACCTATCCCTAATCCTAAGATTAAATCTTATCCATAATCCTAAACCTAACCTTAAACCGTAACCCAAACCATAACCCTAGCCCTAGCCTTAATCTTAAACCCTAACCCCAAACATAATTCTCACCAAATCTAAGCATTATGTAAATCCTAACCCTAAGGCTAACCCTAACCCTAACCATGATGTTAATAATGACCCCAACCCTAACCCTAACCCTAGCTATGTTGTAAACCATAACCCTATCCATAATTCTAGCTATGACCCTAAACATAACCATAAACCAAATCCTAGTCCTAACCATACCCCCATTTATAATTCTAACCCTAACCCTAACTGTAATTATGCTCACCCTAACCCTACATTTAATGTGAACCCTAAACATAATTGTAACCCTGACACTAAACCCTAACCATAAATTTAACGCTAATATTAAACTGTAACCATAACCCTAACTCTAACCATAATCCTAAACCAAACCCTAACATTGATGTTAACCCTAACCATGATATAAACCCTAACCATTCTCACAACCCTAACCTAAACCATGATGTAAACCTTATCCCTGACTACAACACTAACCTTAACCCTAATGCTAACCATAACCATAATACTTGCCATTAAATAAAGTTTAATATATCTTAGATTTTAGTATTTGCTTTGATCTTGCAACACATATATTATTAAATATAGTCTAAATAGATACATAAAATTTCATATATCTTCGTATAATAATATAACAATATTAGAATACATTTTATTTGAATAAAAAGATACAATATAATTATATAAATTGATTTTTTTCATGTTTTCCATGCTGCACCGTGTGACTACTAGCATATATACCTTAAATTTTAATTTAATCTATATAAAATACGTCGAGAGATACCCTAACCCTATTTTTTATTATTATAATCACTAATTATAATCTTTAATCGTAACGCTAATTATAATTATAACCCTAACCCTAATTAATATTCTAACCCTGACCCTAACCCTAACCCTAACCCTAACTCTTATACCTATCATCACTTACTATCTTTAATTGCAATCTTAACCCTAACCCTAATCCTAATTATAATCCTAACGCTAACGCTAACCCTAACCCTACTTTTATTTATGATTAATAATTATAATCTTTAACCTTAACCCTAATTACAATCACTAAGATTAACTCCAATCCTAACCCTTACCTCAACCCTAACCCTAATCCTAAGTATAATACTAACCCTCGTTATAATTATAACCCTGACCTTGATATTATACACTTAATAACTATAAAACAATATTATAGTTTTAAAATAAGAATATAATAGTATTATACTTATCATATAGCACTCTATTAATATAATATTACTAATAAAATTATAAAAATAATATTATAACTAAAAATAATTTTATATAATAATATAATACACTTAAAACATTTTATATTTATATTATGAATATTATTTTCAACAAATTATAAAATAATATCATAATAATCAAAACAATATAAATTAATAATAATAGTATATTATAATATTATTACACAAACAAATAGAAAATAATAATAATAATAATTGCAATAATAATATTACATATTATTGCAACAAACATTAATAATATAATATTATATAGTTCTATTTTGAATTTTTTTATTGTTTCCCATGTTGGGCAGCTACTGCTACTAGCTTACATATATTTGATTTTAATCACATATATATAATACGTCGAGAGATATCCTTGATCCTTCTAATTGTAGAGTTTTGACTTGATCCTGTGGATAAAGTTGCACTACACCAATCCACAATTGCACTTGCATTTTTTAATTTAGCCTTTTCCTCGAATTTGAGTTGCTCTCTGCAAAGGGCTCTCTTAACACATGCACCGACACCATCATGTTCTCCTTTCCCATGTCCAGCCTCAAAAAAACTCCACATGTGTTCGATATTAGTTTTCTTATAAATCCTACTCAGCCAATAAAACATTCTAGCATTCTTGAATTGCCCTGTGCAATTATCTGACCATAATAAATGTTGTGTCATCTGAATTTATCTCTCCCTCAAATTCTCAAAAAAGGTCTTGAAGCAATACTGGACAAACTCAGATGAGTGTAATATATTATCACTCATATAGAAATGGTACTCTCTCAAAATTTTATGATCCTCTTCTGTACTATTTGGTGCATGCCTATAGACAATATGGACAAAAATCGATACTTGCACTGAATTGTAGTATTGTGATTGGACCTCATCTTGTGGTGCAAGCGTGTGGTTCTCTGCAAAGTCAACGACCTAAAGTATACTACCAACAGGAAATGTATCCTTACATATTCGAAACTGACCATCGAGCCATCTAGCATTTTAAGTGTGTTTAACATATTTAGGTACAATCTTACTCTTAAATTCATTCATAAATACATGAACACTAACCTTTTCAGTGATTAGATCGCACCATCTTCCAACCTTTCCATCCTTCAGTGGATACTCAACAGTTTTAAATCTTTTAACATCAACTAATTGTTGTCCAAAATCATTTGAAATATTTTCATGCAAACATTCATCCAACAATGCAAGATTGCCACATATATCACATACACCGGAAACACATGCATTGAAAGGAAAATTTTGCTCATTTGGTGGGTTGCAAAACAAACTTGATATAAACTCCTTTATAGTTTCAGGTGGTATATTTATAGCACATTCTTGGAACATTCCATTAATATGCATGGTAACACATATATCGAAATACATCATAATGCTAGCGAAATTGAACATGAGTTTTGCAACAACATGTGACTCTTTCCTTGTTAATTCGAACATACCGAGGTTTACACTTTTCAAAAGACCTTTGACAAATGCTAATAGTCAACACCTTATCATCCAAATTTTTTTTGAACAATTCAGTTTGAGTCATGTCCAATAGGTGTTTTCGATGTGGATCATGAATTTTTGACCCAACTCTTAATTTAAGAACATCTCTAACATTAGGTGATACTCTCGTATTATCGTGCCAAAATTTTTCGATCAAAGTTTTGACTTTACCAGTAAGTTTCATATCAGACCTTGGTAGTCTACCACTAAAAGTCCACAAATTGTTTGTCGGATCACTTTCAAAATTAACTCTTCTTTTTATAACTCTTGACAAAGTTTTACGATGAATATTAAGATATCCACTTATGTCACTCATCATTCTTTTATTAGAAGTTGTTTGGCTTACTAAAGCTGAATTGTTATTGCCTGTTGTGCCACTTTTTTATCTTTAGAACGACTTTTCTTCTGATTGTATCAAAGGCGTAAGCAACAGTCGATACAGCTTGTTTTAAAGACTCGTCCTTCTTCTTGGGTTTGACATAAAAGCCTAACTTCTTCATCACTTTTCGCATTTTAGTCATTTTAATTAGTTGTACCATTAATTGACATTGAAACCCAAATTTTTATTATAAAAAAATGTCTAAACAATCTATTTGCATGTGTCCTAATCTGTCTCCATGAAACCAAGCCAGGAAGGTTGTCTAGTACATCACTTTTAATTTCAAAATTTTCATTTGTTTGATTATCATCCAAACATGTTTCATTTTCAATTAGTGTTTCCATGTCTACATCCACATTATTGGTTTCAGTTGCAAGTGGAGTTTCAAATTCGGTTTCAATTTCAGTTTCAAGTTGGGATCTAGTTTCATTTGGGTTTTCAATTTGGATTTCAATTTTACTTTTAACTTGAGTTCTAATTTCATCTGGGGTTTGATTTTCAATTAGCGTTTGATTTAATAAGTAAGCTGCTTCTATTAAATCACCAATTTCTTCATGAGAAAAAACATAGGGCTATGAGGACATACATGTATCCAATAATGGATTAGAAGATGCACTTGAATTAAATGGTTCTATTATGTTTCTGTCGTCAGCATTTATGGTCTCATTGATATTCTCCTCTTCTGAAATGATTGTGGAAATTGAAGCTCCTTGTCTCATTCTTGATCTTCTCTCTCGTTGACGTATTGCCTCCTTCTCTCTATTTGTTGCAATCTCCTCAGCTGTCAGAACCTTCCTTTGCCTCTTCTTGTGTTGATTTGATCCCATGACTGCACCAAATTTTGAATTCAAATCGATCTCCTTACCAAATTGACAATAAGACAAATAAAGAGAATGATTAATCAAAACATTCTCTTTGCAGATCGTGTCTGTCACGTAATGATTGAAAAATCATTCAATCATTGGGATTTGTGCTTATGGGCCATATTCTGGCCCAACGGATCTTTTAAAAAATGAGCGCCCGTTATTTAATGAAACGGGTGCCTATTTTAGAATCGGGTGCCCATTTTTTAAAACGTGCGCTCGTTTCGCTTTGAACATACAAAGCGAAACGGGCACCCATTTTTTGAATTTAAAAAATGGGCGCCCGTTTGTTAAAATTAGGGGCGGGAAACAACCCTTAGTATTGTTTTTTGCTTCGGGATAGGCTTGGTCCCACCAAGCCTATGCTTGGACCTTCGAAAAAATGGCTAAGGTAAAACGACATCAAATTTCTACCTTGGCCTAATTTTTTGAGGGCCTTTCTGATTGAATTTTTTGACGAAATGAAAACCCATTAGAGTTTTCAGCATCCTGATTTCAGAAATGTAAATTTCATAGTGATAATATTATTTTTACTATTTTTGTATTATTTATTAATCAAAAGTGAAAACTAAACCTAAAATACCGAGGTTCATTAAAACTTTAATAACTTTTTTTGTTTTTAGGATTTTAGAAAAATAAATTATATGACATCGATCTACATACAATTATTTTGAATATTAAAAAAATAAAAAATAAAAAATATTAAATTTTCATCAAATTATGGTGGTTGTACACTCGATGTTTTGAAAATATACTTTATTGTCAGTTAAAAATTAGTAGAAAATAAATATATTCAATAAAAAAATAAGCAAAAATATTCTCATCAATATTTGGTGTCTTAGGTATCGTTTCCTAGAAGGATTTGCAAAAATTCATTTATTTGCATCAAAAAAGGGTGGTCGTACACATGTGTGGTATGGTTTTGAAATAGGCATTTCGAAAAATCGGTTTTTAAACATGCTTACTAAAAAGTGATTTCTACCATGTGGGTATTAAAATAAATTACATATTTGAAAAGTAGACTCTGAGCACTACATTTTTTATTATTGAAGTTTTTTGAGATTCAATCTCTAAGTGCATCAAATTTTGACATCAATCGACACAAAATTTGAAAAACAGAGAAAACACTTCCACTTTTTGCCCAAAAGTGGGACTCAACTTCTTGCAGCCACCCATCAAGCATAGGTTGGATTTACAATCAAGGTTACTTTAGGGTTATGGTTGAGGTTAAAAAAAATAGGGTTTAAATAGTGTAGTCACATAAATCTGTCCACTTAATTAAATGAGTATTTAGTATTTATTTGATTATTTAACCATCAATCAATAATTAATTAAATTAATATTTAATTAATTCATCTTAACCCTCTTCTCCTATTAATTAAATAAATTATTCAATTTATTTGATTTAATTCACTTAACCAAATTCAGACAATTAATTAAATAAATAAATCATATTTGTTTAATTAAATCTTCTCTCACATTTAAATAAATTAATATTTATTTAAATCCCCCAAAATCTCATCTCACATTTAAATAAATTAACATTTATTTAAATCACCTTTATCCTCCACCCACTTGTATTTTCCTACAAATGCAAGTTGCACAACTATTTTAAATAAATAAATTATTTATTTAAAATCCTATTTATCCTCACCCACTTAAAACCTTTAATGGCTTCCTTCTAGAGTCTTCTCAAGCCTTTAATGGTTTCCCTTAAAGTCTTCAAACTCAATGGCTTCCTTCTAGAGTCTTCTTAAGCCTTTAATGGTTTCCCTTAAAGTCTTCAAGCATTTAAATGCTTTATCTTCCTTTTTCTCATGTAAATAAATTAAGATTTATTTAAATAAAATCCAAAATTCATATTCACATTTAAATAAATTAATATTTATTTAAATATCTATCCAAATGCAAATTACACCATTTAATTGAAATAAATGATTTTATTTTAATTGAAAATCCCAAAATTCCTTCCACTTGCATTCTCCTACATTATCCACTTGCATGCCTAAATCCCTTCTAGATTCTTCTAACTCCTTCTAATTAGCCTAATCCTATCCTAATCATTGTCACATTCCTAAATAAAAGGAAGTCACTTCTCAAAAACCTCCAAAGTCTTCAATAACCATTAAAGGCTTTATGTCGTCAAATGGTTAACCTCTAAAGTCTTCCAAACCATTAAAGGCTCTTACATAACCATTTATGGTTAACTCACCTTTTACCTTTGGTTAGAGACTTTCCTCTAGCTTAACCATCCTTTTGACTCATGGGTCTCTTCAAATCATTTATTTTTTTGACTAAGGTAACCATTTAACCCTTGCACGTTCATTTATCCCTTGGATAAAAAGAATATCCATTAACCTAACCCTAACCCAACCCCCTAGGGTAACCATCATGTCCCCTCAAGCATTTAATGTTCCTTATCTCTCCTCTCAAGCCTCCTCATGGTGACACTTGTCAACATGGGATTGGGTTGAAAGTCTCACATGGATTGAATATCTTTTAATCCTAACCCTTGTTAAGATTGCTCAATCTTAACCCTTCATTTCCCCATTTCTTCTATAAATAGAACCCTTCCCCTCAAGCAAAGAAGGAAGCATTAGAGTATTGTTGTTATACTGGTATTAGCATAGAGCTTTCTCATAGCATCACTATCTACACTTGCATAGCATTTATTTATCATTTTCAACCATCTTGAATCTCCATATGGCATCCATGGCTAGTGCTAAAAGCTGAGAGCTACACTTATGTGGAACTTGGAAAAGAGAGGAACAAAGGAGGAGTAACTATGAACATCTTGATTAGCATTTGGAGGAGTATAGTTTATCTATTCTATGTTTGTACGCTTTCTATTTCATGCTTAATATATCTCTTGATATGCCTATTTAGGATAATCTTTTGTTGCTAACACTAACGTTTGTTTCTCGTGTTCTTGTGTGTGTTGTCATCGAATAGATTTTCTAATCCTTTTTGCAGAGCATCAAATAGTAATTGCAGTTAAGGTTAATTTTAAGGTTACGTTATTATAAGGGTTCAGTTACAGTTAGTCCTAGAGTTTAATTATGGTTAGAATTAGGGTTGTTATTCAACTACATTATGGTCAGGGTTAAATTAGTATTACACTTCAATTAGGATTAGGGTTTGGGTTGGATCGGGGTTAGGATTAGAGTTCAATCAGGGTTAGGGTTAAGTTTAGGGCTAGGATTCAATTATGGTTACAATTGAGGAAAATGGTTAAGTTTAAGAACAGGGTTCAATTAAATGCTTAGATTAGGGATCAAGTTGTATTTAGGGTTCAAATATATGGTTAGAGTTGAGTTTAGGGTTATCATTCAATTAGAGGGATCATGGTTAAGGGTTAGCTATATAGTTAGTTTTAGGGTTAGAATCCGTGAAAAACAGGTCGTGTTAGTTATAATCGCCGTTTCGCGGGTTAATAGATTGGGCTTAATCTGCGAAGTAGGGAAATGATGAAAGTCGCAATCGGCTGTGTATGTTCATGCGAAACTGCGGAAGTGCTTAAAACTGTGTGTTAGTCACAATCGTCATCTATTGGGTGAACAAATGGTTTGACCTGTGAAGTCATGAAATTGTGAAAGCGCATAAAAACCCATGTTAGTCGCAATCATTGTTTCGTGATGGTAGAGAATGCAACTTTATCCTTCTGTAGGCCCTCTTAATGTCTGAGCAGAGGCCTCATCCTCAGCATATCATATACTGTATTCGATTTTTCATTCAATTAAGAATGGAACCCTAGCAAGTTGTGAATAGAAACCACTTCAATGCGACATGATTTGTTTCTTTTTAAAGCTATTGGGAGTGGAGAAATTGAAACACTTGCCCAAACACATCCAACGATGGAGAATATAAATTAAATTAGAATGCATCTGCCCCATGCCTTTGTAATCGATGCTTTGCACTTCCATAAGTTTCGTATTTTCCACTTCTATTGGATTTGTAACTGTCTCCAAATCATTAGTTTTCTTTAGTGTTTACACAGAATATTCTATTTTTATCCTATCCTTCACTCCCCCTGCTGCGACTATATAGGAACGCCTCTCGACATAATAGTAGTTACATTCAATTAAGGAACTTCAATTGATATTACAAAAACTAAAAATTATGTCAAAAAATGAAAAACAACAAACAAATTATAATAGAAAAGATAAGAAAATAGACTCAAATCATTAGAAAAAAATTAAATATAAAAAATATACAATTTCTAAAAAAATATATTTATAAATTCAATAAATTTACCATTTGTAAAATTACTATAAGTTTCTGCTAATATTGAGAATTTAACAGTCCACTCAAATTCATTCTACTTATTCAAGTTTATTTAAATTTAAATATTGTGTAATCGTGAATATTAAATCCAATTTAATAAAAATATTTTGCCTCTTAAAAAAACATACCAATATTCCCACATAGGGAAAACATCCTTGTCCTTTTGTATGCATTTAAAAAACCAAAAAGTTAGGTCAGTAATGCAATGCCCTTCATTTGACGCGTAATTTTTAACGTCGTAAACCTCAACGTTCGCATTTTCACCCTGATCTTCTTTGCACTCTTCCTTGTTCGGGCTCCGTGAAGAAAACCCTGTTTTTTCATCACATTCAACCTGACCCATGCATGAATGCAATCAGTTTGCACGCCATATTTTGCTTGGAAGAGGTGTACTAACCCTGTATTCAACCATTCCAAGAGTCCATATCAGTTTTCCTTTGCTGTAGAGACATTACCCTCCCAAGTTTTTAAATTTCTTTTGATCTCATTCTGCCCATAGGCATTAATTCTGCAAGGGAGTTCTAGTTTATTTGAAGAGATGAGTGGGACTCTCATTAGGGCTGAGCAGCAACAAGGTTTGTCATCAGGCCGGGCAGGGGGAGGAGGTGTTGTGGACAAAGGTGCAGACTTTGCCAATTATTTTTGCACTTATGCATTTCTATATCACCAGAAAGAAATGCTCTCTGATAGAGTGAGGATGGATGCATACTACACCGCTATTTTTGAGAACAAGCATCACTTCGAAGGCAAGGTAGGCATCAGATTCATGATTCGATGACTGTTCACGTGTTGTTCTACCTTTATGACTGGTCTGTGTTTTTTTGTTTCAATGTCATGATTCATTTAACCTAAACATGGTATGCCCCTTTAAAGTTTTAAAACTCGCAGATTATATGGTTTGGGTAACTGGTTTCATTTTCTCAGCTATCATTTCGGACTTTGACTATTAATATTATGAGACATACTTCTGGAAACAACCATGTAGAATTTTTTTTTTAATTTCCAGAAGCACGCTTTATAATCTTAATGACGGTAAAAACCTAATTTCTTCAATATGATAGTATTTTTAATTTGGCATGGTAAATGTTGGGTAAGCTTATTGATGGGCAGCTATTATATGGCGTGGAATCATCTTGTACTTCTTTGTTAAGATTTATAAATTTAGGTCGCACCTGAATGTGCGTCTACTCATCAAACTGTAATGCCACAGCATATCCACTGCAGTGATAGATACGATATAGATATTATAATCTAAATGACTGGAAAAGTCTTGTGTCTTTAATATACTAATAATTTTCCTTTTGGCATGGTAAGTGTTGGGTGAGGTTATTGATGAACAGCTTTGACACGGTGTGGAGTAAGCTTGAACTTCTTTTTTAAGATTTATAAATTTAGGTCACACCTGAATGTGCCTCTAATTATTGAACTGTAATGTCACAATCCACAGAAGTGATGGACAACCTTAGTATGATATAGAAATTTGTAAATTGAGGCCAAGCCTGAATGTAATCCATGATATTTACACAGCAACTTGAAGATCTATATGCTGTAGCGATGGATTGCATTGCTCTATTGTGTTTGCTTTGCGAGGAATCCTTTCTGCAGACTTCAAATTTAGGTCACACCTGAATGTATATAGCTGTTATAATGTGGCCTCACCATGTACCCATTGGAGTGACAGATAGCCTTGTTGAGTTAGGGAAATCTGTACCATGTTTTTAGAGATACTCCCTGTACCAATAATGACATTTCCTTGGGACATAATAATCACCATTTGGATAGCACAACTTTGTTTTTCTTTGTCTAATAGACTGGTTCAGAATAACGAATCTTTTGGATTCTGTTTAGTTCCAAACATGGCAATGTACCGTAAATAGATATAAAATTTCATAACCACTTTTTCTGGCTTTCATATAAATTTTTTTATTTTTAATTTATTTTTTCTTAGGTTCTTAGTCCTTAATTAAATTGATCTTTTCAAGGATTACACTCTTGTTGTGAAGATGTGTAGATTTGGGTGCTTCTCACCATTTAGACCCGCACTGGCTTTTGGATAACCCTTAGTTCTTTAAGGCACTTAAATGACTACTAATGCCTGCACAAACTTAGGGTTTTTGTACATGCAACATCAGGGTAATATGATAAAGAGGCTAATTAATGAGAGCAAATTCAGTTGGTGAAATTTTCTTCATGCATGTGTCAGAGGATCAATTTGGTAGACAAAAATTCCTTTTTTACAGAAGACATCTCAATTGGTTACAACAGCTACTTAGTTAGTGGGAGGTCTTGGGTTATAAACTCTCAGTTGAAACACTGTAGTGTTACACATAGCTAACAGGGTATAATTAATATGCTTGCTGGTTATGAAAGATGCAAATTGCTTCTTTGTTTTGCCTCCAAGGGATTAAGCAGATTCACAAGGTTCAATTAATCCAAGTTTTGTCATGAGCTCGGAGACTAAGCAGGTGCAAAGTATATGTGTGCATGTGCGGGTTGTAGTTGTTGTTGTTGTTGTTGTGTGTCCTTTTATAACAATACTAGTTTGAATTTATTATTTCACCTATATTAAATGGTTGTAGCTGATCACTTTCTTTATATATTTTTACTTCAACGATTCCTATCCTTTTGGAACAGTTGAACTGAACAGACCTGCTTTGGCTCTGGTAATTTTAGTTTGGGGAAAGACTGACTTCGTGGAGAAAGTTAAGGCTTTGGGAAGGGAACAAATTTTGTTATTTGGATATTTTTCGCTGATTTCTTGACAACATCTTGATCTTTTTGTTTTACAATTTGCTATAACACTAATCATTAATCTATGGCTAGTGCTGACATAGGTAGAAGAGTATTGAATAATTAAATTCAACCATTTTGTTTTGAAACCAGCACTCAGGGCATTACAGATACAAGTACAAGTACATCCCCTCTCCTTAGTTACTGGTAGTAATGGCAGTTATATATTGAGTAATTCCACTATTATACTGATTTAAAGTAATTACCCTTACTGTTATATAACTTAACTGATATCATGATTAATTTAAATATCCAGTTCTATTATATGTCTGACTGCATTTATGTTTGTAAATAACCAGTGTATTACTGCTAGTAATGGCAATTATATATTGAGTAATTCCACTATTATGCTGATTTAAAGTAATTACCCTTACTGCTATATAACTTAACTGTTATCATGATTAATTTAAATATCCAGTTCTATTATATATCTGACTGCTTTATGTTTGTAAATATCCAGTGTAACATTATATAGTTTACTGCTATTCTACAATTAGATAACCAGTTAGTTTCTCTTCTAAGATATATACATATTCTCTCTAATGTTTATTTATGAGCTCTTTCTGATTTTCAATCTAATACTGTTAATTTCTAGACGAAGATATATATATATATATATATATGCCTTTAATTATATTTCTGTTATTATAACTTACAGCAGATTATTTTCAAAATACACATTTATAATATAATGGTAATAGCATACCGTTGGCAGCAGACATCCACTGACAACCCTTTTCTTTTATTTTCTTTCCTCTGTTTTTGATCCCTTCTCCCCATTGGAATCTTGTCCTTATAAGCTTTTTCAAGGGTCTTGTGAGCAAGGACGTGACTCTTAGTCAACACCCTTTCCTTGCACCCCTTCCGTACATTGTGAGTTTCTTAAAAAGCCTTTGCTAAGAATAATGGGATCATGCCTTTTCAAACAGCACTTCAATACTTGCGATTAATTTATCAGCACTTCAATACTTGCGATTAATTTATTATATTATTTAATATTAATTATTTTTTTTTGCTCGGTTATTTAATATTAATTATTATTGATTTTAAATTAATATTAAATATTAAACATTGTTTATAAATTAATATTTACATATTGATTATGTAAGAATTTAAGATAGAAATTGGTTTTATAAGAAATAAATAAATAAGATGAGAAATAAGATAATTGATTACTTATTAATATCTATGTAGGGATATTACAGTTTGACATGAAACAAGTAAAAAACTTTGAATGCCTAGAGAACTTGATTTTTTTGTGATATTTTTTAAATCCAGCTTTTTTCTTTGCTTTGTCTCTTATTTTTTGAGACTTCAGTAAAACGAAACATTCTAATATTGGTTTGTGTTCAGAAACAGTTGTCAGCAAAGTGCAGACTGCTATTTCTAATTATTTTGTCTTAACTGCGAAAGCTAATTCCTTTTACCCATTCTTACAAATCATATTTCCATCACTATTCTTTCTTTTAGATAATTTAGCGGCAGTTCTATTGGGCCCCTTGCTGATGCAGAAAGTTTTAATTTCATTCAGGATTACAACGCCATCAGATAGACAAACAAAATTGGTATGCAAACCAGACTAGAAGAATGCCATCACAAAAAGCATAGGATTGAAAATCCATGCAGGAACCAAAATTGCCAAAAAATCAAAAGAGACAACTGGCTACAATTGAGAAGAAGCAGAGATTAAATAACTCCTTCTGTTTGCTACTCATCTCCCTCGCAACCACTTCCACCACCGCTTCCACTACACCCCTAGCTCCTCTTGATGCACCCTGTTCATCCCTGTAGCTAACAGGACCTGCCAGAGAGGGAAATCAGACATTCTTACATAGCTCCCAACAGTGCCTAAAGTGATGGATAGACCCACTGCAAGACACTGGGATGGTGTATTGTTTCTGGGACACATGAAGCCCTACTGATACATTACCTACATCACAACAGTAAGACCTCAGAAAGTGTCAGTTTCTCATTTCATTGCTTCTTACTCCTCCATTCTGTAGATGTGTTACCCCACGAAAGACAATGAGGCTTCTCCTTCCATTTTTATGAGCCTTAAGCTTTTGAGACTAGCATCTCATTTGACAATGAGGCTTCTCCTTCCATTTTCATGACCCTTAAGCTTTGAAATTTGCATCTCATTTATGTCTTTTGCTCTTCCATATCCACAAAATCTTCTGGTAGGAAAATTTTGAGCAATTGGAGGCAAAGGTAGGCATTTGCCACCACAAAACCCAGTTTAGCCAGCAAATCACCCTTTATAACTGACTTCAGCTTTTTGCCAAAATCTAATCAGTCTCCCCAGCATACCATGCTCAAACCCTAGTGCTGCCATTGTAAGCACATGCAAATATTTGCCTAATTTATTAATCTGACATAGCCCGCGTGCTTGTTTCTCCTTATGTTTATGTACTGTGTTGGATTTAGCCATACTGGCCCACACGAAGAATACACAGCCACACTGCCTGACACTGAGCATTACTGCAATAACCAAATGCCAACTGTTAAGAATTGAATGCTCCTCCAGATTAATGGCACTTCCAAAACCCACCATTCAATACATAATCACCTTCTATACCTCGAATGCCAAGTTTTCTTCCTATGGCCTTGTATTAGGCATTTAAACATTCTTAATGCCTTAAAATGCCAAGACAATTGATTACAGATATCAACATCAATGCCATCTTATATGGTCTAAAACTAAGAATACAAACACGACATCATAGCAGATGCGGTATCTTACATGATTCTCTAACCATTGCCAAGTCTTTGGAGTTGGACCATGACTGTATATAGCCATAAAAGCTTTGAGCAACTCCTGCAATCACTAATCGATCCACTGCTGCATTCTACTTCCTCCTGCAATGAACAAAACTGAACTCTTTAATTCTTGAATTTAACACTTCCACTTCTTTTGCATATCTTTTCAACTCCCAACTCAGTCTCTTTCCATTATGGGCTGCATTTATAACAATTTGAAAATCTCCTCCTACAACTAGCATTGGCAACTTAAGAGAAATTGCCACCACTAAACCATCTATAAGTGCTTCGCACTCTACCACATTGATTGATTTTACCCTGTAGAAGAGAGAACCCCCATAATCAAATTCTGCATCAGCATTTTAGAGCACCAACCTCCTACTACTAATCTGGGATTGTCTTTTGAGGCTCCATCAAAAATTTAATTTGGTGTAACCCTCCTGGTGAGGGCTCCAACTTTCTTTTCTTTCTACTTACTCATCCAAGTTACTTGAATTCTTCCATCTTATGGTTGAACAGCCTCTCATCCCTTTGAGTGGGAGATATTTACATCCCTATTCAATAGTTTAAGCAGATTACAGATGTCCTATGTAGGGAAAGACCCATGAAAAAATAATCAACCAAATGCCTTATATTGAATTTCAATTTTACCACTCCCTTCCTTCAAATTCAAGACAACACTTCCTTCCCATGTACACTGCACTACAGTAGCAACTGTTATTTGTTATACTAATGCTATTATATTTTTTTTTCCTGAGCCCATGAATGCAATTTGCTATTTTTTGGATAAATAAAAAAACCATTCCAGCTGCTTTCTTCCCAACCAATCATGAACAACCATTCCTCTTATAATCCAGAAAATTAATTCTTGAACACATTTTTCTTATTCGTCCAGCGTGACCTGAATGATTATAATATATTTTGGTTGTCCTTTTTGCTAGTAATAGTGATTTATTAGCATTTGTAAGAGTAATATAGTTTGGAAAATATAAATAAGGGATTATATTTGACCTGATTTTTTCTATGAAATATTCTAGAAAACCATTAAGCAATTCTTTATTTTTTTTACCCCTATGTTATTAAGCTTAAAGGGAAATTAAGTATCATTGACAACTTGTTTAGTCTTAAGTATCATTGACAATCATTTTTTATCAAATCATCACCAAATAAAAAAAAAAACTTCTATAGCTTCTTTCATATGTAAGTTTTTTCTGTTTGTTTTGTATTTATGCTAGAGCCTCATTAAAAGCAGTCAAGATGAGAACTTTTGGATCAACGAAAAGTCTTTTTAGTATCATAGAATGGATGTATACTTTAACGAGCTTTCTATTGTCTCTCCTAAGTCAATTCAATCTTATTTTTATGAAATTCCTTGATGTCTGATAGGATTGTGATATTTTGGATGCAATTACTAATTGCTCTTTTAATATATATCTAACTCATGTGTATCTGCTGTTTAGTTAAATGTCATGAAATCTCTTGTTCCAACAGTCTTATTCAATAAGCTTTTATGAATAAGACTGCTAGCTATACTTTTTTATTTTTATAGCTACCAGTGGCAATCTGTATTTACTATTTAGCTAATATTCTTTATAATGCCCCTTGGAGAGAAGACCATCTGTCTTGTTTCCCCATGAAAATCCGAGGATAGAAGATATCACAAGCATTGGATTGATTAAGGGACAAAACTGTATTAAGGATAAAGTAGCAACCTGTTGACGTGTATTTTGTACACTATCAAACACAGAATAAAATACCCAAGGGTACCTTATCCTCTCTTGAGTAAAGCCTCTGAATGCTGAAGATATCGCGAAAAGGATCAATCAGGGTGACTTCAAGGTTCTTTGCTGTAGGATCTCTACGTGTGGATAAGCTCTCTGTGGTATGATGTGATTTGCTGGAATCACAAGGGGACTTACACTTGATGACTGAACTTCTGATTTGCTTTGAATATTGCTGGAACACAAGATTTTACTGTCTTAGATTTGAAAAAAAAGGAAAAAAGACGAGGGCGAGGAAAGGATCTAATCCTAATACTAAGAATGTAAGAGCAATGAATGATCTTTGATGAAATTCTAACTAAGTCTTGTTTTGACATCACAGGACCATCTCCACAAGGTTAGTGCGATCTTCGAAGGAAAGCTTTATGATGTTCAAATCATCACCACGGGCATAGACACCATCAGGCTGATGCATATCAATGAAGAAGCGACAATTGAAGTTAAGCTTAAGCTAAATGATTCCAGTTGACTACGCAAGGCAAGTCTGCAATCAACAAACTGCTAGTAGCATGGATATACGAATTCCACCATCAATCAAGCACATTTCTTCCACTCATCTAATAACATGAAATCAAATATGAGAAGTATAGAGACCATGCAAATTGTCGAATCGACCCATAAATTTCACCATTTCTTCAATGAAGTTACAAGTCTTTTACAACAACATCTTGGCAACAATCTTTGCCTTCTCTCTCTACTCTACTCTAATTGCTATTCTATCAACTACTAATCACCTTCTAACTACTCTCTATTCACTAACTCTATTCTATTGCTTTCTATCTTTTGCCTTTACAAAATGAAGAGTCGGGGCTTATATAGTGCCCACAATACAATTCGATGGCTCAGATGAATTTGAGATCAATGGCCAAGGTTCAATAATGAAAACCCTAATTAGGGTTTGTTACAACCTTTACATAACATTTAATGCTTGACCAATGATAAAATTGTATTGCTTGGACACATGTCCTCTTTGGAAAATTCGACCAATGGATAGCTGGGGTAGGTACATCAGAGTTTGTGCCATCTCCCATGAGTTAGGTACATTGAATCTGGACATGCTGAGGTGGACCAATCCGACTGGAGGAGTGATGACTGGGATGCCACCTCATTTGACACTTGGTTGATACTCACTTGATGTTGCTGAGAAGCTAGCTTTAATTAACTCTTCTAAAACTATCTGCTTCTTCAACGAACCCTTTGCTCTGACTCCTTTTGTCTTTGATTTGCAGGATGACTGATGTACCTCGCCTTGGAATGCTGGATTGGAAGAGGTCGCCCTTGATGATGTTAGTCCGAAGAAGGTCGTCCTTGTCGATGCTAAGCTGGAGGAGGTCGTCCTTGATCTGGCTTGATTTTCCAACTCCGGGATCTCCATTTGATGCCTACACAAAATATTAAAGTTAGTCTTTTGAGCATCAAACCTCAAAGCATGAAATTTAAGACCTTTCAAAGGTAAAACTTAAGATATTAATTTGAAAAAAGTCATGATAAATCAAGAATTATACATTTTCAAATTAATCATGAATGGAAATTGGATTTTCAAGACTTAGATTTTACAAAATTGCAATGGGATCACAATAAGTCTTGAATGAGATCTTCAAAAAAGTAATTCTTCAGACCTTCCCTTGAGTACTTAAGTACAAAACCTTGAAAAATGAAGGAAGAAGACAGGATTTTGTTGGGCAAGATTTATAGCCATCCCTTGGATGAAGTACGCCTCCTTTAGCCTTCAAAAGAGCTTCACCTTCCACTAGCTTCTCCAAAATCTGGAAATTCACCTTCAAACTTGCTTAATTTCACCTTCAATCTTTTGGATTTCGCTCCTCAAAATATGCTCTTCAAGTTCGCATGAGAGATAATGCAAGAATGATTTGAATTTGCTAAAGAACCTCTCCCATTATATAGAGCGCTTACCTTGATCCTTGTTGAGGCCGACCTAGCAATTAAGCCTTAAAATAAAATAAAAAACCACCAAGAAGAAGAAGGCCGATTTGATAAATAAAGACAAAATAATGCCTTGTGCGCTCAACCTTTAATTTTAATTTCACAAAAATTAATTTTAAATGCCTTTATAATAAAAATTCGATTTTCTAAGGCTCAAAATTTATTAAATACCAATACGCCTTTTATTAAATGCCAATTTAATTAATTTTTTCAAATATTTCGAAGTTGGCAATTTTGGCATCTAATGCGATTTGGAGGATATTAATGCCCAAATATGGTAAAAAATAATGAATGCCACTAACTTCGCCCTAGTCCCTTGGAGAGGGACAGGGGCGAACTTGCAATTTTGCTCTTGCATTCTTCATTTTCACGTTCAAAACTTCATCTAGGCATTTAAAATGGCAATTTAATTGGAGCTTTGAGTTTGATTTCACTTGATCTCTAGGAGGAAGGTGCATTAGGACATTTTCACCCTGGACCCTTGGAGAGGGACAGGAGTGATTTTGCAAATTGTCATCAAAATTTGTAATCATAGCATCTTAATTCCACCTCAAGGCATTTTAAACCTCATTTCACACTTGTGTCAAGGCTTAGATTTGTCCAAACTTGAAGAGAAAGGGTGGATATTAGGTTTTTCGCCCTGGTCCCTTGGAGAGGGACAGGAGCGATTTTGCAAATTCAAGCTTATCCGCCCTTTGCTAGCCCTCCAAATTATCTTCAACAGGCTAAACATGCCTTCTTCCATTCATTTCAATCACAAAACTTGTTTTGTCCTTGTCAGAAAATTGCACTTTTAGAAAATCGCTCTGGACCTTCAGCAAGGGACAGGAGCGCCTTTTGTCATCTTGGTATATTTCCTTGTTTGTGGACCACTCAAATTATATTCAACGCACAAATCATGCTTTCCTTGATCTCTTCAAATCATAAAATCGTTTTGATCTTGCAAAAATAGTGCAAATTTGAAAATCAAGCTCCGAACCTTCAGTGAGGGACAGGAGTGAACTTTGTCTCCTAGGCAAAAATGCTTCATCATTCACCATGGAATGTCCTTGCTAGGGAAGATTTCATCTTGTTACATGCCATGAATAAGAGTTCAAGTCCAAGAAAGGTCTAAAAATGTGTATATAAAGAAAATCGCTCTGGTCCTTCAGTGAGGGACAAGAGCGAAATTACCCTTCTAGGCAAAAACTCCATCATTTCATTGTCTTTAATCAAATCTGGATGCTTTATCACATTCATTTCGTCCTTCACCATGCCTTTGATGTTCCAATTTAACCAAACAAGGTCAGGAATGACTCAAATAAGCCTTTTCGCCCTGGACTCTTGGAGAGGGACAGGAGCGATTCGCCTTGGACCTCCTGAGAGGGTCAGGAGCGAAATTCGCTCTAGATCCTCAGTGAAGGACAGGAGCGAAATTTGACTGTTTGAACTCTCTATCAGGATAATTTTTATGGAATATAACATATAAGTATAAGAGACATTGGAAATGTCACTTATACTTTAAGTTATATTCCATATATACTTTCAGGATGTTTGAGAGTGGTTTCAGACCTCCAGGAGTTATATTGCAAAATCTAGTTTTTTGAGGTTTTTCAGTTTCCAGACTTAGTCAAATTTCAGGATCAGGACTTTCAGACTTCGCCAAATTTCAGGATCAGGACATCACTTAAGCCGGACTTGCTATCCATGTGATCCCCTTGGCGACACTCAAAATGCAAAGGCTAACGGACAAAACCCTAAAAGACCTAAAAAGGCAAACCCTAAAAAGCAAAAAGCAGGGGTCCCCATTTGCAATGGGGCGATGTGTGAAAACGTCACAACATCTAGCGCCACCTTGAATAAATGTTCCTGAAACATTTCAGAGATAAAGACCTAATCGACACCTAGAACCTTCGGAAAATTCAACCCAACTTATCAAGAGATTAGAAAATGTACTCAAAGTGGAAGGAAAATCTTTGACCACATCTAGACACTTAGTCTTTGATTACCTAGGTGTGTGCAAGTGAATTTATTCCTCTCGACAAGACAATTATGACCTTCAAGTTCCCCCTGTGATTAGCTACGTAGTTTATCTGAACTTCAAAAGCATCCTGGATAGAGCCTCGCTGCCAGTCAGACGTCCATAGTCCCGATGAGGTTATCGCTGCAAGCTCACGAACATTGCTCCATTGCCAGCCGGGCGTTAATAGCCCCGATGGAGTTACTCGCATATTCCCCTTAGCCAATTTTGATATTTTATTTCATTTCATTTTTCTCATTTTTCTCTTTCATTTTCTCATTTTTTCTTTTTGATATTGCTTTTTCATTCCGTCAATTCCTTTGGCTCGTAAGCAGTGAAGCTTACTAGGGTTTGAGGATTGCGGTGGCGCTGAAGGCAGATTTTAGATTTTTCACCAATCACAGCTTTGCCTGAAAACCATAATGACTCGGAGTCTATTAATGTGTGAAGATATAGTAATCAAGAGATGTTGGCATCAAGATGCAGAAAATGATTCCCTTCCAAGTCAAATACAGGTCCTAATCAGATGATAAAGCTGGAGAGGAACAACCTCGGATTTCGAGCACTTCATGAATAGATATCTAAGAAATGAGTCTAACATAAGATCCAGGATGTAGCCAATGTGTGAGCAACAACACAAACGCCTTTCTCACGAATGGAGGCTCCCACTCAAGACACCTAAACTAAAGCAAACGACCGACGGATTGACCCAAAGCAAACTAAGCTAAAGCGCACACCAAAAAGCAAACGAAAGAAAGCAAACAACTAAACTACCTGAGCCAACACTAGATCATGAGTCAAATGACTCAAGGCAAATCAAGAACAAGGCTCAAAAAACCTCTAACTAAAGACACGAAAAGAAATCCTACTCTAAACCTATATACAAGAGTCCTAGACTCAACATGATTCAAGGAAGCGAAATATGTACATGACTTCACATGGTTTCTCAGGTTGTGCAACAGGAGCATGGCAAATGTGATGGTTCTCAGTCGGGCAAATTCATCCTTAAATACAGAAAGGCAAACTCTCACCATGCATCTCTCATACTCAAGCAAGTTTTCACTCAAAATGATCAACTGAGGTAATTCGTTAGGACCATGATCAATCCAGATGCAAGTTGTTTTCCCAAAATCCCCATAATCAAAATAACTTTTGAGGCTAGGATTAAGGAAAGAAGCAACTTGGCATATTTTTGGCTCAGACGGAACTGTATTGTCGGAAGCGAGGTCACCAGCTGCTTTAGGAGGTCGCCATTGGTGATGAACTATTCCACAAGCATTCACAACACGTTGATCTTGATTAGAAAAGTCCTCTTGAAACAAGCTTAGGGCCCCTTTGAATAGCTCAAGATTCTCTGTTTTCATTGAGATATCTTGCATAAACCAGGCATCTTCATGAAATTTTGTGAGCATATCTTCGAAAATGAGAGTCTCCTTGATGTATTGAGCTTCAAACATCTCCTCTAGTCGATCAAAGATAATCTCTTGTGGCCTTTCTTCTTCAAGCTCAGGAGGTTGGAGCTGATAATCTATATCGTCAGATCATAGCGTCGAAAAGATAGGAAAGAGGAAAGGCTGAGTCAGTGGATGTCAGCAAATTGCATCTTGCTGTCAATTGTATGTTGAGCAATATATATATATATATATTCATATGTCTTGATTAGAACAGAATAACAATATTAGATTGTAAATCAGAGAGAAATCTTAAATAAAGATTAAAGAGAATATGTATATACTATTCATTCTTGCTACTATTGTCGGTATTTAAGAAGATGGGATTGAGTTGTTTCCAAGAGGGGTAGTCATAGGATGATTCCAAGATAGGGTAAGCATCAGCGCCCCGCAAACTTTGAGGGCATAGTACCAAGATAGGGTAAGGGCTTGGATCCGTAAATTTTGAGGGAGCCTATTGAGTTTGGTATCTAAGCGCTTGGCAACATAGTCAGCTCCTCCTTCCTTAAAACTGGAGTAGTAACAAGGATTGAACTTTGCATTAAGAATTATGGATGATAAAACTAATTATCTAATATGATAGAATTAATTGTCTAGTATGGTGGATTGACAATTTATCCATTAATAATTGATAAATTATTTAATTCAATGGAATATCACAGATTTGATTTATGTTAAGGAAAGAGCTAATAATAGAGTTGTCTCCTAATAATTTAGTTTAAGTCATAAGTATTTAAATAAATTAATTACTGTTATAACAGGCCTAAACTTAGTAGGGGACATTACATTCTTTCTTTTAATATTTTTTGTTCTCCTTTAAAATTCTTATGGACCTTATCAATTTACACCTTTACATTTTATGGGAAATTTCATCTAACTTATGATATTGATGAGTGTCCGACGATGGAGTAGCCATCCCTTATCCATTTGTGCCTCATTTCCCCCATGAACAAACTCACCTTAGAATACTTCTTATCAAGGAGGGTGAGGTTTGGTTTGTGTAACATCTTTGAACATATGTTTGAAATAAAGAGAAGTGCTACATGAAATAGTATGGCGTAGTCCTAAAAAATATAGCAATGGAAGACTGGGCCTCCTCTTGTAATTGTGCATCAAACAACCTTGCAACAATAGTAATTCTTTTCTTCCCTTCGTAGAAATAGAACCCTCTCCCCTATGACATCCAACATCTGTGGTTTTGGTAGGCAATGGCACACTAAATTGCATATTCTCCACTAGAATTACCTGTCTTTTTGCCTCCACCTCCATGTGCAACTTAGTTACACCAGCTTTCTAAGCTAGGGTTATTTAATCACAACCTTTTACCCTACTTATCCACAAAAGATGAGAATAAACTCTTTTATAGCTTCTGCTATAGTCTTTTTTGCACAAATGACATAGCCTTACTCTACTATCCCATGATTTTTTTTTGTCTTTATCTATTTCTGTTACAATTTTGAAGAGGAGTTTTGGTATTTGATAGGATTTGTTGCATATTGTTTAAGGAGTTGAGAAGGTCATTGAAATGGGTTACTTGAACACACAGTCCCTACAACACTCCCAACTCTTAGAAGAACCCCCAGAGGCAGTCATATTTCTACGACCTTTAGTTCTTTGTCAAATTTTAAGTTCAATCTATTTACCACTATTCTCAAAGCTGCTCATCGTTTCATTTTGTTGAAAATTTAACTTGGACAGGTAGCCATCCCTTGTTTATCTTGGTGTTCTCTTCGAAAAACAAGTGTTGGGGTTTTTTTAATTTTTTTTTTAAAGGAGATGGAATGGGTTACATTTCCTACCTATCCCCAAGTCCTTAAAACATCCCTTATGGGGAATGAGGTCAGTTTTGGGAGGGGATGTGTCCCTTGGGAGCATAGGTATAAAGATAACATGACCATTTATGATTTTATTTGTTCACAAACATCTCAAATACAATCCTTGACATTCTGTTACAAGGTCCTTGAGCTTTTTTTGAAAATGGCAGGGCATTACATTCTTCCCCCCTTAACTTCGACCTTGAAGTTTTCCTTTAAAATAGTTTTGGATACAACTGCTGCATCTCTTATGCTTTCTACAAGGTTGCCAGATTGGGGTTGGTTTCAATCTAACTGTTCTTTAACCTGGCCAACGCTACATTGATGGAGTCAATGCATACAGTGATCTAGGTTTTTTATTAGTTCCACTTAGAAATTCTATTTATCATCCATTTGCATTCAAGGCCAGTCAATTGCATGGGTTGAATTACATACATATTTTTGCAGCATAGATCATACATGGTTTAACAATGATCTAGTCTTCAGCTCCTATCGAATTCATCAGTGTTCTATAAGCTCTCCTATAAAAGGCTGCATATGGAGCCATTCCGAGTGAACTCCGGCAACTACTATTGTAGGCAAATTCAACTAGAGACCAGACATTTTCTAATTGGACCTAATTGTCTATCACATACATTTGTAGCATGTCCTCAAGAATCCAGTTGATTCACTTTGTTTGTCCATTTGTCTCCGAGTGGTAAGCTGTGCTAAGATTTAACCTGGTCTCAAGGGTGGTGGCTTGGAAGATATTCCAAAATCAAGATGTGAAAAATAAATTTTTGCCTAATATTTTTGCCTTCCATGGAGATTGACCATTTGGTTCACATAAATTTGCAATATTTTTGGTACATCAGTTGTATCCTCTATGGGTAGAAAATGTGCATCCATCATGAGTCTGTCTACTGTGACTAGGATCACAATGGGTTTATATTGAGTTCTAGGCAATTCTATAACGAAATTCATGTGTATAGTGTTGAATCTCTGTTCTAGAATGTCATGCGAATACAACAAGCTTTCGGGATGACCATGCTCCGCTTTCATACACTAGCAATCTGGGCACTTAGCTACAAAATCAGCAATTTCTTTTTTCATCCTTGACCAATAATAGACTTTTTTCAGATCTGCATAGATTTTTGTTTTCCGTTTGGTGTGTCGTTTAAGGAGTCTTGTGGCCTTCTTGAGGAATAAAAACCATTAATTCTAAATCTTTTGGGACTTAAGATTGTTGTTAATTTATATTGCAAAACTCTGTTTTTGATAGAATATTTTCTGTTCAAGATAACCTCTTTGGGCTGCACAGTGTCTACTTCTGCCATAGTTTACATGAGACTCGCGCTGGTCTTGTTCAACCTTTGTCCATTTGCTCATATCTTTTTTTATGAGTGGGGAAGAGTAAAATTTTTGTTAATCAAGAAAGCCTAGTTACACACCCATCGGGTAGATTTTCAAATGGCAATAACCATCAAAACAATCCAAATATGGAAAATCCACTGAGGATACCTGCAATAGCACTCAAAGCTAATACTTGATAAGGATTCCAGCAGTACAATACTTCCTCCTGCCCAGCCTTGAGCTGCTAATCTACCTGGTCATTTTGGATTAGTTGAAATAAATGATGGGTTTTGTGCTGATCCAGTCTATTCTGGTCAACAATATCCCACAATTTGAAAACACTATTAAGAAATCTTTCTCAAAAAAAAAGAAGAAAGATGTCAATCGATACCCAAGACAAAAGAAAGCTTAACACATTTAGAGGGAAAAGTATGACAATCCCAAACAACATGGAGGGAGAAAATAACAAAAAATATTACAATTCAATGGCCAAGAGTGTAATTTTATACACTAGGTTCATTAATCAGACTTATATCCTTGTATTTATGCCCTAGATTGTAATCAGATTTGTGACAAATAAGTTAACATTCAGTAAAATCAGAAAGTAAGTACTCAGTAGACAAACACACATACCCTGGGAAAATCTCCAAGGAGGAAAAACCCAGCATTAAAGACCCACAGGTCAGATTATATATTCTCCTCTTAAATGCACAAATACAATACTTAGCTTCTCTGTCAGATCTGGTCCTTTTGTATAGCAGATCTGCACTTTCTAAGATCTCCAAGTTTGTATAACACAGCCTATGTCCTCTTGGACAAATTCGCACAATTCTGAATGAATTCGCTTTCTCCCTTGTAAATTCGCCCTTTATTAGCAGAGCTGTTTTTGCCTTTGCTTGTTGAATGAATGAGTGAATATTGACTTGCAAATGTCTCTTATTTATACACATTTTAATCCTTGATTGCAAGTCGGCCTCCTTTGGGTTTTGGGGCCAATTTAATTAGGTGGCGTGTATTTAGGATTGGGCTGGGCATATATTAGAGTCACGTTACCCTAGGATAGGGCCCGGACCTAAAGGGGGTTCGGATGTTGCCTTAAGGCAACATAACCCTAGTTACAAACAACAGAGGACATACCTTAATTCTAACACTTGAATAGCTGCATTTCTCGCCTCTAGCATTCTTTTTTTCCATACATGGTATAAAAATTGTGCAGGAATGAGGACTTTTAACCTACTTAGAAGGATCCTTGTCCTTGGCAAGTAGAAAAGGGATACGTGCCCCTTTCCTTCCCTTTCATTTCTTGAATGTTAGAGGTTCCTATGCTCCTAGGGGCTTAACAATGTCTAAAAAAGTCTCCATACCAAAGGCTGATGGGATCCCTAGCTTATCCCTTCCAGGAAACACCTTTCTAGCTCTACTTAGAAAAAGGCCAAGAAGGTGTATTCCAATTTTTTATTTTTATTTATTCAAAAGATTGGCAGCCCTAGCCATGGTTTAAGGACCCCTAAGTTCCTAACCAACTAGCCCACCTAGCTAACTAGTCACTGTCAGCAATTTCAGAGGAGGATAAAAGTGCTCTGGTAATAGAAAGTGAGAGTAATGTGGCGATGTGGTTTTACCCCTCTCCACTCCTCCAGTGCATCTGAAATATGCACTCATTGCATCCGTTAGTACCTCTAAGCAATATAACATCCATGTATAGAATCCTCAAATATTGGAGTTGGTGCATATATCTATGTACCATATCAACACATCAGAATCAAGCAATAGAATAATTATGAACATAAGAAAGGGGCATTTAAGCACATGATTAATTAGCCGTTATCCTTAATTCTGTTGATAATAATCAATGTTAAGCTTAACTAGGTATGCTTAATCATTCATGTTTCATAATTATCATGTACAACATGTGACCTGCAAACTGGCTTGCTAATATGCACAGAGAATGCATGTACACTTCCTGTTCATAAATATATGGTAAATTCAGAGTCTCATGGCTGAGTTGATAATGTCAAATCTACACAATTTAAGATTCATATACAAGATACAAGAGATGGTCCAACTGTTCTTTAAGGCATAGGACAATAGATTCTTATCAGTTGGTGGGTCAAAATGGAGAAAGTTGGAGTGGGGCATCACATCTTCACTTCATTAGTTATATATGAAGGTAAATCTGTCAGTAATATACATCTATTGTTATATTATGTGTGTCAACGAACATAATGATCAAATGCTATCAAACTTATAATTTCTAGGTTTCAGTAATATTCAGTAATTCTTTGTTTATGTTCATTATGTAAATTGGTAATATTCTGAAACCTGGTATCAGGCCTCTCCATACTAAGAAACTCTGATTGACTAGTTTCTGCTATTTTAAGTGGAAAAAATATTTTCAACATTCTTTTTAAATTGTATACAAGGCATTCTACAAAATAATTGTGCCTGGAAAGTTCAGGCCAAATTTATCTGGCAAAGATATGCTGTACCTAGTCTGTAAGTTGTAGTTCACTGTTCTTGAATTGCTTTACATTTTTATAATTGCATGTCTGTATAATTTTTTTGGGATGAAGACTGTTTTGGATGTAGGCACAGGCAGTGGTATCTTGGCAATTTGGTGTGCACAAGCTGGTGCAAGGAAAGTATATGCTGTTGAAGCAACCAAAATGGCAGATCATGCTCGTCAACTTGTGGCAGGAAATGACATGACCCACATTGTTGATGTAATGATAGGATCAATGGAGGATATTGTCTTACCTGAGAAAGGTTAGAACATTTAATTCACAAAACTCACACTTACTGCAGGCTGCTTTATTCAAGATACATCTTTGATTTCTTATTTTTAATAATGTTTATCCTGCTTCTTGTAGTCCTATGTAGATGCACATTCTTCCTTTTCCTCATTATTCCTCCTTTCTCTCTCTTTTGCTTGATTTATGAATTCTTTGCATCTGTTCCAGTGACCTTGAAGGTTGTATTTATTCTGAACTTGGCTTTTATTTTATGATGGGCTGCCTTTTGTTAGGTTCCAAGTTCATCCAATTCATTAATGTTTTGTTTTTATTTGGTAGTGCACAAGAATATCTTCATCATGATGCATGATTGGTTGCCGTGCTCTCTGATAATAATGTGAGATCCTTTGTTCACAGTTGATGTTATTATCTCTGAGTGGATGGGATATTTCCTCTTACGCGAGTCTATGTTCGATTCTGTGATTTGTGCCCGTGATCGGTGGTTAAAGCCTGATGGAGTCATGTACGTTTTTCATACTTCATTTGCCATAGACTATATATCTTAGATAGCTGGTCAATTTGATTGCATATTCTTAATGCGTCTATTTATTTTGTATCTTGAAACCAAATGAAAGTTGCTGATATTCCATTGATTCGACAGCTGACACATTGGGAAAGTTGCTGATATGTTTGTTTAATAATTTATACTCCTTTAGTACATTTTTTTATATAAAAATCAGACAATCATCAAATTTCCATGTTTTAGGTGAAAATGCCTTTATATAGATCCATTGCACTCCAATATCAATCGTTTCCAACTTGGCATAGCAAACCAAATGAAAGTTGCTGATATTCCATTGATTCGACAGCTGATACATTGGGAAAGTTGCTGATATGCTTGTTTAATAATTTATACCCCTTTAGTACATCTTTTATATAAAAATTAGACAATCATCAAATTTCCATGTTTGTAATGAACCTTTGCTGTACCTGCCTCGCCTTCCTGATAATTAGGACCTGATCTATCCACCGAAGGTTGGATTTAGGGCCACACAAGGATTTACGATTTCCCGCAACATTTAGATATTTCATTTTATATGTCAGCAGTAATATTAGATCAGTGGCATAATTATTGCTGCACAAAATACATACACGACCCATTCTAGATTTTGAGGACTTTCCAGGTTGGCTGGGGTACCCATCCAGACCCATCCCGTCTCTTAGGGCTAATAGGGCCACCTGAGGATGGGCCCAGGATACCCCTGGCTTGCACTCATTATCTTGAATGTACTAACTGTTGTTTGTAACTAGGATATGGTATGGGTTCGGATTGCCTTAAAGGCAACATCCGAACCCACTTATGACTGGGCCCTATCCTAAAGGGTAACGTGCCCCAAGGATGAGCCCAGTCCTATGTTAAATAACCCACCCTACAACAAACATTGGCGCCCAAATTTAAGGAGGGCGACTTGCAATAAAACAAGTTAAAGATACATATAAATACAAGACACATTGCAAGTCAAATTATCAATTATCATTTTAGCGAATTAGCTCTGCCAAAAGGAAGTGCGAACTTGCCCTTGAGAAGTGCGAAATTATCCAGACTTGGGCGAATCAGTTCTAGAGGACAAAAGCAATGTTTGTATAGACTTGAAGGAGTGCAGATCAAGAGAATATATAATCTGACCTAAGGGTCTTTAATGCTGGGCTTTTCCTCCTTGGAGGTTTTCCCAGGGTATTTGTGTTGTTTCTGATTTACTTCCTTCATTTCTGATTTTACTGAATTATGACAAATCTGATTACAATCTAGGGCATAATTAAAGGTTATAAATCTGTCTAATAAACCTAGGGCATAAAATTTACACTAACAAACAGAGGATATTAGGAAGATAATAAATGCCTACAGAAAACATAGATTCATGACTATATTACTTGGTTAACATTTATCCATTATATATAAATTTGTAGGGATTAATTCTTTATATTTGTGCCTAGTTGCAGAAACATGACTATCATTAATTAGTATTCCTTTTCTTTACTTATTAGTTGTGTCTGAGAATGAATGAATTATTTTTATTCTTCTATATGTCACTAAAGTGTATTTTAATGCAACATACTAAACCTGATATTGCAGGTTACCTATCTGGCGTGAAGATTAAGTTCATTTTACCCTTTTGTACATTACAGATGTGCTTAGTTCATTTGGCAAGACATATTTAGGCATGGAACTGATTTAGCAATTAATCTAGGCCACTAGTTAAATTATATTCATTACTGTTATACGAGGAATGAAAGCAGATTTAACACAACTTGCACAGAGACATACTTCATCATTTCGACATTTAAGCGGATTGGCCTGGGGATGTACTAGCCTGCTGGCAATGGGGAGGGATGCTTACTAGGCGCTGGTTCTTCATCGCTGGAAAGAACCAGCGACTAGCCCTTTCACATTGTCTGCTGACTGATGCGTTCCCTGGGCAGTCCTCATGGTTGTCTAGGCATCATAAATTATGAAAACTGAAATATATAATATTACTTTGTAACGAAGTTACCTGTTGGACGCTTCTCCTTGCCCTTCTCTCCTTGTCACCTCCTCTCCTGTGTTTACTTGGGGTGCGGGTTTATACCTCTTTGAAACCACGCGATTCCCCTTGAAACATGGCGTCTATTCCGGAGGTGGCTTGGGAATGGACGCGTCCTTTCATCACTCCCACTAGTTAAGATAAAACGTATTTTAAGCGGTAAAAATAATTTATTAATTGAAAATATATATATTTACATGTTTCTAATCATTGCCTGTTGTCTACATGGGAATATGACAATGTTTTAGGTGAAAATGCCTTTATATAGATCCATTGCACTCCAATATCAATCGTTTCCAACTTGGCATAGCAAAAAAGGAAACTACTGGTTGCAGGGGCTTAGCTAGCTTGCTTAACATCTGGCATGCATGGATTGATGATCTTAGTTTTGAAATAACATGCAATATGCCAATTCCTTGTATGTTTCCTTTGCTTACTAGTAAACTTCTTGTATTTCAGTTAGCTGTTGTGGAATTTGAATCCAATAATAAGGTAGATCTGGAATTTGGGTTGGTGAATTCATTTGTGGTCTTTGCAATCCCTTATGTAATTATTCCCCATTTTTTCCCTTCCTATATGCTGTTATCCCTAAAACCCACCTGAAAAGTTAAATTTGGATTTGAGAGAGTCTTTAATTCAAAAATTTTTCCTTTCAGATTTTTTTTGGCTCGGTGAATCCAATAATAAGGTAGATCTGGAATTTGGGTTGGTGAATTCATTTGTGGTCTTTGCAATCCCTTATGTAATTATTCCCCATTTTTTCCCTTCCTATATGCTGTTATCCCTAAAACCCACCTGAAAAGTTAAATTTGGATTTGAGAGTCTTTAATTCAAAATTTTTTCCTTTCAGATTATTTTGGCTGCCATGGAGAGAATTTTGAAGGTTATTCATATCCTGGCAATTCCAGTCTGGTAGTTGTTTGATCAGATCAATACCTATAATGCTAAGACTTTTGTCTCACTTACAATTTTCAATCATTCTCACTCTTGGTATTCATATCAGTTACAATTTATAAATACTGAGGAGTCAACTGATACTTGTTGGTTAAAAAGCTTGCTAAATGTATCTCAAATTGCTGCAGCATCCCATGCACTTGCCTTGTTGCTTTATCATTTTCTGCCTTGTGTGCAAAATGCAGTACTGTAATTCCTTGGCAGTCCCACTGCAAATTCTGGTGGCCTACAGATGCAACTTGAACTGTCACGTACATGCTAATAGCAGAGGTGAAGTCTGATGCTATAGCACTCACTTTGCCTACATTTTGCGGCCCTCCTCTTACCCTGCACCCTGCACCCTCTCCCCTCTCTCCCTGCTGCACCACCACCACTGGCACACACACTTCTTCAACTTTATTCATAGTGTCTATTGTATCCACCATTGATTAATCCCTTCATCTGCCTTAAAGGAGAAAACAGACCTCACTAACCTCACTAAGGGGAGCCCATGGACTTCTACCAAGTTTTCAATCTTTAACCTTCAGATCTTCTGTCTGAAAAGAAATCCTTCAGATCCGCAGGGATGAAATACAAGTAACAGCACCCTAAAAAAACCATTATCAGTACCACATTGCCAGCAAAGATAGAAAATGGATGCTATATGCATGGAGATTCCTCCAAAGTTACTGTTCTTCATGGATGAAATGAAGCAGATCCAAAACTTTTGAATCTGTGTACAGGAAAACCTGAAGCCATCAAATCAGTGCTTCTCTTTATAAAGCCACGGTTACTAGCTTCGAATCCAATGCAGGACCTTCCTATCATGGTGCCAGTCAGGTGAATAAAGTGGTGACATGATAAGAGAGGAGAAATGAGGGTGAGGCAGGTCAGAGGCAAGATGGCAAAACTTTACAGTAATATAGAGGATGAGATCTGTTATAGATGATTGGATCTCAAACCCATACAAATTTGGAGGAAGTGTTCTTGACTTGTGTCAAGAGTTGATTTGATTCTTGATATAATGACTTCCTGATACAGAAAATCAACATCGCCTACAGGACTTATGGGAGCTCATTACATGTCTGTTGCATGTTATTTCAAACTTGATGGTCTTGAGAGAGATAATTAAAGGGCTTGGGATGAGGTAGAACAGAGTCCATGGCTACTTTGGGAAATTTATTATGTTTTTTGGTCTGAGTGCTACACTGCACGGTAGACAGTGAATCTATAATCCAAAATTGAGAAAAATGCTAGTGGTCTTAGAATAAATAAAAGGAGGCTACAAGATAGCTTCCAGGCCAGGTCAGAATGCCTCAGGTTTGTGGTCTAATATGAATGTGCCTGATATCAGCAATTAAGGGACTTTTCAGCTTTTTTAACTGGTCTTTTTGCACATGTCAGAGCTTAAGTGAATATTTTATGTTCTGTATAGGCTTGGGGACCAAGAATTTTTCTAATGAAATTGGTCAAGTTAACCTAAGTGACCGAATAAAATAATTTTACTTTAATAAATCAACACTGCAAGTTCAATTATTTTTAAATTGTCACACAGGTTTGCCAATGGTTGAGTGTCATGGGTGACCCTTAGCAGAATCTACACTTGGAACAAATGGGTAAAATATGTTTTTTCTTCCAATTAAGTTATTAAGCTTGTTGAACACTTTAGCCAAATTATGGCTAACTAAAACTAATCGCCTGCTTAATTTTCTTTATTATCGTAAACCAAATCTATGTTGATATGGTTTTTATTTTTTCGATGCAAACAGATAGAAATATTAAAATAATAATGTAATGTTTCTATAATGGTCATCTTAGTCTTAGTCGTTTAGTTTCCTTTTAGGATGTTTTCTTTCGCGGTTCTATTTTCGATCGTTTCTATTATGGAAAGATAGTCTTGTATTCTCTACTTAAGGAGCCTTGGTCTCCTTTGCACTTAATATAACAAATTATCATTTCATGGTATCAAAGCAGCTTTAAATTTTTTGACGAATTTAATAAAATTCGTGGGTTTTTTTACCTAGAATTTATTTCTAGAAGTTATTTTGAATTGATTTTTTTAAGAAAAAATTGTGAAATTTGTTTGCAGCAATTCAAAGGTTTTTTGTGGAAGAATTGCGCATGAGTTGGTTGCACAGAAAAACATGAGTTTTCTTTTTGGAGAAACATGGATTTGTCTTTTGAAAATCTAAGGTTTCTTCATTTCTGAAGATCATGGATTTTTGTAAGGTAAATCACGTGGGTTTTTAGGGACATCTTCTCAGTTTGTGTGCCGTGACTCCTTGGGCGTCGCGTGAAGGGTTCTTATACACGTGAGGGGTTGTGTTTGGCATCCCTTTTTGTGCATTTTCTAGTTATTCTTGCCGGGATTTTTTACTGTTTTTCTCAGTTCATGGCAGCATCTTCTGCAGTCAGGGCATGTGAAGTTTACATGATTTTTTTAATAAAAAGATAGTGTGTTTCTTACTGCACCGTTTATTATTAGTTTGTGGGTTGTTTTTTGTTCGTGTGGTCTGAAGTTCATGGGCTTGTTTTTTGTTTGTATGATCTGCATTTCGTGGGCTTGTTTTTTGTTTGTCTGATCTGCAATTCCTGGGCTTGTTTTTTGTTTGTCTGATCTGTGCAATTTGTGGGCTTGTTTTTTCACACAATCTACAAAATTTCTTCACTTGTACAATTCTGCAGAAAATGCGCTGTTTGTGTTTATGTGTTCGGTGCTTTCTTTGTCGATTTTGTTTTAAAATTGAGGTGTTTTGCAATGGCTTGGGTTCCTAAGGGACCAGTGTTCAATCGTTTTTAGGGTTTTTTTAGTTGTGACCAAGGTTTTTGTTTGACTTTTTAAGAAATTAAATCATTTTTTTTTTGTTTTTTGAGCAACACCTTGAGATCTATGCCACTGACATGCTAAAGTGTTTTTGGCTGATTTTGACTAGAGAAATTGGACTTTTTTTCAAAGATCATTGCTCGAGTTTGACCTCGGTTTTTGTGTGTTGGAAAGTAGGGGGGATGGTGTCGTTAAACAACATCATGTTGGAAGGCAATAAACACTTAAACGACAAGAACTACAATACATGGAAGTAGAGGATGCTCTCGATTTTTGAGTACTGGTGCCTAGACTAGCTTGTTCTAGGTAAGTTTGCTCGTCCTACAGCGGTGGGCAAAGACTAAGACAAGTTTGAATAGCGTAATCGAGAAGCGGTTATATTACTGAAGTTATTAGTCACCAAAGAAATGCTTCTAAAAGTGTTGTTTGGCAAGAAAGCTACGCCGATTTGGACGCATCTGAAATTTTTTCATGAAACGTCATAGAAGGGCAGAGCATTATTTCTGAAGAAAAGGATGTTTTCAATCGTGATGGATGACAAGATGTCCTTGCAGGAGCATCTTATGAAGATTAAGAATATTTGCAATCAACTAGAGGCCATTGGTCGCAAGATGGAAGAAGAGGAGATGGTGGTCATTAGTTGAAAAGCTTACTATGATCCTATGAGCACTTCATTGAATTCTCAACATTACTGTTGTCATTTTATGACAACCTTGGTCCATTAGTGAGAACCGATTAGAGATATGTTCTATGGACCAGCGCTGCCTCAGTTGATCAAAGAGAAAACAATGGAATCATGAAGTATGAAGTGTTGTCTTGCCGGAACTCCGGAACCCCCAGGTTCCCAAGTTCCTAAGTCTTCTCTTCCTCAAGCTCGGAACTTCGAAACCCCTTGGTTCCCAAGTTCTCAAGTCTTCTCTTCCTCAACCCCGGAACTTTGGAACTCCCAAGTTCCCAAGTTCCTAAGTCCTCTCTTCCATAACCCCAAAACTTCGGAACCCCAAGTTCCCAAGTTCCTAAGTCCTCAACCTCGAAACTCCCAGGTTCCCAAGTTCCTAAGTCCTCAACCCCAGAACTCTGAAATCCCAGAATCTCGAAATCCCAAGCCTAAGTCTTTCGCCTTCCCAACTTCGGGAACTTGTGTTTCTGAATTCTTCCGTTTTCCCAACTTCGGGAACCTGTGTTTCCCAAGTCTTTCGGCTTGCAACACTTCTAGATGGCATGATCAACACTCAAAGCTCTTAATGCTCCAACAACTCTTGCGACTTGTACAACTTCTTTCGTGGAGCTGTAGGGGCGTATTTAATGATTTTTGTAGGTGGAGTACAATGCCATGCTTATTTGTGGTTACTTATGTCTTGCCTGCATGCTCTGACTTTGGAATGTCAGGCAATCCACCTTCTGGAAGCCCCTTTCTTCTTGGGATTGCGTTGTAAGGGTATGGCTGGGTTGGTTGCATGTACACAATGTCAGGTGCATGCACTTCCCCGCATTCCCTGATTGACATTTCCCTACACACAAGGGTCAAGGCTTCTCTTCCTTGACCAATGGTCTCTCCCCTGCAACCAGTTTTCTATGTAAAGGCTGTTAAGCCTCATTGTAAAGGGTTCTCTCCTTGCTGGCTTGAGCTATTCTATGCTCTTTCACTTATCTTAAAGACTTGTATTTATCTTGCATTTACGCAACTGTAAGTCTGGCCATTGGCCTTATAATGAATTGAAATCATCATTCTTGCCTTGCTTCAACTTATGAATGTTGTGTATGTGTTCTTACCTTCATTATAAGTGTATGTTTGTGGCTTTCTTTCACATATATGCTGTGTTAACTTGTTTCTGGGTGTGACTTGTGGGAAACCTTCTCCCCTCTTGACATTCAACAAGTTCTAACCTCCATACGTGCGTTGAGGTCATTCATGCAACTGAAGTTTGTGCACATCTTGGGTATTTCAGTTGATTCTTATCTTGGTGCATCACCTCCTTTCATTTTAAGCATTTCTCTTTTCCATTTTCCTCTGCAAGCTATTAGGATAGGTTTAGAAGTAAGATTTGGAGTGTTGAGTTGGCTCAACACGTGCACTTGGATTGAGAAGGAAGCCAACCTTCTTCGGAGATTCAACCCCCTTGTGCAAGGTCCCACACTTCGGGGTTGTTTCCATGTTTCACAAGGTTTCTGAGTTGATAGCTCAGCAAGGGTGCAAACTTTTGTGATAACAATTACATTCACTAATGTTGACCTGAAGTTTGATGAGCTATGCAATAAGCTCTTGCAACAAGATAGGTGGAGACAACAGTTTGGTAGTAGCAGTGACATGGCCAATGTGGAACAAGCATTTACTGCCAAGGATGAAGACAAAGGCGTGTCCACTCAATAGAAAGGACAAAGCAAATCTGAGGAGGGTTTCAAGAAGAATATCACATGTCACTATTGTGGTCATATCCATAGGTTTAATAGAAAGTGGTTGGTTGATTAGAAGTGCAACCAAAGAGGCTCTCAGTAGCAGGCTCATGTCGCAAAGCATTTTGAAGAGGAGTCAGCCTTCTATGCATTCATGGCCAATTGTCTAGTCTTTTGCAAGGCAATAAGTACAATGACCATTAGGGGAGGGTATTAAGGTATTTATTATTATTGTATTTAGTGGTCATTTAGGTAATTTCCTTTCGTAGTTAGTATTCTATTTAGAATGTTTCTTTTATGTTTTTCGTGTTTTTCCTATTTAAGGAGTCTATCCTCTCCTTTTGTAATTATCAAATAATCATTTGTCATTTCATATTAAAGTATTTATTATTATTGTATTTAATGGTCATTTAGTTTAGTAAGTTAGGTAATTTACTTTTCGTAGTTAGTTTTCTATTTAGAATGTTTATTTTATGTTTTTCCTTTTTAAGGAGCCTATTGTCTCGTTTTGTAATATCGAATAATCAATTATAATTTCATGGTATCAGAGTAGGAAAAGATTCTTTTGACGAATTTTCAATAAAATCTATGGTTTCGTTATCTGGAATATATTTCCAGAAGTTTTTTGACAAATTCTTTTATGAAAAATTGTGGTTTTCCCAAACTGAGCATTTCAGACTTGACATTTTTATTACAAAATAATGGGTTTTTTGTTTTTTGTCAAAAAAAATCATGGTGGGTTTTTCCTTTTTTTTTTCCCTGAAAAATCATGATGGGTTTCTTGATTTTTTTCCAAAAAATTCATTGTGGGTTTTATGACTTTTTTCCAAAAAAAAATCATGATGGATTTTTCTCTTTTTTTTTTGAAAAAATCACGACACATTTTTTGACATTTTCCATAAAAAATCATTTAAGGGTTTTGCATGTTTTTTCCATAAATATCAAGGAGGGTTTTGCATGATCTTTTCCTAAAAATCGTGGTCATGGGGTTTTACCTTTTTTTCACAAAACGAAAGGTTTTTGCCAATGTTTTCACAAAATCATGTGATTTCAGCATCACATAAAGGGTTTGACGATTTTTTTTAAAATAGTAAGTTTTTTGATGGGTTTATAACAAAATCATGGGTCTTGCTTCTTTTGATGATTTTTGGTAAAATTGTGTTCTTTCAGGCTTGTGAAGTTTTTGAGCTGCTGATGCTGATCTTGGTTTCTATATCTCTGAATAGTGGGAGGTATAACGTTGTTACCCAACATCATGTTGGGAGGATTGTGGTAAACTTGGTCATATCTAGAAGTTATGTAGAACTAGGGAGAGTCTTAGCAGCAAGCTCATGTCACAGAGCGTCTTGAAGAGAAGGGGGCAACCTTCTATGTATTCGTGGCCAAATGACTTTGCAAATTATGTCACATCTTCTATAGGGTAGTTAGTAGGATGACCATTAAATGAGGTGTTGTGACTTAATTACACATCACCCCATTCCAAATGGGGACCCCCTACATTTTTGGTCCACTTGGTCTTTTGGTTGTGGGCTTTCGGGTCTTTTAGCACCAGTTTCTTCAATCTCTCCAGGTTTGCAAATGCTTTGGCAAATTTTGATCAAGTCTACAAGTGTTTTGAGTGAATTTGGCTAAGTTTGGACATTGTTTTGTCTATTTTAAGGTTTTTGCCCTTTAGACTTAGATTTGAGGTCATTTTCTTAGGATTTTGGAAAATTTAAACGTAGCAATGGAGTCAGAACCCTTCAAGGAAGCTACTAGTGAAATTTTAGTGAATTTTGAGCACTTACTATTTTTGGTAAGTCTTTTTTAGTAAGTTTCACCGCGTCTCGGATTTGCTTGATTTTGCATTTAAACAAACTATTTTTAACACTTTCTATTTTTAGTAAGTCAATTTTTAGTGTCACCCTATCTCGGTTTGCCCTAATATGATGCTCGAAAGAACTTACTATTTATAAATCGATTTTTGGCAAGTCTATCACAGGGATTTGGTAGGTTACTGATGACATAGCATTCTTGAACATCCAAGTTCCAAATCCGGAAAGTTGAAAAAGCAGGCAGTTGATCAGAAAAGTGGCTTAGTCTAGAATTCTTTCCTGGAGTGGAAAAAGCGTAAAAAAAAATTCTAAGGCATGAGAAATCTTCTTCAATCCTAAGATGGCAGTCAAAACTGGAAAGATGAAAAATCTTACAAGTTAGGAAAGAATTTCAAAGTTCCAATGTATTCTTTCTCTATGGTCAAAGTACGCTCAAGATAGGAGGAGGGGCGCTAAATCAAGGTCATGGAGGAAATTTTCAAAACTCCAAAATTCCTCCTATATTTAAAAAATGCGCTCCAAGCTAGACGTGGGCACCAAAATGTAGTCAAGGAGGAAAGTTCTCCTTCATCCAAAATTCCTCCATCTTAGTTAAATGGCGCCCCAAGTCAGGAGGGAGTGCTAAATGCATGTCATGAAGGAATTTTTTCCTCTAAGTCAAAATTCCCTCTCCCTAGTCAAATTGCGCCCAAGGTTGTGATAGAGCTCTTAAGTAATGAACAGGAGGAATTTCCTCCCAAACAAGAAAATCCTCCCTCCTCCACAAGGAAATGCGCCCAAGACCAGGACTGGGCGCCAAAATGGTGTTGAGGAGAAAAATGTAAACTTAATGAAATTCCTATTCCCTAGTCAAAATGCGCTCTAGGTTGGAAATGGGCACCAAACACATGAAGAGGAGGAATTTCCTCCCAAGACCAAAATTCCTCCATCATAAGAGAAATGCGCCCAAGGTCATGATAGGGTGCTAAAATGGGGTTATGGAGGAAAAATTCAAACTTCAAAAATTTCCTCCATAGCAAAATTATGCCCAAGAACTGGAAGAGGGTGCCAAACTCTAGCCTAGAAGGAATTCGCCAAATTTCAAAAATTCCTTCTCTTCAATTGAATTGCGTCCAAGGTCAGATACTGAACGTGGAATTCAAGGTTAAGGTTTAAAAATTCAAAATTCAAGAAAATTCCTTCCTCGATATGGAAATGTGCCCAAAATGAAGAATTTCAAGCCACAAAAATAACTGGCTAAGTGAGAGAATTTTCTCTGACCAAAACTTCGAACAAGGTAAATCCCTTAGATATGGGAAAAGTGGCAAGTTGATGGAAAATTCTCCCTTAAAAGACAAGATGTGAACAAGAATGCAAAAATATTCCTTTAGGACAAAAATCTCTCTACAAAGATTTTCTCTCTCCTAGAATCCGAGATATACAGGATGCCTTCAGAGGTTGACAAAATTGATAAAATTCTTCCAAGGAAGGAAAATCTCTCAAAATATCCGTATGCGCTTAGAATGGAAAGATTCTTGTAATTAATGAGTTGGCTACATGGAAAGGGAATATTCCATATTTATGACAACTCAAAAATTTATAGAAGTTTTCGTTTTTTGAACTCAAGATGATGGTAGGGTCCACTTGCATGGCTAGTTGTCGAAGGAAACATGATGCATATTAATTCAATTGCCAATTTTAAACCCCTCACCAACTTAGCAGCTTGGTGGGAGACTTTTATTTAAACAGTGAATTGGAATTCATTTCTCACAACGGTTATTGGAGAAATTCAAAGCTAGAGAGAAGTGGAGAAAAGTCAGAAGCAAAGTTTATTATTTTCTAGAAGTTCTTGTTCTTGGAGGTTTTATTTTATTCCAAGTCTGGAATCGCAACATGGAATTCCTTCCTCGATAGATTTATTGAATTTCTGTATGATGAATTTAATGTTATTTATTTTATTCTGTACGAATGGTGGAATCCAACAAGGTTGCAAACACATCCCAACAAGCGCAAATAAAGAATGAGCAAAGAGGATTTTTGTCGAAATCAAGGATTATTTCAAAGTGGAAAGAGGTTAACGAAACCAACTTGGGAACTTTCAGGTTGGGAGTATTCAGAAGAAGAGTTTATGGAACAGCTGGACGTGCTCTATCATCCATTGCCACAAAGTTTGTCAAGAGTGGAATTGTTGCAGTTGCCGGCTTCCCTCCAGCTGTCCAGTGCCCCGAGCTGATTATGGAGTGCACAAAACATTACAATGCTGAAAGAAGGGCAATTTTGGCACATATGGCAACTCTTGGCCAACCTTTCAGCTGAAGCAATCGGAGAAACTTTTGGTATTCTAGCATACCAATCCATGACATACAAGAGCAAGGAGAGAGCAACGATGATATACGATGCTGCCTTTGAGAGATGTTCGATGATATACGATGTTGTCTTTGAGAGATGTGCTGGAATAATTAACAAGTATGGATGCAGAGGCCAAAGCCACATATTTCCAAGCTACCTAAGCAAATCAATAACATTGATTTTAAGAAAGAGTATGCCGACCTTGTGTTGATGTTGAGTAGAGTTATGGGATGTTCGGAAGCCTTCATGTTTGATCCTTGGATGTTTCACTTCGTGGGCAAAGTGATGGAATAATAAATTGGGCAAAGATGATCAGCCACAACTTGGACTAACAGCTAAAGAATTTAAAGCAATCCCATTCTTTTTATATGAGCTCGTATATTATTTATCTGTTGTCAAGAATGGACAAGTTCAATGGATTGCCAGGAAAAGGACCCATGGGATGTGGACCAGGGCAATGTTGGTTCACGTTTTATCATTTACCGAACATTAGAATAAAATATCCAAGGATACTCTACCCTCTCTTGAACAAAATCACTACGTGTGCCAAGATTGTGAGAAAGACCACACGGTGACTCCTAGGTTTATATGTGCGAACATGCGACTTTGTGTTGGATAGCTTCCTTGGTTATGTATGCTGAAATACAAGGGGGACTTACGCTTGGCTTGTTCAATTCACAATGAAGATCTAAACAATGAAGCTCTATCATTTGGGTCTTGGATCATGGCCTTCAAGAAAAATTAAAAAAAGATAAGGGTTTAGAAGTTCTAATCTATTCCTATGAATTCAAGAGA
This sequence comes from Cryptomeria japonica, assembly GCF_030272615.1. Taxonomy (NCBI): domain Eukaryota; kingdom Viridiplantae; phylum Streptophyta; class Pinopsida; order Cupressales; family Cupressaceae; genus Cryptomeria; species Cryptomeria japonica. The sequence continues at coordinate 232,215,140 of NC_081411.1, read as the reverse complement.
TGGTATTGACTCGGTGAAACCAATAACAACACTTTGCTTCGTCACGCTAGGACAACTACACAAAGTGGGTGCAATCTTCAAGGGATGTGCTTATGATTTTCACCTCATGAATAACTACCATCAAATCGAACAATATTCATCCAGACAGAAGTTAAGCATCCACAAAGTAAGCTTAGACTAACTTTACACAATGAACAAAAATCATTTGCCCATCAAAAGTATGAGCGAAAGATTCACCATAAATCAATACTTATCAGATTTTGCATTTGTCTAACATACATGAAATAAAATCTAAACTATGAGAGGGATAAGAAACATGCAAACTCCAAAATAAGAGAAGTAATCACCATCAATTTGAACAATGCATTATTTATTGCTTTGGCAGTCATAAAAAACAATTTAATTATCTAAACATGTTTTGCAACATGCTCTCATGATTTACAAATGAGGGGTGAGCTCAATTTATAGGCTCCTCAATTACAATTCAATGGCTAGGATTGATTTCAAATCAATGGTCGAGATTAAAAAAATATAACCCTAATTAGGGTTTGTTACAACTAACTACCCCTTGACCAATGAGAAAATTACATTTTGGACACTTGTCCTTCTTGCTAAATATAAACCAATAATAAAATAGAAGGTTGTTGCATTGTGTAGTGTGTCTTCTAGAAGCTTTCGTGGACAAGTCAGGTTCATTGAACTTGGACATGTTGACTTGGAACAATCTGATTGGTTGGAAGATGACGAGGCACCACCTCAGTGTGTTGGATGTCCTCCTTGAGCTCTCCAATTTGTTTCAAGAAATTGTCTAAGTGTGGATATTTGTTTGGAATACTCTTCTTTTTACCATCTGATTCTAATTGGGAGCTTGTCTTTAACTCTTCAAGAGATTAAATCCTTCAAGATGTCGGAGATTTATTTGGTTTTTCTATATCTTCACCAAGTCTGAGGACCTTTCTTTCTTGAGATCTTGAAATTCCTTCAAGTGCCTTGAATTTGGAGAAGAATTCCTCTATGCCTTCGACATAATGGAGAAATTTGGAATTTTTCTATGAAATAGTTTTTCCCATACTTAGCCAAATTTTGGCCATCTTTATGCTCGGACGAACCTTGCTTGTGGACCTGTCTTCAATTCTGAATTTGGCTTAAAACTCCATTTGTGTTTTCTGCGATGATCCTACCTTCAGCTGCCATTTATGATCTGCAAAACCAAAAGAAAATTAAATTAAGATTCTTACTTTGAGTGTAAATTTTGAGTTCTGATTTTGGTCCTTTAACTCCAATTCCTCAACATTTAAGTTTCAACAGGCTGCAAACACTTAGAAATTTATTAAAGCTTTAGGAAAGCTTGAAAAGCTCGATCTGATTTGAGAATTTGGGAGTGAAGTTTGTCTTTGATTAATAACTTGGTCCCAAAATCTTGAAATAAATGAAAAATTATGAGAAAATTTGACCAAGTCGTGAAAATCAGACTCATTTTCCTTGAAAACTCCATCCAAAACTTGAAAACCAGATTGAAAACTCAATAAATCTGCCTTGAATACCCGTCACCTTCAGAATTTAGGCAAGAAATGAGTTGAAAGAATGCTTGGTGTGAAAATCTTCACTTCTCCCTCTTGTAAATGCCTTAGAAAAATCCCTGATCCGTTCTTGAAGCTCTGAAGATGCCTTAGAAAACCTGAAATAATCTTTTCTTCAAGTGTCTTACACTCCAAACTCGAACTGTTGAAATGAATGAAGACTCAAAGATTTCAATTTCTGCATTTAAAAACACGATTCATCTTTTCCCAAATCGAACTCATCTTGTTTGTATTTTCATCCCATACATCGAACTTAAAAGGGATGCTTGAATGCTTGAAAGGGATGCTTGAATGCTCTTGAACGTTTGATTGCAATTTATCCAATTTGACCAACTTATACAACTTGACCCACTTACCCAACTGAGAGGGCAAATGCAACTTAAATACATGTCAATTAGGGTTAATGAAACTGATTTTCGTCACAGGCCGACATTGAGGAAGTTTTCCCACTCATTGCACAACCTACAATGCATGCTTAGGAAAGGGCCTGCCCCAAAATAGGGCAAGGATAGGGGCGCCACGCCCCTGTCTTGGGAGGACAGGGGCGCCACAGGGGATAGGGACGCCACGCCGTTGTCCTGCCCCTTTCTCCAGTGCAAAGTTCAGACAGGGTGGTGCGGAGGCCAACAAAGAAGCAGATTCCGAGGGTTGAGCAGTCTTCGGTCTTCGATCTGGCTAGGGGATTCGATCTCGCGTGCGTGAGTACCCTAATGCGGTCAAAAATTGCTAGGGTCGCAATTTTGTGACACTACAGTTTCATGAAGTATTTTGCGAATGATATGCAATGAGGTTCTTTCCTAATACTACTGAATGATTGTCAAAAAATGGCAAAAGCTAAGGGTTTAGAGAGGTTCTAAGCTATCCTAAGAATGAATGGATGAAGAATGACACAAGTGAAACTCAACTAGTTGTAGCATCACCATACAAGAACAACTTCACTACAACTAGTGCAATCTTCTAAGGATATTTGGAGGTTTTCAAATCATTGCGAGACGTAGATACGTTTACTTGAATGCATATCAATGATTGAGCAACAATCGAACTTAAGCATTTTAAAAGGTTCCAATTGACCACACAAGGCTCACTTACAATCAACAAGAGGCTAATGGTATGGATAACGAGTTTCACAATACATCAAATGCAACATTCCATCATTTAATCTAAATGCTTAAGTAATATCAAAGATTGATTTGAGAAGATAAAGAACCATGCAATAGGCTTCAAAGATTGAATAGAAACACTATAACTTCAATGTTTTATTGATCCAATGGCCAAACAAGAACAATTCTTCAAGTCCTTCTCTTATCACTCTTGACTTCTAATCAAAATCTCTATTTCTCTATTCACTATTCTAGCACTATTCACTGTTCTATTCCCTTTACAAATGAAATGAGTGGAGTTTATATAGGACTCCCAAATACAATGAAGGGCCGAGATCGAATGAAGATCCAGGGCCTAGATCTTGCCACCTAAACCCTAATAAGGATTTGATACAAATGAAACCCTATCTAGATAAACATCATTATAGAATCCACCAATGAGAAAATAGCATGTGTTGACACAAAAACCAAGGAAGCATCCTCCAATAGGAAATGAAAATACCTAGTGGGATCATGTTGATGGGACCAAAGTAATTTACCCTCTCTTGAACAAAATCACCTCAGATGCTAAGGGTAAGATCAACTAAAATGATTCCAAGGTTTCTACATGTCAGGGCATGACGAGTGGGTAACTCAATGGTCGATGCGAATTGCTGTGTTCACTTGGGGACTTACACAAATGTTAGGATTATCTTCTTCGATCATGAAATATGTGGAATAGGTATGCTGACAACTTATGATTTAGCAATGTAGTTCTGGACTTAATTCTTACTAAAAAAAGGGCAAAAGGAATAGGGATCAGGAAATCTATTCTAGGCTTAGGAATGTAGGAAATGATGAACAAGTTTAGTGGAATCAAACTAGGCAAGGTCTCACCAATAGGTATTGACACAAGCTTTGTGCAATCGTCTAAGGTATATTGAATGATTTTCGGACTATCACCATCAAACATTGACACCATCCAAGTTGATGCTTGTCAAGGGACACGTAATAGTTGAAGTTAAGCTTACTCAAATTTCCAGTCGACCACACAAGGCACACTTACCAGCGACAAGAGGCTAGTGGTATGGATTAAGGATTCCACACAAATATATTCAACAAATCTCACTCAATCTAATAAACATGAAAACAAATTGTAATCTAAAATCATAATCTAACTTGGAGGAATTGAGAAACATGAATGCAAAGACGACATTTGAAGAGCAAAATCACCAACAATTGAACAATGATTTAGATTCAAATAGCTGCAGCATATAACAACAATTCTACAAAAACTCTCTCTTACAAATGAGAGACAAGGAGGTATTTATAGAGTCTCTTACAAAATGGATGGCCGAGATTAAAACTAAATCAAGGGCCAAGATCATGCCAACAAAACCCTAGAATTGCCTTAATTAGGGTTTACATAAAAAATGGTGCCACCAACATATGGCTCAATAAAAAGATACCTAGTTATCAAATAGGGAATCTTCTAGCATACTCCAAGAATCTAGCCAATACAAAATCTAACTCCATGGAAATGTTAGGTAAGGTATCTTGCTGCAAATCAATCATGTCCAATGAATCCGAGCAAGCATCCAAAGTGTTCTCCCAATTTGGCATGAGCTTCACGAACTATGAACATGAATCAACAAAGAGGCCAAATCATCCATCTTACTCTTCCTCAAAGAGTCCAATTGACAAAAATGCATAAGTTTCATCTCGTCTCTTAATTCGGCTAAGTGTAAACCACTAGCATTGCATCAACACCCAATAATTCCTCAATCAAGGCAAGGATCTTCATCTGAATGTCTTGAATCAACCCTTCCATCTTTGTACAACTCAGTTGGGCGTTGTCATAAGTTGATTTCTTCATGGCCAATGAACAATACCAGCCATGGAAATCATACCTGTCTCCACTGTGCACAACCCTCTTGTTGATCAACATGGACTTAGTTATCTTCTTCAAAGCTTTGAGGCGTGAAATAGTCCTCTCCTGGATAGGTCGAAATTCTTCTCAAACTCCTTCCAAATATTGGATTCTAAACATGAGCCCTATTGTCCTATCATATGCTTGGACAAACTGAGTAAGGAAATCATCCGTCTGTTTTCTTTCACTCTCAATCCACTTATCCACCTCCGAGAGTTTATCTCTCACTGCCTCATAGTGTAAATGTAGTCCATGATCAACCACAATAAGGGAAATAAGGGTGGGATTCTCACGCCTTATCTCCGCAATATACTCTCTAAGTCTGATATTCTCTTCTTTGTACTTCTCCTTCTCTCTGATTTCTCTATCTAACCTTGTGCTGATCGCCCTAAGGTTATCACCAATCTCTTGAAACTCTTGCTCTCTTGTAGTACGGCCAAATCATCCATCTTACTCTTCCTCAAAGAGTCCAATTGACAAAAATGCATAAGTTTCATCTCGTCTCTTAATTCGGCTAAGTGTAAACCACTAGCATTGCATCAACACCCAATAATTCCTCAATCAAGGCAAGGATCTTCATCTGAATGTCTTGAATCAACCCTTCCATCTTTGTACAACTCAGCTGGGCGTTGTCATAAGTTGATTTCTTCATGGCCAATGAACAATACCAGCCATGGAAATCATACCTGTCTCCATTGTGCACAACCCTCTTGTTGATCAACATGGACTTAGTTATCTTCTTCAAAGCTTTGAGGCGTGAAATAGTCCTCTCCTGGATAGGTCGGAATTCTTTTCAAACTCCTTCCAAATATTGGATTCTAAACATGAGCCCTATTGTCCTATCATATGCCTGGACAAACTGAGTAAGGAAATCATCCGTCTGTTTTCTTTCACTCTCAATCCACTTCTCCACCTCTAAGAGTTTATCTCTCACTGCCTCATAGTGTAAATGTAGTCCATGATCAACCACAATAAGGGAAATAAGGGTGGGATTCTCACGCCTTATCTCCGCAATATACTCTCTAAGTCTGATATTCTCTTCTTTGTACTTCTCCTTCTCTTTGATTTCTCTATCTAACCTTGTGCTGATCGCCCTAAGGTTATCACCAATCTCTTGAAACTCTTGCTCTCTTGTAGTACGGCCAAGGGCAACTGAACTAATTTGGAAATCCATAGGAGTAGCAATATCCACCGTCACACCTCCAATAGGAACAACCACCTGCGCAATTTGCATTCTTGTCTCATCTCTCGCTATTTGCAACAAAATCTCAGCTCTCTTGGGTTCTTTCTCCTTATTGCTCCTAGCTAAGTAGTCATCAATCTTCTTACTCTTTTCCATACTTTTCATCAGCCAATTAGGAATCGCGAGGATTTGCATACCATCATCAAGACACATATCTCAATCAAGTCCTCTCAATGCCGAGATAACATCATCATCATCATCATCATCATCGATTACTCCAGGTCAAATTATATATCTCATTTCCCAAACTTACCTTCAAAAGGACAGTAGGGGATCTCAGCTGATCATCATTCTCATTTGGTGGAGCAGATGTTGCTGTGGAATGTAATTCCTCAATATTCTCTGGTGGTATCACTATGTTAGAACATTGTTGGGTCTCCTTATTCTGTTCTGTTATTTCAATTTCCTTAATTGATGAGACACTGAGAGGGGATGAAGGAATGATAGTATTTTGTTTCTTCTTCTTGACCTCCTCAATCTTCTTCCCTTTGGCTTTGACTCCTCCTGGTGTGTTTTCCCTTCTCTTGGGAGCTTGAGTCTCTTCATTTGCATGAATCCTGACATCATTGATAGTCCTTTGATTATCTTCGGAAGTAGATTCTTCTGGCTTCATCTTTTCATAAGTGAAGGAAACACCCATATCAACTAACTATTCATCTGAATATCCACCCATGTACGAGAGAAACTCAAGACCTCTCTCATCAATACATTCAAATCAATCTCTTCTTCATTTCATTTTTATACTGTGGATGCGTATGATCCTTGTCATCTAACACCTGATTAGGAATGAGGAAAAGTCCACACTTCCTCGTGAAATCCACTAACATTCTGGACTACATTCGTCTCTTGTAGGTCTACTCGTCCATTAGGTCAGCCCAATAATCTTCTATGTCTGTCTTGTGGATGAACTTCTCTCCCCTGATCCTTCCAACTTTCTTATCTGGATCAAATCTCTCTTTTCTTGAAGGTTGCAAATTGATAGAATGCAAGCTCCTCACTCAAAGTGTTGGAGGCTAAGGCAGATTGGCAAACCTCCAATGTCTTCCCAACTGAAATATTGAATGTCATGCCTGTCCTATGCTTCCCTCTCTGAATGGAATCAATCTCTAGAAGCTGTCTCACCACTTTCAACTAGATCATTCTGTTAGATGGATACCTAAGAAGCCATTAGGGTTCGGATTGAAACCCATGAATCCTATGGTACGTGAAAGTGGGAAACTGAATATACCACGATCCATATTTCTCTATTAGCTTTGTTGCCTCCTTGGACAACCTCCTGTGGATTCCACCTTGCAGCATCCACGTGATGTACATTGTGAACACATCATTCACTCTCTTATAATCTTCAATTCTATACATGTTCAACTGGGGATAGCACTCATGACTCCTGAATTGTCCTTGCCCATGCCCGACTTCACCTCTGCATATCAATCCTTTGTATGTAACAAACCGTGCAAGCAGGTACACCAAGTAGGAAGTCATGGTGATTGACTTGGACCGCTCTACATTCATCAGCTGAAAGTCCATATTGTCACTTATGATTCTAGACCAATTTATCAACGTCCCTCTAAGACAATCCTGGATGAAGTAAAACATCCATCCATCGTACATTGCACCTTGCGACATCCCCATCACTTTGTTAAGCAAGAATACTAAGTCACTATATTATTCTTTGAAGTTTGTGCACATGAGTGTCTTGGGAGCTTTGGAATGATGAAGCCTAGGCTTGATCATCCACTCTTTCTTTATTATATTCTTACAGGCATCCATCTTCTTCGTGTACCGATCTTCATATTCATCCTTAGTTTCATTCTTCATATCTGCTCCATGTGGAATGCCGAACACCTTAGCATCCTCAACAAGGTAAGCAATGACAATCCCTTAGGAGTCTTGATCATAACATCGTGCACACTCCAGGATAAGCTCACTGCATTGTATGGACTGTGGGAATCTAGTGGCTTGAAAAATACCACTCTTAATAATGTTTGCATACGTTGGGGAAGGAATTTGATTTCCAACTCCAAATATCTGCTGTCGCATCAGGTTCAGGCTTAGGAAATGCATGTTTTTATCTGTAATCTCCTTCCATCTGGATGACATCTTGGATGAATCCGGTTTCCAGTATCTTTTATTGTTCTCTTCTTTCCTTAAATCCGGACTTCAACATCGCACTTGTACGAAGCTTGAAGTTAGAACATAGGAAAAATATAATATTCTTAATAGAATTCCTGACTTCTTAATGATTTAGATCAATTAGGGTATGAAATCAGGAAAATAGTTCACACTCTAGGTAGATTTTAAAAATACAAAATGTGACAAGATTAGGGTATGAAACCCTTATGAAATCATCACCTCCTTATACTTAGAAATTGCGTGCAAATCATAGTGCAAAGGAGTATACCAGATTAAGAGTGACTAGGGAAAGGTGTGAAAGGTTGTGTTTTCACAAAAAATTATGTCTAAAGACACCTTCCGCAGTCAACAATGGAGGTCGCAAATCTGAAGACAACCTGCAACTATATGAATAAACCTCTCAAAGCATGTTGCAATTATTTAAAATGAGCAACCTGCAACTATATGAATAATGGTATGGCTGGTAAGAGTTAAACTTTCTGAGGACAAGCAGCCATGGCGAAGATGCAGACCTGTAACAGCCATCGAATGGTTAAGTGATCGACTAAAAATGACCTCAAAACTCTTCCAAAGGCAAATCATTGAATTTGGAGTTGACTGGCAATGAAAGTTTAAGTCTGAAAATAGATGGACAGCCAACAATGGAGGTCACCCCTGCTGCAACAATGGCGTTTAGGCTCAGATCTGAGGCAATGACAGCAAGTAGGGGGCAATGGCGGTATCAAGCATGTATGAAATCCATCAAAATATGCCACAAATACATGCCAAATAAAAATCGTATTTTCCAGCTATGGCGCCACCTTCAAATCTGAAATATGTCTTCAATGTGCATTACAATCTGCCAACAATGGTCTGAGAATAGCAAATAACCAAGGTGATATCAAGGAAAATCGTCAAAGTTTTGAGTTGAAATTCAAATCGCCCTTCACCAAAATTGTGGATTTCTTCCAAAAATGGCGAACTTCACCAAAAATTGTGGTAGGGGAGTCTTCAATAGCAGGCAAATCAGTCTGATTACAGCAGGTTGCATGGCAGACATGAGGAAAATCGCAAGAAGAATCCTCAAAAATCACCAAAAGTTGCCAAAGTAGGAAGTCGCCACTTAGGAAAAAATCGCTATCTCTAAAATCAAAAATCTGCAAACAATGGAGTCAATAAACTCCAATGACAGCAATCAAGGGAAAATCGCCCAACTGGAAAAATGGAGGGAAAAGCTAAGTCTTCAATCAAACACCTCCCCAAAACACTTCATCAAAAATCTCCAATGAGAGGGAAAATCACCCTTGCATGGAGACACCTGACAAATTCAATAATAAAATAGTGCTGGACTCCTCTCTTTAAACTTGCTTTCATCATCAAATCTCCCCACACAAGCAATGTGGAATAAAACACTTGTTCTTATACTTGCTTGGGTAAAACTGATTTGCTTCTAGAAGGTTGAAAACATTAAATGCTTATTGCAAATCATTTAATTGTTTTTAAAATTTATTAAATAATCGTGGCTTTATTGAAAAACAATTAAAACAAGGCTCACGTTATTAAAATATTGCAATTTAAATCAAAATTTGAGCCACTTGGGAAAATCAATCTTAGTATGGACCAAATTTCCCAACAAAATCAATCAAAATGCACACAAAATGGGGCTAGGGGAAAATTGACCTTAGTCTGGATGAAAATCCGGACTCAAAAATCACTTCATTTACTCAAACTGCCCCTTGGTGGAAAATTGACCTCAGTCTGGATAAAAATTTGGACTCAAAATCATTAAAAAAGCTCTCAGTGGAAAAATGTCTTTAGTCTGGAATGAGAGTCTGCACAAAAATCCTCAAAACTTGTCACGAAAGACCTGGTGGAAAATTGACCCAGGTGTGGAATGTCATCCGCAATCCTATCCATACTCCCTGGTGGAAAAACGTGGATAGTCAGGACAAATCCTGACACTTAGTCAAAATTTATTGTTTCTAGGGGAAAAACGACCCTAGTATGGATTCAAAGGGGTGGAAAAATGGAGCAAGTATGGATTTCAAGGGAAATCCATGTCTAGTCTGGATTCTGAGAGGGGGAAACCATGGGTAGTCAGGAATATGAGGGGAAAAGCACCTGTAGTATGAAATTTTGACCTTTTAACCCTTAGAATATGGATTTTCATCCAGAAAATGATGATTTTTCCACTGAAAATCATTTAGAAACTTCAAAACTTAATAAAACTCAACTGGACTTAGGTAAATTCACCAAAAAATGGAGCGTAACACAAGGGAATCTATCGGGACAAAGTGCAAAATCAACTTGACTAATTCTCTAGGAGCGAGAAAACAACTCCAAAAGGTCTTGAAAACACCTTAGCACTTAAAATCACCGATGAGGACATTTAAAAACACATTAACGCTCCAAAAGGGTCAACACTTAGACAAAACTAGGATCATTTAGAAATCTCAATTTTCACGCGCTTGATCCTATAACCTCAAAAACCCTAAATGACAATAAGCATGATCAAAACTTTGAGACTCAGGCACAAGAAACACAAAATCGACCACTAAGCAGCCAAAACCTTAACCTAACAACACAAAAAGCAGGAAAAGAGGGGGTCCCCGTTAGCAATGGGGCGATGTGTGAAAAGGTCACAACAAATTATAACAAACTATCTTCTAGAATCTAGTTCCCTTTCTCACGTTCTTTTCTGGCATATTCAATGAACTCCAGCATGGCTTCTATGCCTTCCATCTCGGTCATCGAGATCTCGAGTAGAGACTTCAGCTGCTCCTTCATGTGCATGACTTCTTCGAAAGATTTGACGATGGCATTGTCCCATTCAGGTTCGAGTTCTTGAGTTTTGCTTGCTAAAACCACAAAGTCCAGCATGTCATTCAATTGTTGCCTAGTGATCATCCCATCAGTCCCATGGAAAATGACTCTTATCCTTTCCTTCCAATTCTCTAGCTTCTATGATCGTTCCTGGATCAATCTTTCTCTCTAAAACAATCTGTGCTACTTCCACTATCTTATCATGAATTCGGTGCATATCATCTTGAACTTGACTACACCTGTTTCCAATTTCATCAAAGATGATCTTCTTCGTGCGAAGTAGCCTGCTCCATTGTAGAAAGATAGGTGTAAATCCTTCTCTTGTTATCTTCTCAGTTGATAAGACTTCTCAGGACGTTTTCCTTATTACTTGAAGCACTGGAATGATGACATCTCTAGCATGAGCGAATGCTTCGAAGGCTTCTATTAGGACATGAGTTCTCGCAAGGACCTTTATAACTGTATTGAGTGTCTTCATTATGCCTTTCATGAACTTGCTAACTCTAGTATATGAATCCTCTATCCATGTATCCATCAACTGCGCCGAATTCCTCATCTTCTCCATATGATCAACCAATTTTGGAGGAAACAAAGGTGGTGGTGTGGCTGCCGGACTTTGATGTCTCAATGGTTGCTGAAATTGCTGGACATAGTTCCTCCACGCATTTATTTCCTTCCTCCAATCTTCTATTCTCTATTTCAGCTCTTAACATGTCATTAATGGCCTTCAATGAATCGGTTGCATCACCTATAGCTTGTTCGGAGGTGAGTGGAACTAAATCAATAGTCTCCATGTCATAGTCATCTGCTGTGATCTCACCGTTGTACTTCTCAACCCTTGGAGTAGCTTTCCTTGATCCCGAATCATCTTTATTCACCTTTGACATCCTCGTAGCTTTCCTTTTCTCGGTGACCTCTCGAGTTTGGCTTAGAAGACTTGCTATATCATATGTTTTCTCTTCCTCAACTACTATCACTTCTTGAGCTAGTCTTTCTTTTAGCCACTCCGGAATAGAAGATCTTCCTTCTTGAATTTGTGCTTCTTCATGCATTTGCTCATCTCTAGGTGGTGAAGTGGTCTCATCATTATCTTCTTGTTCGCCTCCTTCAATCTCCTGAATGAGATGGATGAGATCTTCTTGTCCTTGAGATGACTTCTCCTTGCCTTCATCATTATGAACTGTGGATTCCGCTGATTCTTAGCTCCTTGACTCAACTCCTTTTGTATCCTTCATTCTTCATGTGTGGAGGAAGGATGACGTGAATTCAATTTATGCTTCTTCCTTAAGGTCTCCTTTTCTCCATGATCTTCTTCTCTTTGATCTTCTTCCACTCCCACTCGCGCTAGCTTCATCTTCATCATCTACTCTTTCTTCTGTGTGGAATGTCGGTGCTATATTCTGCTCCTTCAATTTGTGGTGTTTTATGTCTATCCATATGCGGGTGTACTCTAAAACTGGTTTCATTGCACTTGTGCATGTATGACTTGGAACCCTTGGATTGGTTGATTGATGATTGGGATGCCACCTTAGCTTGCCTTGCTGATTTAATTCTCCATCATGAAGATGTGTTGATACCTTACTCTTGGATTTGCTAAGGAAATTCAAGATGATTAGAACATTTTCTTCATTGAACTGATCGCCTCTTGGTGTGGAATTTTTTGTGCTCACCCTCATTCTTAAGTTTTCTTTACGTTCAAACTAATCCTCATCTTCACTTTGATGTTGCGCTTCTTGAACAATCTTCTATATTGACAAGTTCTTTCTTTTGATTTTGAATTTCCAAAAGAAATCCAAGGTCGATGTAGAGCCTTTCATCCTTGTATGACTTAATCTTTTTGAATGTCTTTATGGAGTGTAAGTCCTCCTTTATTCCATTCACCTTTGGATTCCACCTTGAAGCGTGAATGTTGTCCTTCCATGCATTGTGGAATCATCATTCCAACTGGTTCCTTTGTTACTGAACTTTATCTGCTTCTTTCTGGAAATTCCTTCCTGAGTTGACATCTACCATTTGAAAATCATGAAAATTTTCCACGTTAAAACAATAAGGGGTTTAGATGTTTGATCCAACCCAGAGTGCAAAGTTTGAAGAATTTTCAAAGGTTAATTTTAACTTTGAATTTTTGGAAATTGAAGCATTTACCCCTAAAAAGCATAAACAAAGCAAGTTGATTTGAAGTGAAAGCAGCTTTACAAGTTTGGAAAATTGACCTGACTGAAGGTTATCTTGAAGTTCGAGGGAAATTGGAAAAATTTGCCTTCAATCCTTTGTGAACTTGAGGATATTGATGGAACTCCTTAAATTGCTTAAGGAATCACTTTAACTCTAACCTCAAGCGCAAAACTTGACTTTTTCTGGAGTCTTGGAAATTTGCAATTTCGAACTTTTTCAACACTTAGGCATTCCATATGCTTGGGCGAACTTGATGTTGGGTCAAAGAATTTCCTTATTCCCAAGGTGGAATTAACATTTGGGCAAGGAATTTTGACTATCCTCTGGCAAACTTGTGTTGTGACCATTTCACACATCGCCCCATCGCAAATGGGGACCCCCTCTTTTTGCTTGTTTTTCGCTCGTTTTCGCTTTCGTTTTTAGGGTTTTGTTAGTTAGTTAGTTGTCTGGATTTAGGGCCAAGCCTTAGGGTTTTAAATTTTGCCTTTTCAAGCCAAAATCCAGTCGTTTTTGAGAGCTTTTGAGCTTCCTTTTCTGGAATGCAAATTTTGAATGCAATAAATTCGCCAAAATGGTCTAATTCTCAATTGGAATGTTAATGCAGAGCTTAAATATGTCTAAGTGTTGACAGTCAATGTGAATTTTTGTCCGATTGAATATTTTGACCAAATTTTGACTTTTTTTGAATTTTGATCCTGGGCATTGGAATTGATTTGTTTTCGCCTCGTGAAGTGTTAAAATGTGAAAAATCTTGTTATTTTGGCCTGTAGGAGCAAAATCGCTCCTGTCCCTCAGTGAAGGACGGGAGCTCGTTTTCAAATATCTCATCATCCCTGCAGAGTCTAGGCAAAATTCAAGTTGGACGTGATGGAGAACGGCGAGATCTTTCCATTGAATATAAATTGAAGATTTTCATGAACACAGAAATGCCTCCAGGGGAAAAATCGCTCCTGTCCCTCAGTGAAGGACCGGAGCTACAAATCAAATTTCGCCTTGTCCTTGCAAGATTTCGAAAACTTAATGATTTGAGGACGTCCAAGGGAAGATGCTTTGCCAAATGAATATAATTTGAGATGCAAAAACGAAGGAGAATGACCTATATTGACCAAATCGCTCCTGTCCCTCTCCAAGGGACCAGGGCGAGGTACCTTGTAGCTCTCGTCCCTCTCCCAGGGACCAGAGCGATTTCCTTCATTATGCAAAATCCAGACAAAGGTCAAGGCAAGTTTACGTTCAAAAACAAGGGAAAACATGAGATGAACGCATTGAATATAAATTGAAGATTTTTGGGACGTCCATACCAGTGTTAAATGCCTAGTTCGCTCCTGTCCCTCAGGAAGGGACCAGAGTGATTTTTGATATAATTGCCTTTTTTGCAAGGTTACAAACAATGTCAAGGCATGAACGAATAGAGTGAAGAAGGACGAGTCCGTTGAATATAAACTTGGAACCTGGCAAAGTGAAATGAAGACCACAAGAGCAAGTTCGCTCCTGTCCCTCTCCAAGGGACCAGGGCGATACAATGGTGATGATACTTCCTACGCAAGTTCAAGGTCGTTCCTCCGAAGTTCAAGGTCGACACAAGTCAAGACAAGGTGGCGAGGGACGTTTCAAGGCATTTTCAATCAAACACAAGCATCAAGGTCGTCACGTTGGAAGGATTTGCGCTCTAAGACCCCAGATCGCTCCTGTCCCATGGGAAGGGACCAGAGCGATATTTCCATTAAGGCATCGATTTCAAAAGACAAGCAAGTGTTAAGCTACCAAGAGGATCGAATGGACGTCATTACACGCATTGAAGATAATTGCAAGTTGAAATAAACAAGAACAAGCTCACAATGTTGAACTTCGCTCCTATCCCTCAGGAAGGGACCAGAGCGATATTGAGTATATTGATCAATTCATGCAAGAATTACGTTGAGTCAAGGCTTCACAAGGTTGTAAAGGGTTCAAGATGTCTTTTGAGGATGACATGCAAGAGTTTTGAACGTCCAAACATTATCAATCAAGCTAAGGAGTCCATATCGCTCCTGTCCTTTGGACAAGGACCAAAGCGATTTCATCAAAAACACTCATACTCCTTCAAAGTCAAGGCAAGGCGAGGATGGACGAGGTAAAGGACGTTATTTCGAAGGCAATAAACAATGAACCAGGGTTAAACGTTACCAACTTGAGCTCAAAATGGAGAAAAAACATGGATCGCTCCTGTCCCTCTCCAAGGGACAAGGGCGATGATCCTTATAACATCAAAGGTACCTTGCAAAAGCAATTGGGACGTGCGTGGAATGGACAAGCAATGATATTATTCGCCTTACAATGGAAGTTCGAAGGTCAAAGATACAAGATGAACGTGAAGACATGGAGATCGCTCCTGTCCCTCTCCAAGGGACAAGGGCGATGTTAGGCAAAACACATGATATTCTTTGAAAATCACGTTAAGACAAGGACGCACAAGGTTTTAAATGACACTTGGAAGATGATACAAGGAAAGGATCGTGTCAAAATGGAGAATTTCAAGCAAAAACCTTAGGATCGCTCCTGTCCCTCTCCAAGGGACAAGGGCGATGATACATCTAAAGACACTCATGCGCGCATGCAAGGCAATCTAATTCGAAGAACCCAACCAGATGATCGATTTGGAACGTGGAAATGAAGGAGTTGAACGTGAAAAATGCAAAATCATGACAAAAATAGTGAATCGCTCCTGTCCCTCTCCAAGGGACCAGGGCGATGAGGTACGTCCACTTCATTTTCAAATTTTTGGCGCCAAATAAACCTTTTTAAATTCATTTTAATGCCAAAATTCGATAAGATTTAAGTCCTATTTAATTGGCATTTAATATGGCGTTTTGCATTAATTAATTATTTTGCCTTGATTTAAAAAATCGAAATTTATTAATTAAAATAAAAGGCATTTAATTAATTAATGAATTAAATAATTAAAAGTCGAATAAGAACGCTCATGCATGTAAGTCGGCCTTGTTATTTTATTTAAAAATCGTTTGAAATTACTTTATTTTATCAAGTCGGCCTTGAGGGTGAATTGTGATGTGAGCGCTATATAAAGGGGGGTAAAAACTATCATTTCTACATCATTATTTTACCTTTCTACATGCGAATTGAGGAAGACGAAGGGAAGTGCTGAGTGCGAATTGCGTTGAAGACCAAAGGTAGTACGAGTTTCATTCATCCAAAGGTGGCGCTTAGTTATCAAAAGGTGGTGCGAATTTGAAGACCACACCAAAGGCGAACTTGGGGATCCATCTAAGACCACGTCGAAGGCGATAATTGAAGATCACGTTCTCTCCAGAGGTGGCGAAGTCAATTTTGAGGAGATCATATTGAAGATTACTTTATACCTCAATTTTGCCTAGGCAAATTTTGTTTTTGCATTCTAGAGTTAGCTCTCTATCGAGGTATGGCGATTTAATTATTATTGCTTTATTCATTCATCGTCATATTTCAATTTTTTTTTGAAATTTTGAATTTTGATTCTTGAATTTCTCTTGGCTCAATCGTTGTATTTTAGGAAATGATGACTCTAGAGACTTATCATGAGGTTTCCTAAAATTTATCTCTCTTATTTACGTTATTTATTGCAAAATCTATTTCTTATAATGAAATGTTGTGTAGGTATGGCAACCCCAAAGGCGGGAGCATCCACTAGTCGCTCGGCTCTCATGAAAGAAGATCAGAAGACCGAAGAAGTGGAGACCAAGATCGTGTCTAAATGGAGCAACATTGGAGATACAAACTTGGGGAACTTTAGCACAAAGAAGTTCCGAGAGGTCCCTTACATCGGCAAGCCATCACCTGTCGCCCGGAGAATAATAGAGAGTGGCATCATCAAGGCGGCCGGTTTTCCTCCAGCCATTCAGTGCCACGAGTTGATGATCGAGTGTGCCCGTCACTACAATCCACAGTGCAGGACAATTGTGTCCAATGAGGGAAGCACTTTGGCGTACCTTTCAGAGGAAGCCATAAGTGAGGCCTTCCATCTTCCAGAGCACAGGGACATGATATACAAGAGCATTGAAGGAGCCAGATCAGTGTACGATGATGATCCAGATGCTTGCCTAAGCATAATCAACAAGAACTGGCTACTCAAGAGTCGTCCCCGTCTGAGCAAAGTACCAAACACACCACACAGGATTGATTTCCAAGAGGAGTACAGAGATTTGATTACCATGCTCAACAGAGTTACAGGAGCACCTCATGCCTTCTATTTTGAGAAATGGATGTTTTACTTCATCCAGGTGATTGTTCAAGGAAAGGGTACAATACATTGGGCTAGGATAATTAGCCATTGCTTAGACGTACAGTTGAGAAGACTCAGGGCTACTAAGTCCTTCCACATGAGTTCATACGTCATCTATGCCTTAATCAGGAGCGTTGAGTACGCAGGACTACCTCACAGAGGAGTGATTGGAAGAGGACCCGGCGAGGTCAGAGTTTGTGAATCCTATACCTACTTGCATCATCCACCAGGGAAGAACTACAAGTTAGTCAATGATACTTTCACGATGAACATCACAAGGACGTTGCAAGGAGGGATTCACAACAGATTATCTCAGGATGCCCAGGAGTTCATCAAGAGGTACGGTGCTTGGTTCATTCAGTTTCCCAAGTTCACTTACATTAGAGTGTATGGATGTCCTTTACCTCCATACATGTTGCCGAGGTACCCGACAGACAGAATTGTGTTACTTGAAGTAACAAGGCAGTTGGCAGCATATGTGAAGGCATTCAGACACAGACATCAGAATGGAGTTCAGGTACCTATTATTTTGGGTAATTCAGTTGAGGTATGTCCTAATGTCTTAGCCATGAATGACGCAGAGAAGGAGTTAGCCTTGTATCCTTTTTCATCTTTTGCTTGGAGGAATAGTTTTGATCCACTTGGACATTTAGAGGAGACGGTCGGTAGAAGATTTAGACATGAGCACCAGATTGAAGATTTTATGATGAATCTCCTAGATGATCTCGAAGTGAAACGAAAAATGCATTCTAGATTGCCTTTGGATTTCATCAGGAAATGTAAGATTTACAGAGTGGCCGACCAAGCTCAGGACAACGGCAGGCACATCCAATCTTCATATGATAGAGAAAGCAAAACAATAAGTTTGAATTGGAATGAGCCCGAGGCCGTGGATTTAGATGATTTGATGGCACCAGTCTTGTCTTGTACTCGCAGATGGGTAGACGTTCAGCATCAGAAGTTAAGAGAACAGGGCATAGCTATGTCTTTTACTTTGGAAGAAAAACCAGCTGAAGGTGGAGCCAGTGTTAGTGAAGGCAATCCTAATCCTAGGAATTCAGGTGAAGGTAACCTTTGATGTGCCAGTGAGGGCAATCTCCATTCGAGAGGTTCAAAAAGAAAGGAAAGATCGGAAAAGAAAGAGTCTTCCAAGAAAAAGCAAGGTGCCAACAAAGATCAAACACCAGGTACTTCTTCCAGACCAGAGGATAGAACAGTTCGAGTGGAAGAGTCCATGGAATCAATGGTACAGAATGATAGACAGGAGGAAGGGCAGGCACAGCATGTTTCATCCGATGGATCTCTCCAAGACTATGATTTAGATAATGATAATGAAGTAACATCTCCTCCCAGACAAGAAGAAATAGTACATAAAGAAATTCAAGTTCAAGAGACAAGATCGAATATCCTAGATTGGTTGAAGGAAAGATTGACTAAGGTGATCGTAATAGAGGACGAGGACAGTGCAATTGATTTAGAGAGTCTTGTTGGACGTTCACATATGACAACAGAGAAGAAGAAGGCTACAAAGATGTCCAAGATGATTCGAGATGAGGCTGGATCTAGAAAACTGCAGATAGCTACACCAGCAGCAGACAAATATGAGGGTGAAATCCTAGCAGAAGACTATCATATACAGACTATTGAGTTAGGACCATCCACAGCAGAGCAGACTTTAGATGATGCCACCGACACATTTGAGGCATTGAAGGACAAGTTTAGAGAAGAAGTGGAAAAGAATAGAAAGCTTGAGAAAGAGGTCGGTGCATGGAGGACATATTTCAGTCACATCAATGAACCTTTGGGACGTCAGGATCCAGTTAGATCACCAGTGCAGGCATTGCCCCTTCAATCGATCAATGAAGCAGAAAGATTCAGGAACCTGGTCCAGCGTACATGTAGTTGGATGGATAGATCTCATACAATGGCCTTAGAGTTTGTTACAAGGATGTCGAAGATCATTCATCAGGCTATCCAAGTTCTTGAAATTATCCACAGATTGATGGCAACAGTAGCTGCATTTGCCCATACTAAGGACGTTGTCATCCCTGTCTTGAAAGTAATAAGACACACATCCAGAAGAATTTTAGCACAAGAGAGGATCTTAGAAGGTGATTCTCACAGTTTGTTTCAGTGGTCAACCTTACTCCATATAAAGAGTGTTCTCTTCGAGGACATTAGTGTTAGATGTGGTCAAGTTGAGGAGGTGATCAATCCGATCCAGGACAAAATATTTGAGGTACTTCGTACCATTCTCGGCAGAAGGATCGAGGTCGAGACAGATGTGGATTTACAAGAATTTGAGGATAGAATCAAGATCATCTTTCGCAAGGACGCAGATGTTACAAATGAGCAGTATGATCAGATGTATGCCACCATGCTCCTGATTGATAGAACAAAGGAACTTGAACCTACTTGGGACACGGCTCTTCTAGATGCATTTGATCAGGTTATCCACTTAGAAGAGAGTATCAAGAATCTTCCCGAGATTCCAAGCACAGAAATCGAAGGAATCGTGACAAAATTCATTGCATATGCTAAGAAAGAGAATTGGAAAGGGAATAAGATTCTAGATGAAAGGTTGTTACAGATGACATGACATCTTATTTCTCATTGGTTGATACCTCCTAGATTTTTGTGCCAAATTTAATATTTGGCTATGTATTTAATATTGTTCAGTAAAAAGGAGGTCATTTGTAACAAACCCTAATTAGGGTTTAGGTGTCATGATCTTGTCCATTGATTTACTTTCAATCTGGACCTTTCATTGTAATTGGGGATGCTATTTATACCCCCATTTTTCATTTCATTTGGTAATAGTTAATAGTGAATAAGTGTGAGAGATAATAGTTGATGTAATAGAGAGATTAGAGTTAGAAGCAATTTTTATTTTGTAGCAAGATTGAGTCTTGAAGAGAGAAACTCAAGCAATTGTTGTATATGATGACTTGGAAATCAATAAAATATTGAAGTTATGGTGTTTTGTTGCAAATTTCTTAAGTTATCTTCATGGTTGTTGGATGTACTTGAATCACGCTCAATCAAAGTAGTTTGTTAATTTGAAAGACTAAGTGTGAGGTTTGATATTTGGTAGGATTCGCAATCCAAACCACTAGCTTCTTGCTGATTGTAGGAACGCCTTGCGTGGTCGACTGGAAAACATTTTGAGTCCTTAACCTTCAAGCATTTTCGTATCTAGGATATGTACCTTCGTAGTAGTGTCCTTGGTCTTTGATGCATTGAACATCATTATTACCTTAGAAGATCGCACTAATTTCAATTGAGTTGTTATCTTATGGCAAAATTGAAGTTGGTTGAGTCTTGCCAAATCTCATTCATGCTAAGTCGTTCATAGGGTTAGGCTAGATTAGACTCCCTTAAACCCTGTCCTTTTGCCATTTTTTTGAAAGTTCCTTTTAAATTAGTAAAATCTTCGAGCCTTTGGAATCCGTAAGACGCCTTGGAGGAAACAACAAATCACATCATACCACTAAAAAAGCTTGTCCACACGTGGAGACCCCACTAAAAGAACCTTGGAGTCCATCTAACTGATCCTTTTGCAGATCTTCAGCAGTTAGAGACTATTTTCTCAAGAGAGGATAAGATGCCTGTCGGTATTTTATTCTGTGTATGATTGTGTATAAAATACACGTCAACAACTTGGCACCTGATTTTAACTTTTCTTTCAATCCACCAACACTTAGCTGAATTTTCCCTCATCTTTCTTGAACAGATTTGCTTCTTGCTTGAGAAATTTCCTTGACATTTAACCAATTTTTCAAAATTTCCTCCAAGGTATTGCTTTTCTTTCAATCCACCAACACTTAGCCGAATTTTCCTTAACATTTCTTGAACGGATTTGCTTCTTGTTTGAGGAATTTCCTTGATTTTTCCTTGGGCGGACTTGGTGTTGCCTTCGAAATTTTGCCACAAGGCATGGACGGACTTCGACATGGTTGAGGATTTTTCACTTGCCAAAACACTTAGCTAAATCTTCTCTTCCTCACCTTCAGCGGATTTCTTCTTGTTTTCTTCTTTTGCTTTATTCATTTAGCAAAGTTTTTTGAATTCTTCTTCTCAACCTTTTTGCTATATTTCACTTTTCTTTCAACACTTTGCCCAAAAATTCTCAAACTCTTTTCTTTCTATGCCTTATGTGAATTTCCTTGTGCTTTTTCAATTTTTGCTTTAATCTACCTTATCATTCAACAATACTTGGGCGTATTCTTTTTGATTCCAACCTTACTTTAATTGCTTTCTCCTTTTCCTTGAACACTCTGGCGAATTTCGCTCCCACCTTTGACTTTGCTTTATTCGCCTTGTCATCAGCACTTAGGCGAATTCTATTCTTGTTTTCATCTTTTTTTTTTGGCTTTTCTTGTTTTAATCCACCAAATTTTCCCTCCTCAACTTGGATGACTTTCTCTTTACTTTAATCTTTTTCTTTGCTAAACTTTCAAATTCTTTTCCTTACATGACTTGAGCGAATATGCTTTATCTCTTTGTTTTAATCCATTTCTACTTTGCCAAAATTTTTCAAATTCTTTACCCTTATCCACCAAGGGCAGACATGGTGTGAGCATAAGGAACTTTTTTATGTGTCTAGGCAGACTTGAGATGTTGACAAGGAACTATTCCAACCTCCCTAGGTGGACTTGACAGTAAGATAGGAAATTTTTTTCCATGCCATGAGTTTGAGGAACTTTGTCATGTTGCTAGGCGGACTTGGCGTAGGAGCAAGGAATTTTCATGTGAACTCCATCTTGACTCAACACTTTCTTGCTTGGAGAAGGGCTGACTTCACTTGCCATTGGAAATCTTCCTAATACCATGGGTGGACTTGATGTCTTGTTTGGAAATTCCACCTAGTTGCTATACTTTAGACCAAAATTTCTGACTTTTTTCCTTTCAAAGTGCTAACACTTAATCACTTTCTTAACCCACTCCATTGCCGAACTTTGCTTGATGCCAAGGAAGTTTGCTATGTCTTGAGGGCAAACTTGGTCTTGGTCAAGGAATCTCTTCCATGGATGAGCATCCTTCATGATTTGAACAATGAACTCTCTTGATTTTAACTCCAAACTTAGCCATCTCCTTATGATCTTCAACCTCAGGTTTTTGGAAATTATCCTTTGGATTCAAACGCTATTTCATAATTGGTTTGTTCTTGGATGAACCTTCTTGACTTGAACCTTTTCCTTGAAGAAGTTGAGGAAATACAACTTCAAAGATCCCAAGAACACCTGCATGCAAATACCTGTCACAAGAGAAGAATGGAAGCACATAAAGCAAAAAAGCATAAATGCTCTGAAGAAGAAAATTATCATTCAGAAAAGGAATCAATTTAATGAGCAAGTACAATACAATCCTTATAAAAGGATAATAGAAACCCTAAAGATATGCAACCCTAAAGAAACCCTAAAGGGATACTATAGGTTTGCACATAATAATTAATAAAAGAATTAATTATTATGCACCTAAAGTTAGCTTAAGTGTAAAAGAGATAAAGGGAACTTAAATAATTAAACAAATATTGTTTAATTAATCAAGTAAATACTCGAATACTCTAACACCCCCCCTTTAGCTAGATTTAGGGAGAAGTTAAAACCTAGAACAACTACTGAAAGCAATAAAGATAGGTCTCGGCAACAAGGCTTGATTAGGTACCCAAATACAATGAAATCTCTATAAATTGGAGAAATAGAGAAAACCACGTGGGAACAAAACTCTACTCCAAAAAGAGATGGAAAATAACACTACTGAAGCATGAAGAACCTGCAAACTCTGTCGAAAAATAACTGTTGAGCTGAAGAACCTCCACTGAAATAGAACATGACTAGGTAGAAAAGACTATAATTTGTACGAGTGCCCTCAAATGACACTACTCGAATCAGAAGGCAAACAAGACAAACAACTGAAATCGAAGATACAGATGGTATGAAAATGCCAAACCCTGAAGAGCTGATCAATCGAACCACGAAAGCATTAGAACCAACATGACAAACCTCCCCATAATGCTGAAGAGGGAGAGGAACACTGAAAAGAATGACCAACAAGAACTGCATGACGAAGAACCAGGAGCATCAAGGGTGCATAGAAAGTACATAGTGTCGTGGAAGGAACACTTACTTGACACACATCATGAGGCGAATGTCGTGGAAGGAACACTCACTGGACAACGGTAGATGGCAAACAAGGCAAACATCAACCTCCTCATGGCACTTTATAAGTAGTGCATGTACAACAATGCACAAGATGTGCAAGATCCCAAGTAAACAATGCATGATGGCATTTTATCTCAGTGCGTTTGCAAAAAGACAAGCTACAATGATAAGAAGACTGAAAATAGAAACGAGAACCAAAATAGAGACATCCTACCCAGAGAAGAGATCCTAGGACCTAAAACAACCAAGATATCCCACCAGAGTGTTGAAAAACAAAAAACTGAATAAAATATGCATGGAGCAAAATATGGAAATAAAACTCATATGGCTGGAAAGTGCACAGAACAAGCTTTCCAACGATATAAATTTTTTGAAAAACGAAGTTCAGATGCTCATTCTATGGCTCCCGGAGTGCAAAAAAGAGACCCCACTTTGACTGAAAAAAAAAAAACACAGTCAAACAGCAAAATTGGAAAAAATTACCAACATGACGAGGTCCGGCTCGGAACCAGCTTTCCGATGCCTATTCGTTTTCGAAAAAATGACTTCGTATGCCCAAGATATGGCCAAAAGAAAAAAACCCCTCTTTTTGGGCAAAAAAAGGGTAAAAAAAATAAAAATAATCTTTTTGTTTTTTTTTGACGAAAATTTTCTGACGCATTTGCAGGTACAACCGTATGGATTTTTGTGCCTCGTAAAGCGTGCCAATGAAAAAATCATGGCCCAGATGCACTTGTCACCGAAATAGGTCGAATTATATATCAAAATGAATGGAAACGCACTTTGGAAGGCAACGGTGAGATTTGTTTTGGTCCAAACTGCTCTGATTTTTTTTAATGATTTTTTGATGAATTTTTCGAAATTCGTGCCAAAAAAGGCAAAACCAAAGAATAAGTTTCAGAACCCAAATTTGTCAAAAAATGACAAATTTTATGTGGAAATGGGGGTTTTGGGGCGTTCTGAGCTCAACGGTGAGGTCCGTTTGAACCCAAAATGATCAGAAACAAAACAGCTACCTCAGATCCAATAAAAAATTCTGAAAAAACTTGAAACCCTTCTCTAAAAAATCTTCTGAAAAATCAGGAACAAGCAGCAACAGATGTAGGCTCTGATACCATGAAGAAGTTGAGGAAATACAACTTCAGAGATCCCAAGAACACCTGCATGCAAATACCTGTCACAAGAGAAGAATGGAAGCACATAAAGCAAAAAAACATAAATGCTCTGAAGAAGAAAATTATCATTCAGAAAGGGAATCAATTTAATGAACAAGTACAATACAATCCTTATAAAAGGATAATAGAAACCCTAAAGATATGCAACCCTAAAGAAACCCTAAAGGGATAATATAGGTTTGCACATAATAATTAATAAAAGAATTAATTATTATGCACCTAAAGTTAGCTTAAGTGTAAAAGAGATAAAGGGAACTTAAATAATTAAACAAATATTGTTTAATTAATCAAGTAAATATCCGAATACTCTAACATTCCTAACCTAATGACCACTTGTGAACCTGAAAAATAAACTTTCTTTTCTTAGAGAAAAGCAACTTTTTACTTTTAGAAAAGCAGACCATAAAAGCAGGTTCTTGGATTGGCCCCAAAATGCCAAAAATAAAACTTTCTAAATTTAGAAAAAACAAAAAACACATTTCCTAAAAAATAGGAAGTTGCCAGAATTGACTCTAGGAAATTGCGATTTTACTCCTTCGACTTGTTTGAGCACATCCATAGCATCAAAACGTCCATTTGACTACTTTTGCTCGTTGATTTTTGGTGACTCCAAATTTCAAAAAACTTGACTCATTTGCAGAGGCGAGAAATCAAAGACAAAACCCCAAGACACCAAAACACTAGCCTAAAAAGAAAAAAAAACAAGGGGGTCTCCATTTGCAATGGGGCGGCGATGTGTGAAAATGTCACATCAAGACCCTATCTGGAATTAATGTTAGAACTTGCATACGATTCCAATTCAATATATTTGTAATATCAGAAATTTGCAATTGATTACTTAATGAATCACCCCTAGAAAAGATATGGCATATCGTATATTTCTCTTGTAGAAGAAAGAATTGCCGAAATTTAAAAATAGGGATATGAAAATCATTCGCTTACCCTTAGGAGATTGCATTATCTTTGTGTAGTTGTTCCCGCATGGTGAGGTGAAGCTTGGTTTGGTGTCACTGATTCAACAATCATTTGTTAGATTCTTAGGATTAGATTAGCCTTCTTAGCTCTACCTCTTTTATCTTTTCTTTTCCAAGCAAGAGAAGTTAGTTTTCACGTTCCAAGAGTTCATGAATGTAAGTCCCCTTGTGATTCCAGCAAAATCTCATCATATTCATTGAGTCTATCCCGAGCATTAAGTTGCATTGTTTGCATTGTAAACCTTGGAGTTTCCTTATTTGATCACATCATTCAGCATATAAGGTTTCTTTGTTCAAGAGAGGATGGAATACCTTGGTATTTTATTCTGTATTCGAGGTGCATAAAAAACACATCAACATTTGGCACTAAAATGGGGTGACATTCACCCAAAATGCTCCATAACCCCAAGAAATAGTTGTTGAGCTCATGTAAATAAATCTTAAAGAGTAAAGATAGCTTAGTTACTAGATTTGGTGGGTTTCAATCTGATACGATGGGGGAGAATAGCTGTTTAAATTTGGAAGAGACTTTAGGAACATAAGTACACAAGTATTAAAGATAGATGCCCAATTCCCCCTTCTTGTCACTAAGCCATCAATACAGTACATCTACAAAATTCATGTGTGGCATAATTTACTTTAATTTACAACATTTTGGATTCTACTACGAGTATGAACTTCCACAGAACACTGTTCTCCTCTTGAACTTTCTTAGTTTGGACTCGTATTGACACTTGAATTTGAATTGTCTAAGGCCAATGGGAACCAAGAACATCATAAAATGGCCATTCTTGTTCCAAGGCACAATTTAAACAGGAAAATGAGTGTTTTTTACATTGAAGCAGGTTAACACTAACCTCCCTATGTGTCTTCATTGAGTTTGTTCCAAAGCAATCTTAGCTTGAAGTTGTGAAGTGGCTTTATTTACTATTCACACTGCATTTGAAGCCTCATGTGCCTTTTAATTGTTGAAGGAATGAAGAAATTATCAAGTAACTCGTTGATCCATAAGTATAATAAGTTCAAGTTCGTGAAACATGCCAAGATTTTGTATAATGCATTCGAACTCTGTTAGTTTTGAAAAATAAATTGAATGAATGATTCAATAATCGGATAATGTATTCAACAATATACGAGCGTATATATAGAGATTACAAGACGACGTTCTATAATTAGAACATAACGTTAAAGTAAAAGATTAAAGAGCTAAACGCTAAATTAAGCGTGAAAGCTAAATTAAGCTTAAAAGCTAATTACATAATAAAAAGCTAACTTAACAAGCTAAATAAGTCAACAACTTAAAATAGAAGACGACCACTAAAAATAGAAGATGACCATTATAGAAGATATTAATATTATTTTAACACCCTCCCTAATGGTCATCGTACTCAATAACCTACAGAAAACACTGCAGGTGTTATGATCACAGATGCAAAGAACACTCTGCTGCTACAGAGACCCTCCTAGGATCTGCAAAATGTAAATGACCAAGAGTACCAAAAGCTATCCAAGCGAATGTAGCCTTCACACGCGAATTAGAGATCGGACACACGTGAATTACTGAAGCCTGAAACAATGATTTTGAGGAAAAAATCAGCAAACCCTTTTGCAGAAGAGTACCAACTCCAAAACTGACTGCAAGATACCATGGTTGCAGATGTTCACCCTGACAGGTGCGACCCAAATTGATTGCAACAAAGCTTGATTTTTGAGAAGAAAAATCGATCAAAACCAGAAAACTTCCGGAATCACAAATCCCACACGAACTTCGCGTATTACAGAGATGATTTTTGAGGAAAAAACTGTAAATACCAACAAACAATTTTTGAAGAAAAAATCGTGAAAAC
Source organism: Cryptomeria japonica (assembly GCF_030272615.1). Classification (NCBI taxonomy): domain Eukaryota; kingdom Viridiplantae; phylum Streptophyta; class Pinopsida; order Cupressales; family Cupressaceae; genus Cryptomeria; species Cryptomeria japonica. The sequence continues at coordinate 232,187,780 of NC_081411.1, read as the reverse complement.
CTAGAAATCCCACGCAAGCTTTGCGGATGACAGATAATTAAGATCTTACGCGAATATCTTGGATTATAGATGAGATAATTTTTAAGGGAAATTGTGAACCTTGCAAACAATTTTTGAGGAAAAAATCATGGAAACCCTCCCATGATTTTTTTGGAAAAAATCAGAAAACCGACAAACAATTTTTCAGAAAAAAATCGTGAAAACCTTGGGACCTGTAAGACGAGGTCTGACCTAAATCAATCTGATAAAGGTAACGATATTCAAAAATCATGAAAATGAGCTGTTTCCAGGTGTTGTAGTTGAGGTCGTTGAACTTTTGACTGTGTTCCAACATGATGTTGGTCAAAGATGCCATCACAGAAACTGAGGTTGAACGTGGTCAACCTAGTGAAGGCACAAAGAATGAGACAGAAGATTCTGATTAAAAATCAGAATAGAAGCAGCTGCACAAAAAATCTGAAACCTTGGAGGAGAATTCTGGCACGAATTCTAAGGTGCGAATTTCGAGGTTTGGAAGAAACCCAGAAATTAAAATTTTCTGCAAACTTAATACCTGAAATTTTACTTAAAAATAATCCGAAAAAAATAATAATTTGCTGAAAATAAAAAAATACCTCTGATTTTTTGTTAAAAAACCAAAAAAATATTGACGATTTTTTTCCCCAAAAACGCCAAAAAAAATAGGGGTAGAAACCCTAGGTCGGATGTACAACATAAACGGTGCCCAGAAGACACCAAAATTCCCGACATCCACATAATTAGCAGAAATTGTTGGCTGTTTTTAAATTCCAAGGCAAATTCGCTGACCCAAAATTTGAGGCACAAAAAAAGAGGCACCCAGAAAATTTTGAGACCAGCTCTCGAAAAACCCACCAAGAATCTGAAATCAAAATGCAAATCCGACTGCTCAAAAATCGAGGCACAAAAAACGATACACCCATAAAAATCTGATGACGACCCAATTGAGGTCTTGAAAAACCCACCAAGAATATGCAACCAGAATAAAATTTTGACTTGAACTGAAGGGTCAAAACCCTAGTCGAAAATATCAGAAACCTTAGGAAAAATTTCAATTTGAAAAAAAAAACCTCCAAGTTGCAGGGCCGAAAATCTCCAGAACCCTAAAAAAACATGAACTGCTGCCCAACACAGAAATTTGCCCATGAACAAAAAAACAAAATCGTTTTTTTATAAAAAACAATAAAATTTTTTTTTGGAAAATATTCCAAAAAAAAAGGCCATGAATCTTTATTAAAAAATTTGCCAAACTTTAAAGAAATCCCATCGACTCGCTCTGATACCATGAAAAATAAATTGAATGAATGATTCATTAATCGGATAATGTATTCAACAATATACGAGCGTATATATAGACATTACAAGACGACATTCTATAGTTAGAACATAACGTTAAAGTAAAAGATTAAAGAGCTAAACGCTAAATTAAGCGTGAAAGCTAAATTAAGCTTAAAAGCTAAATAAAGCTTAAAAGCGAATTACATAATAAAAAGCTAACTTAACAAGCTAAATAAGTCAACAACTTAAAATAGAAGATGACCATTATAGAAGATATTAATATTATTTTAACAAGTTCCATTTATACTTGCAATATCTTCTTTATAGAATTCTAATGCATTATACAATATCGTGGCTTGTTTCACTTCAAGACGTTGCTTATCATGCAACAATGGATATAAATATTAGGGTATAAGACCTTTTTTTCTTATTTTTCTGTTTGTACTCTCTGTGCTTAAGAAGCATCTTTTTGCATTGACAGAGTAGATTTGTAGATAGATAGAATTCGTCTTATCAGATACGAGTGTAGATATGGGTAACTTTGATATGTGGTCCTTAGTTGTTACAAGGGCAGTTGAGTTTTTGTGTGAATGCTCCAGGTTTTCTTGTAACATATGAATTGTTGGCATTGTGTTGTCATTGATGTCAACCGGTATAGCATAAAGCGGGACAACCGGTATGGGAGAATAGTTGATATGTTGTTAGTGCTATCAACCGGTAGTGTGAACAGTGAAGCCCCTAGGTAAGCATGTTGGAGTAACTGGTTTACATATCAGTATTGGGAAGAAGGAACCGGTTTGTGAGTATGCATGCTGATGCTGAACACGCATGATAGAGAAGTGATTGGTGAGTGATGAAAACCATAAAGAGTGTGACCAGTAGAGCTCATTGCAGTATGATCTAATGAAGGGTTAGCAGTGCAACCGATATGCTAGTATGAGGTCAACTAGCAGGTTTCCCACCGAGAAAGAGAAAGTGTTGACAGAGTGTGTGTTGCTTCAGTGAGCAAAGATGACATGGAAAAGGTACTGGGACATATGCCAAGTTGGAGATGTATCCTCTCTTCAGTGAAGTCACATCATTACCGGCAGGTGACATAGATCTTCTTCCATCAGTGTTTAGTAGTTGAAGTGCAGTTGTCTATTCCTACCCCTGATAAGTGGTAATACTTTGCTTATCCCACAACATACATGACATACATCATGACTCTCCAGGATAAGTTAGTCAAAATAAGCTAAGTTAGGTGATTGGATGCATAGACCGAATGACCAAAGTAGAAGATGAGGAAGCCTCCTGAGGATAAGATCAGAGATGTGCACCGGATCAGCATGTGAAGACATGATGTGCTACCTAGGTAGAGAAGGAAGAGTTAAGATGGTGAGTTTGCCTCCTTGGCAAACCGGTTGAGAAGAGAACCCGTCAAATGAAGATAAGGCTCTGCAGTTGCACACATGGACTTACCGGTATGCAGATGGAAAGTGGTGTTGCCACATATGCATACTAGTTGGAGATGGATGGCATGAAGATATCATGCACACTACCGATATGAAGGCGGAAACATGCCAATTGGTAAACAAGGAGGATACCGGCATATACAACCAAGTGGACAGAGAGATAAAAATGAAGTGCTCTCAGTCTGATGAAGATGCACATGAGTCATCCTATATTGCTGCTGACGATCGACATGGTTGATGACCGGGCTGACAAAATCCACCGACACAAGGAAGGAGAGGGCAAGAAGGGTAATCGGTAAGGGAAGACGTACCAGCAGGGTTAGAGAACCGATAGGGTTAGATGTTTGGTAGGTGTGCACCGATTGAGTGTTTGGTCGGTGATCCTGTTTGAACCGACACAAAGGTCTAAGCTGAGATGGATACCGACAGGGATGCCACGTGGAGTGGAAGTGGCAAGCTTGCAGAGGTTGGTGAAGTGCCATGGTGGTGAGGTTGTTGGTATTTGGTCGACATTTAATGTTGACTGCGAAAATCATGGGAGGCATTGTTGAGGTGTGTGGCTCGAGGAAGGTGGAACATAAGTGATCAATGGGATGCATTGATCGACGCAGAGTGTCTAGGTGCAATGAGGTTGGTGATGCAATCTGCAGAACCATTTATTGTGATTGATCTTGAGCCTTGCCGATGGACTGTCTGTGTTTGCTAAGTTTAGCAAACGTGCCTTGGAAAGAAGAAGATATGGTAGGAGATCCCTGATTGCTTGCAGGTTGTTCATCCTCGCGTAGAACAAGATTTGATTGGATCTGATTGACCTCGTGATCAGTGGAAGAAACCCTTGCGCGCCAAGAATTTGAAGCTGCGTTTTGGCGAGAAAGCTCAATAATAAGAATGAAGGCAGAAGACATTATTCGGTGATGCTGAATGGTGAAGGAGAGTGATCCTGAGCAAAGGAAAGAGGAGATAAGACTGAGAAGAGTCAAGGAACTCAGCATTTGAAGAGAAGAGCTAGAAGGGAAGGTTAAACCGGTGAAAGGGTTTAACAGTGGCTTAACCGGCAATATCAAATAAACCAAAAAACTGCAAAGTGAGTTGCAGAGGTAGGAACCGGCAGTGTTCTTGCCAACTGGAAGGTAGTGGAGAGTGAAGCAGTTGCATGTGTATGGAGAGAAGATCTTGCAAGTAGTGAGCAGAGAAAGGATAAACCGGTGAGCAGAGTAATCGGCAGCAGGTGTATGTTCTGGCTGTTCATCCAATAGGCAGAAGTAGAACCAGTACCAGCAGCAGCAAGTGAAGGTGAGCAGAGAGACTGAGAAGGAGATAGAAAGAAGAGTAGAAGTAAAGCGGTGAGGCAGAGGAAGTGAGAAACCAACAGAATAAAGTGTATGCAGTGGTTACAAGATTCACTTGTAATCAAACTATTACTTTTGTAATTGATTATGTACAAGACAGATCATTGATTTGGAGCTCGGTGCAGGGGTTGGTGCCCTAAATGTTGTAACCTAAGGTTTTCATTGTGAGGCTGAATTGGAGCAGTAGACTCCAACAGCACTTCTCACCGAGGTTTTTCCCATCTTGGGTTTTCCTTGTATATACCGGTGTTATGTGATGTGCCCTTTGTGTGGTTGATCTATGTTGTCTAGCTTTATCTTACGGGTAGGTTTGCTTGGTCCTTAGGTTGGTAACCGGTAATCTCTCTTGGAGTTAAAAGGGTTAAGAATTTAGAAATCAATGACTGGTTTTGCTTGCTGTCGATTGTCTGTGAGTTGTGGAATTGGCATTAGCAGGTTTTCATCTATCTCTTTTTGTTCCTTATTTCTTCCCTTTTCTATTGAGTTAATATCTTGCAGCATTTGATAGTTGGTCAAGTCTTGTTTGTTTCCTAGCTACTACTGTTTGGAAGTTGCCTTGGATTCCTATAATTCTTTTGTTAAATATCTTGAAATCTTCCTGAAATTAATAATAATGCAAATCTGCATTTTATCTTTGAGAAAAATTGCATTCTTGATGTCTATCTAAAGTTTCCACAATCTGTCTCATTTTTACTGTAGTCATTGTTCAACAAATTGGAGTATTGGTGTTATATGATATTTCATTGTCATTGCAAGGGCAAATTGTCTCATGTTGTGACATATTCCAAAACGCTTAAGTCTTTCTGCCATCTAAAAAACAAAATCTATAAATAATAGAATGCTTGTATCCTGCAGGTATCCCAGCCATGCACGAATGTGGTTAGCACCAATCAGATCTGGTCAAGGAGAACAAAAGTTGCTAGATTATGAAAATGCTGTGACGGACTGGAATAACTTTATAGAGGATACCAATGACTTTTATGGTGTTGATATGAGCATCCTAACACAGCCCTATTGCGAAGAGCAAAAGAAGTATTATCTACAGGTGACTAGCAACTGATTTAGTTCATTCAATTCAAGCAACATAAAGCTAAGAAATGAGATGGAACATATTGTGATCTTTATAGTAAACCAGATTTTTTCTATAGGAATGATTACCTTTTTGATTTTTGGCTGCATTTTTTGTTGAGAATTGATTCTCATAACTTGTATGAGGTGCATAAATTCTTTCTGATCTGGATTTTGCAGAACTACTAAAACCAATGCTTTAAATTTATTAATTTTCTAATATATACCATGTCTCTACTAATAATAGATATCACCCAATTTATCAGTTCTTAGTACTCCTTGCTGTTTCCTGTGAATTGTCTTTTGTTTTTTTGGCAAAGTCGAGTACTTTTATTAATATAAAGGTACCCTGTCTGGGCTCAGCATTCCATTGCTACAGGATTGGCACATCTTGACATATCTCACAGCGTAGATAATATTTTCTGCAAATAATTCATTATTGAAGTTTGCTTTGAAGTTTTAAGTAACCTTTCTTTGAAGGTAGCTAGCTACTATTTGCACACTTATGTCGGGAATGGTTTCCTTAAAAAAGGTCTTGGCTTGTGTTTTGATGCTTTTAGTGAAAGATTGTGAAGTGTATGTGTAAATGGAGTTGTCTAGTTACGGTATCTTTTGAGAGAAATCTCCAATGGATGTTTTAAAAGGTAAATGATAAGTTGGTTGCCAAGGATTCATTTCCTTGACATTTTTTTTGGCTTTTGAATCAAAATATTAGGGTTTCACATTTGCTTCTTGGTGTGTTGACGATGAAATGACTTATGCAGTTAGATGCTATATGTCATATCTATTCTTGGCTTTATACAGGCAAAATATTCTTGAAATTTAGTAAGTGGCTTTTTTTTCTCTGTTGCCAAGTTACACCTTAAGTGGTTTTTGCTCTCATTTTTTGTTTGGTTCCAAATTTTTACAGCTACACTGAATTTCAAATCAATTATTTGCAGACCTCTCTTTGGAACAATCTTCATCCACATCAAATAATTGGCACCCCTGCCATTGTGAAAAAAATGGATTGTCTGAGTGCTACTGTAGATGAAATTTCTAGTGTACAGTCAGACTATACAATTCCCTTTACACTTGAACAAGGGAGATTCAGTGGATTTGCTGGATGGTTTGATGTTCATTTTCAAGTATGTAGGATAATTTTCTTTCCTTCGAATTAAAAATGCTCCATTAATGGTCCATTTTTTTTTCCATTTGATTGGTTCATTTTAATCTGTTACTAATTACAATTCGATTTGGCTTATTGTATGACCAAATTTATGGATTTGCCTTACCAGGGAAGTGCTTCCAGTCCAGCAACTCGTGTAGTTGAGTTAACAACTGCTCCTAGCACAGATAATCCAACTCACTGGGGTCAGCAGGTATGGAAGTTATCTTACTTGTTTTCGATATGATAATATGTGTTTCTGATATTTTTAGCTCTCCTCTGGTAACTTGCTTAGATACACACTTACCATTCCTTGCTAAACACAGGTGTTTTTGTTGAATCCTCCCACACGAGTAAGCAGAGGGGATTTCCTAGAAGGAACTTTCACCATGACTCGCTCCAAAGAGAATCATCGTTTGATGGATGTCCAGTTTCAATATAAATCAACACTTTCATCTGGAGAAACATCGGATCCTGTAACATTAAATTATTGCATAGAATAATTGTCTCATCTCAATGAACTGGTATTATCCAAAGAGATGGTGTGAATTGACATTCGGATCGCATATGCTGATATATCAGCCATGTACAACTTCTGAATGTGCTAAAAATCCGAAGAATCTGATATATCTCATTTGTAAATTATTTGAGAACATTGAGGAAATGAGGTCTTGTTGCCTGGGGCTATAGGTGCAGTTAAATTATTAATCTCCACAATTATGAATTAGGCTTGGCAAGCTGCCATTTTTGTCTCACGGGCATGCTGTGGTTTGATTTTATGTGTACCCATGAAGGACATAGCTTTTCATTAAGTGTTGGGTCTACAACATATGGCAATCTTAAAGTATGTCCCTACAGATTGGTGAATCAGTTGAGTTTTATAATTACTTAATTCCGAAGTGTGAGAGCTCTTTTTTTTATACCCAGGGTATCCCCAATCCCCACGGCCCCGGCCCCGGCCCCAGCCCGGCTCCCGCGTTTCCACTTAAGGGCGAGTTGGAGGCGAGACTAGTCCCTGGGGTTTGTCCCTACAGATTGGTGAATCAGTTGAGTTTTATAATTACTTAATTCTGAAGTGTGAGCTTCTTTTTTATACCCAGGGTATCCCCAATCCCCACAGCCCCTTGCTCGGCCCCCAGCCCCCACCCTGCATTTCCACTTAAGGGTGAGTCGGAGGCGAGACTAGTCCCTGGGTGAATCCACAGCCCACAAGCCAACTCACCTACCCGTGCGGGCTAGAAGTGTGAGTTTTTTTGTTCTCAGTAATAAAAGTAATATTTTCTTGTGTGTGCTGTTATGAAACTTTATTTGTGCTTGTACATATGTGCTAGTTTGTCTCTTGCCAATATTATTCTAATCCTTCTCCATGTTCATTCTTGTTCATTTGTTTGTTTTAGTGATATTTCTAGTTCTGATTGAGGTGTAAGAAATGAACTACTCATCATGTTTCAGATACTGAACTGCTGAAGGTTGTATGAGCCATAACCTTGTAGATGTAGAAGTTCAAGGTGTGTTATGAAGCATTCTCTGTAGAGTGAATTCATTTAAGTATAAGGTATATCTTAAGGGTTCACTATCATCTGAAGCCATCTAAACTTGAAGGCAGAGACGAGTATATGTTTAAAGTTTAATAATTTGATGATTTAGCCATCAAAAGAAATTATGTTTGTCAAAGTTGGCCCCTTAAGCATCACATGTATGTCAATGTAATTGCATGTCGTTGTGAATAGGACTCATTTAAGGTGCTTTCATTTGTCTGCTTTTCATTGTAATTTGGAGCTTTTTGTCAGCTGTATTTTATTTATTATTTTAAATGGTGCAAAACGATTTCATGTTACACACGGATGTCACAGATATGTTAAAGAAAAAACATTGGATTATGGCTAGAAAGTTTCTCCAACAATATTATCTAACTTTTCAGTCAGTTTAAACACGAGGATATAATTTTAACTAAGTTTGTTTCATATCTAGTATGTTTCTCATAATTTCATTTACAGCTATGTTTTTATGATTTTGTTTAGTCTCATCTTGGATTCTACAAGAATTAAACAGAACTTCCAAGAACTTTGTGATTTCTTTTAGCATTGAAGGAATTCTTACAAGAATCTATTCAGTCAAAGGCAATGCTGGTATGTATGTTCATGGGAGTATACCAAGTCTCAAAATGCTTAGAATTGGATTTAGGAAAATAGGGAATTCTTCAGGTAAATTGAGATTATGATGCTTGAAGGTTACTGCAACATCTGGAAATCCGTCAGGTTGATTAAGATACTAGTGATGCCTAAAGGTTATTGCTACATCTCTTAGATCTCAGAATGGGCAAGGTGAGAACATACGTTGTTCAGGATTACCAATTAAACTGAAATTAACGATTGAAACTGAAGCATTAGGCGGCAAGCCAACCAATATCACTTATTCAATTGAGTTGAGTGTATATGAAGTATTTGAAAGAAGTTAACATCCACTTATTCAGCGGAAATTACAAGGGCACTTATACAATGTTGAAATGTAAAACAACTTTCTAAACAACTTTCTTCCGTTTATCCACTGGTGAGTGAAAGGGGCGCATGCACTTATTTAGTGGAAAATGTTAGTACAATTAAACCACTTGTTGAGTAGGTAAGTGCATCAACAATAACAATTTAAATCTATAAGCAGTACTACTATCCATCCAACGCAAGAGGTACTGCCACTTGCTTCTCAACTAACTCACAAAACCAATTTTTCCAAGCAGATACAAGATTGCAATAAAATGAAAAGCAGTTTTATTCAATTTACAAAAATATATTAAAATCTGCGAACACCTACAAACAGAGCCTTCAATGGCTTCTCTCATTCACATTAATCTAGTCCTCTCTGTGGGCTACGCCACATACCCAAACTCAAACTAAAGCCAAAACAAATGCAATATAGCTATTACAATTTGTAATGAGTTCAAATCTGCACCATTGCACAGGCTCCTATACCAACATTCCTTTGTTCTGTCTTCTCTCTGAGCCTTATTTGCTATACATCTTTTTAATTTTCAACCTCTTTCTTGCATTCATTCTACACTCATATCTGTCCCTTGGAATTTGGCAATTCCCCATATGTTTCTGCCTCTGCCCATGGACACACTGATCTAATCCTTTTCTCTTTTTTTAATATGCTCATCTACTTTGTCTGCAGTGAGATTAGGGGAAAGGACCCAATAGTTGTGCACCTTAACTCCGCGCTTCTCAAAATCCTACGTGGAAATTTCAAATCACTCCGATTTTTAAACAACAGCTTACTGGACAAGTCCCCTGCTTATAACTAAGGTTTAAGGGCCACATCATCAAATATGATGCCACATCAACATGCTGATGTTTTTTGCCTAGGTGTCCAAAACAGCCCAAAAAAAAAAGTGAGATCAATAGGTGTGCAAAAGGACCCCAATACTTGTGCAGCTGATGTGGCATCACATGATTGGTTACTTTTCACAACAAATAGTATATTTCATTCAATTATTGGTACTTATCATACAACTATTGGTGCAATGTGTACAAAAATCGGACATTAAATCAGCAAATAAATATGAGAGTATTAAATCAACAACTTCTATCATAAGAATTGGAACGTAAATTTGCTCAAATCCTAACTACTAACTACTGGTCCTACTGGTCCTAACTACTGGTCCTTTCCCTATTTCAAAAGGGGACTCATCCCTCTTTTGCCATTCAACCCTCTCAACTATATGTGCCCATTCTCTCTTAGTCTGCAATTTTAGAACTTCTAAACTTTCAACGCCAATATCCTTCTTACCCCTTGCATTTCCCTCTCAACGGTCAGCTATCCTCTCTTTAACCACTCATCCTATTCTCCCACTCATCCTATTCTCTCACTTGCAGCTTTGGCTTTTCATCTCCGTTGCTCTGTTGTGTTCCTATCCTCTATTCTTTTTTTCACTCCTGCGCTCTCACATTTGTTTGCTCTCTCTCCTCAAATCAGCCCCATGGCTTCTTAAAAAAAATTGACTTTTTATCACTCTGGAAGCGCATCTATTTGTCCGCCCAAACAATGATGTTGATCCCTTCAAAATCCACTCACCAGCTCCCAACAATGGCTTGCCCATTCTTTCCAATTTTTATTTTACTCTTCACTTTGCGCATTTTCTTCCTCTTCACTCGCAGCCCACTTTGTATTCAACCTTCCTCAATGCGTTTTATCTCTTACCATATTCTTTTTGGCGCCTCCTACGCCATACTCTAATTGCTTTGTTTTTTAATTAAAAACCTGTCTTGTTCTTGTCTCTCTGAAACAATGAAGACCAAGTCTTGTCAAATTACCACGCCTCATCCTCTGTAGTTCACATTTTGGTATATTTTGGCACCTATGTTCCAGCTCTATGTCCTCCTTTTGCTGTGCATCTTATTTTGTCCTTTAGGCTGCAATCAAATCTTTTATACGTTTCTCCTTTTTTTTTTCTTTTTTCTCCTGATAGGCGGTATTCTATATTAAGGGAAAAAGAGCAATTTACATAGATTGTTACATCGATCTGTTACTGCACAGTATGCCAAAAGCCCAATAGCCAGACAACTAATCTAACAAATTCCAGGGGCTCATATCATCGAGCAGAATACAAAGTTGCTATGCTTTAAGTGTAAATTCTGCTTAAAACAAAATGCAGAATGGTAGGACCAAAAGATCTTAAAGTATGCTTAACACTAGAAACTATACTACTGACAATATTATATTAAGTCTCCACCTCAGCATCCGGGTCTTCAATAGTGAGCTCGAGCTGGTGTTCTTTCACCACCTTAATGAATTCGTTCATCCAGTTCACATTAGGGGCAGGTTCAATGTCGAGGAGTCGTTTGAGAAACAAACAACCTTCAACCGCACAACTAGGGTGCTCCATAATTGAGATTGCCTTCAAATTTCCAAAAATATGGAGCACCCATAATTCTAACCCCTAACTTGGCTGTCGCTAACACCACGTCCAAATTTACTGTGAAATCTGTGTTAATCACCATCTGAACCAATGCTTGCACCTTCCCCTTCGGCTCCCCTAAGTCAAGAAGAGAAGCTACAGATCTTGACAAAATGTCTGTCTGTGTGGCGATCTTCCTCTATCATGAACTCTGCCCCCAAAATCTTCTTGATGCCCTCTAACATTAGTCCGCTAGGAGCCATAGAGACTACTTTCAACCTTTGGTCTGTGATAAAACAATAGAACGTCATTTATGTACAAGGGCTAAGCAAACAATTTGGAGTGTCCATCTCAGAGCCTAGACTAACCTTATTAGAGGATAGAGGCCAGATACCTAGAAACTGTCGTTGCCTGCCTTCTGTAACCAGACTAGGTTGTGATTTGTATGAGTCGAATGATGCAGTCGCCATGGCAAGGGAGAGTAATGGTTGCCGTAGATGAAACCATAAGAAGTGAAATTCCACAATGCTTTCGATATCAATCTAACATGATGCAAAGGCACGAATATGAGGAAAAATGGACAGGAGTCGATCTAAAAGCCGATGCCATTGGCCACATGTCCAAATGTGACAATGGTGAAGTGATGCATGTACCAAATAGTTTTGAAAACAAGCGTGAAGCTGACGCTGTCCTCGAATTGAGAAAGGACATAGTTCTACGTGTCCGTCACTCTCGTGCATCCAAAGGCTACACGTCTACGTGACTCGGGTTTGAGCTGTAGGTGGCCACCTCGTCAGCTGTTAAGTTGGAAAGGCCGTTGGCTTCCAGGGCGGCCTCACGAAATGTGTGATTTGTGAGGTACTTAGGGATGCTTTTAAGAAGTGAGAATTTCATCCAGGATAGATTGTAATTTCTAGCTATATGACAACCAAAGAGTTGTTAGGTCTATCAGTTCGGAACACTTAAAATCTAATCTAACTGATATAAAACAACATTTAATAGCAACATTTAAAGCCAATTAAGACTACATGGTGGAAAGGTGCATTGGTACAACATTTACGGTGTTGAAGATTCCAAATTAATCTAGGAGTTTTTTTGAGGTGGCTGCTTTAGATCCATAGGATTTTGAGGCATCCCCTTCGGTTGTCTCTCTTGGTGGGGTTACTTATACTGTGCATGTGTCTCCTGATGTTTCTCGTGTGAAGGAGACTCAAGAGGTTTCTTATGGTGATAATGATTTGGCTTGCACTCCTGTTTTTACCAAGTTTGTTGACTTGCCTGCTGATGCTGGGGTTTTGTTGTTTGTTGGTTCTGGTGAGGCTGTGTCCACCGGGCTGAGGCGGACTAGTGATGCTGGGGTTTTGCCATTGCAATCTATTGTTTCTAGTGAGGCTAAGACAAGCTGCTGATTCTTACTCACAGGATTGACATGTTAAGGTAGCGTATGTGGAAGAGGGATGGATTTCTGTTAAAGGCAAAAAAAACTAAGTCATTTAAACCTTCTTTCGATATGACTCTTCAATCCCATAAGAGCAATTCTAAATGTAAATCTTGATGGTTCTTGGGTTGGGGAGGGTTTTTGGTTGGCTGTAGGTTGTTCTTTTTGTAGCTTTGTTAATTTTGGTTATGGGTGTCCTTTTTACCCATGGTTGTCTGGTGCTTTCCTGTTCCTTTTTTTTTCAAACAACTTTTTGGTTGAGGATTTCAGATCCTATCATATTCTATTTGTAAAGGGTTTTGGGTCCCTTCAAAACTTGTTTTTCCCTTAATAAAAAACATTTAATAGCAACACTAGAAACATTTATCATTAACACGTGAACACTAGATTTACGTGAAAACCCAATCAAGAAAAAACCTCATAATATAAATATAATTGATTACAAAGTTTTAGGCTTACTGTCAAGGAGCAATATGAACCCGATGGACTTGCAAGACTAAAGCGCACTACCTTAAGGAAATATACAAGGACTTCCAATTAAGGCATATAAAAAAAAGAGGCTGCCAAGAGACACTATTGTCCAACAATAGAAAAAATAGTAGAATTGATATGAGAGGAATCTCATGATCATGAAATTTTCTGTGAAACTATATGTCAAGCGACCAACATCATGGAAAATATCTTTGATAATTACCACTGTCACAACACATTGTCTCACTGAATGTATCACCTTCAAAGCTCTACACATTGACTTTTGTACATGCACAATCTCAATTTTGTTTGCATATCATGCATATTCACTTCTCATCAATTCACACACAATCTCATATCATCACACACACAACTCATGCATCCACACTTCTTAAAATATAAGAGAGATCATCAAAAACCTAACTGAGAGCTTGCCAAAATAAAAAATAAACAATATTACACAAAATAAGCCATTCAGACCAAAAATACTCAAAGTGGTCCACTTCAGGAGAAAGAGGGGACCCAAAGATATCACAATACATCCTTCCAAGTCGAATCTAATGAACCACACACTAACACATCCTCCAAAGTCGCCACCAAATGAAACATGTAGATAAACAATAAAGCTTCGTACTTAGTCGGCTAGAAGACATCTTCCAAAGCAAATTATGTAACACAGATCTCCACACGCCATGGTGAGACCCATAACAATATCCTAGCTCAACCTTCAATGCATATCTGGACAAAAAAGATATGATCCAAACAAGATAATCCAACTGAACACATCGAACCACAACATAATTGAATATACCATGTGCAAACCAACATAGCTCACATGAGGAGCAAAAATACCAACAAAGAACAAAACTGAAACATTGCACGAACCACATAAACATGTCTATGGAACCACAACATAAGATTCAACATATCTAGAGGCCACCAAAGACTTTCTAGATCTGTCTGACAAACACCCTCCTGTCAAAGAACAATAACAACTAACTTCTGCAATTCACGAGCTGGAAAACCAATCGATGCAACATCCATAAGACATAATCCTTACCATCCAGAGGAATGCAATTCAATTTGCCAACGAAACATTAAATATTGTTTCCTGCATACTTTAAAAATTCTTTCCTGCATATTGAACTTGCCACAATCAACACCAAAATACTAAACAAAGAAACCTGCAATAGTACAGGACCATATTTGGACCAAGTTCCATCCAGACAAGCAAGTTTGATATCAATGACAACCAAACTTAGATACACAACTCAGATTTCCAACAATGCCCCCCTTTGTCATTGATAACAACACTTGAATACATCTTTGAAAACATTGAGATCATCTCTTCCCTTATCAACAAGATCTCTCCCCCAAACAATATCAAGATATCTCCTTTCTTTGACATCAAAGACAATGTATTAATAGACGTCACATTCACCACTACTCCCCTTGAGAGAAACATTAGCATCATCTAGGAGACAAAGGATAAGCTCTGAATCCCCCTAGAAAGATGCACCACATCTACTCATCTAGATAGAAAAATGAGGGGCAATAACCCATAGTTTCATTCTGAGATATTCAAAAGTATTGCTCACCAGTGCTTTAGTAAGAATGTCTGCAACATGTTCTTTTGTAAAAACGCACTCCAATCTGACTTCCTTCTTTGCAACTTTCTCTCATAAGAAATGATACCTGATTGAAATATGTTTATTTTTTGAATGCATTATTGGATTCTTCAAAATGTTTATAACAATAGTATTATCACACATGATGGGAATACCTTCATCATACATTACTCTTGTTTAATTAAATAAAATTTATTTCAGACTGATGCAATTTTTACAATATGTAGATTATAATGCACTGATTTCTTCTTTTGATTCCAGGGTATGTATTCAAAATTTAATCCTTAACAAATATGAATGTTAATAATGATAATGTATTGATGAGACGCTGATGTGCTTCTTTTCTTCAAGTATGAGATTACCGATCAAAGGGAGAGAGCATTTTTTTATATATATGTCTCCTCTTTATGATATCGACATGTATAAATATATATGTGGAGAGACATGTCATGAGGGGACATGTCTCCACAATGTGGAGCCATGTCCACTCATGGCATGACCCTCTCTCAAACAATACAACACTTGCCAAGGGGTGCTTTCAAGAGGCCCAATCCTCAATCGGTTTAGTTAACATAAAAACCGAAAACAATATTATGAAAGTCGTCGATTTGTTGTGCATTACATTTGATCATTACTTGATCCAAGTATGTTTGATATAATAAATATGATCATTTATTGATCTGTTATATATAAAACAATGTTGCCGTCAATGATCATTGCTCGAAACATGGCAAGAGAAGATGAAATAAATAGAATTTGATTACATAGATTAATATACTTGTATCTATATAGTATTTCGATCAAATACAAGGATGATGGTTTTACAAAGCATTTGAAATAATTATTCTTATAGGCACAATAAATGTGTATGTGTGTATGTGAAACACACACACACACACACACACACACGATCATCCTTATATCTGACCGAAGCTACTATGCATCAACACTCCCTCTTAGCTAGGGAAGATAATCAAGTATATATCAATGGAGATATCACCTAACTCGTGATATCAGAGGATGTTTCAAGAACATCAAGTCACATGACATTCTTCACATATACATCCAAGTTATCGTATGTGCACTGACATCATGTCTCATGATGTCGACGATAACAAGTCATGGCATTTCCATGGATATTACGTCGCATAATATCCACCATGATTATCTCATAAGGAGTACAATGATATTCAACTGATATCAAGTCTCATGATATCTATCAATAAGTCCAAGAGATACTAACTATCATGACATGTCCATAAATATCAAGTCACGTGATATTCATCATGATAGTGAATTAATCATTGTAAAGTCGTCACCTTACAATGTTAGATACAAATGTTCATTATTTGAAAGATCGTCACCTTTCAATAATGTACACAGGGTAGGCCCACAAGTCATAGTCACACATATGACAAAAGAGTGTACACATTAAACAACTTTATTTATATTAATACAAATAAACAATTTTGAGATTCAATCTCAATAACTTACATTTCAACCATACCAAGTTTCTTCCTGAAGTGTTCAACTTTCACTCTAGGGAGAGGCTTGGTGAGAATGTCTATTGTTTGATCGCTTGTATTAATATACTCCAACTAGATCACATTCCTTTCTACCATGTCTCTCACATAGTGGTAAGGAATCTCTATATGTTTCGATCTATCATAGAATACTGGATTTACAAACAGTTTGATGTAGATTTGATTGTCACGGTGGATGATAGTATGTTTAAGAGGCTCACCAAATAATCCCACAAGCAGTTTTCAGAGCCATACTGCTTCTCTTGCTCCCAAAGATGCTGCAATTTATTCGGCTTCTGTTGAGCTTTGAGCTACTGGAGACTGTTTTTTGCATATCCAAGAAATCATAGCTGATCCCAAACTGAAGCAACACCTTGATGTGCTTTTCTGATTAGTCACACTTCCAGCCTAATCAGAATCAGAGTATCCATGTAGATTTAGGTCAACATTTTTTATATTTGAGACCATATCCAATAGTACCTTGAAGGTACCTCAATATATGCTTCGCAACAACAATATGTATCTCTCCAGGTTCACACATAAACTGGCTCAAAGCATTCACTGCATAGTAAATATCCGGTCGAGTGTTAACCAGGTACATCAGTGATCCAATTATTTGTCTGTAAAGAGTAGGATCTGCAACTCTGGATTCCGCTTCTTCTTCTTTTAGTTTATGTAAGTTGGTTTCCATGGGTGTCGACATTGGTCTGCAGTTCCACATCCCAAATCTCTTTAGAATATCAATAGTGCATTTCCCTTGATTTAGAAAAATACTATTTGATTTTTGCCAGACTTCCAATCCAAGGAAGTAATGTAAATTGCCCAAGTCTTTCATATCAAATTCTGATGCCAGGTCCTTCTTACATTGAACAATAAGGTGATCTTCTCATGTAATTAGCAGATCATCAACATATAGGATTAGTATCAACATATCACTATTAATTACTTTAAAGTAAAGATTTGGATTTGCATCATTCTTGGAGAATCCTAGACCCAATAGATAGCTGTCAATCATCTCATACCAAACTCAGGGAGCTTTTTTAAGTCCATATAAGGTTTTCTTTAGTTTGCACACATGTGAAGCTGCACCATGAATCACAAAACCTTCAGGTTGTTCTAGATAAACTTCTTCTTCAATAGTCCCATTCAAGGATGCAGTTTTCACATCCATCTATGGATCTTCTAGCCTTTAGCTGCTGCAATAGCTATGACTGCTCTACCAGAGGTATATCGAGCAATAGGTGCAAATGTCTCTTAATAATCAATACCTTCCTTTTGTGAGAATCTTCTGGCAAAAAAACGTTCTTTATGTTTCGCTATACTGCCATCTGCAACATGTTTAATTTTGAAGAGCCACTTGGACGAGACAACAAATTTCTCTTTTGGTCAGGAACTATGTCTCAAACATCATTTTTCAGAATGGATTGATACTCTTCTATTATAGCATCCTTCCAAACTTGATGCTTGAGAGCTTCTATAACACGAGTAGGTTCATAATTAATGATTTCACTCATTAATGCATCATATATCAACTTGCAAGGTCTTTTGCTCTCTTTGAATGTCCCTTTAGGTGCTGCATGCATTTCTGCTTCTGTATCATCTTTCTACCCCAAAGTGGTCTCTTGTGATTATTGTACTGTTCCTCTTCTTGAATCTCTGGAGGAATCTGACTTTCATTTGTGGTGTCATTTGGATACTCCTTCTGAAACTCAGGAGCAGGATCCTCTTCCATACCTTTATGTGAATCTGGTATTTCTACCTCATTTGATCTCTTAGCCTTCTTAAAGGCAATGTCTTCTTAAAAAATGACATCTTTACTTAGTTCAATTTGTCTTTGTCTAGGTATTTATATTCTGTAAGCTTTTGAAATTTCACTATAGCCTACAAAAATTCCTTTTCTTCCATAAGGTTCTAGTTTCAACCTCTTCTCTTTAGGCACATGGATGTAAACTGGCAACCAAATATCCTTAAGTGACTAATATCAGGTTTTACACCAGTAAAGGCTTCTTCAGGAGTTTTGTTATCCAAGTGTGAGTAAGAACATCTATTTTGAATGTATACAACTGTATTAGATGCTTCAACCCAAAATGAGGTTTTTAAGTTTTGATCATAAAGCATTGCCCTAACTACTTCTACAATAGTTCTGTTTTTTCTCTCAACAATTTCATTTTGTTGGGCATTATAGGGTACAGTGAACTCCCTCTTAATCCTTGCATTTACACAAAATTATTTAAAGATTTCAGAAGTATACTATTTCCCATTGTTTGTTCTATGTATTTTAATTTTCTTCCCGGAAGAGTTTTCTGTAAGAGCTTTGAATTCCTTAAACCTTGTAAGGATCTCTTCCAATTCATTGCACTTGAGGAAGTATATCTAGGTTTTCTCGGAGAAGTCATCAACAAAAATTACATAATACAAAAATCCTCCTATGGAGGGTATAGACATGGGTCCACATAAATCAGAGTGGACTAATTCTAATACAACTTTAGTTCTACTCAAACTATTAGGAAACAACTTTAGTTCTACTCAAACTATTAGGAAAAGTACCCTTAGTGTTTTTCCCCAAGGCACACCCTTTACATGACCCATTATGAGTTTGATTTACTTTAGGTAGTCCAGTTACAAATTTATCCATAGAAGTTAGGGCACAAAAGTGAATATGGCCTAATCTTTGATGCCGGATCTCATTTGAGTCAAAAGTCTCATGAATAAGGGCTTGATTTGACTCAATGCAAAGTTTGTATAGGTGTCCTTGTCTTGTGCCTATAGTTTGGGCCTTCTTAATGGTTGAGTTCTTTGGCCATTCTAGGACTTTACCCTCCATAAATGTAACTGTGTATCCGTTATCTTCAAGAGATGATATAGATAATAAATTCCTCTTAAACCTGACACATATAGTACTCTAGTGAGTTGAATAGAGATCCCAAATTTCAACTTGATGGTGCAGGTTCCAACTCCTTTTACCGGATGTGCAGAATCATCCCCAATTGTAACCTATTCATCAGATTCTTATATCATAGTTTCCAAGTGATCTCGGTATCCTGTAATGTGCCTTGATGATCCACTGCCAATTACCCATGTGTTGAGTTTGTTTGAAACTTGACTGGACAATGCTGAGTAGAAAGCAAATTTCTTAGAATCATGTTCTATATTTGTCTTTCCAACTTTAGCAAATGCAGCTTGTTGTTTTGTTTTGTCAGGGCACTTGACTGTATAGTGTCCATATTGATCACACCTAAAACATTGAATTTAAGATAGGCCTTTTCTCTGCTTGGATGAACCTTTTCCATGATAATTTCTCTTCCTTTTGAAGTTCTTTTTCTTACCTTATGAGAATTTGTGTTAAGAACATGAATATCCTCATCTATAGGTTTCTGCTTTCCATTTTTTATTTGCCTTGACTCTTCTTGTAGACAGTCGGATCTTAATCGATCAAATTTAGGAAGCTTGGATCTTGCGCTTATCCCTTGAACAAATGACTCTCATGAATTTGGTAGACCACCTAAGGTTATTAGTGTCAACTCCTTGCTATCAATTTCATATCCAATTGTTGATAGTTGATCCCTTAGTTCAGTAATTCTCATGAAGTATGCATTGATATATTCTCCCTTGTTCATACATATTATTAATTTGTCTCTTTAGAGAAAGGGTTCTGCCTGTATTATTTACTTCAAATGCTCTCTCAAGAGATTTGAACATAAGGTATGCAGTTTCATGTTTTGCCAATATAGGTACAATGTGATCCCTGACTGAATCCACTATGAGCTTCATGGCTCTCTCATTGCTCTCAATCCATTGAGTTTTCTCAGGATCATCTTTAGGTTCAACTTTATTTTCTTTCAAAGGAGTCTAATTTATTCTCCTTTAGTAGCATCATGATTCTGAGCTTCCAAGATGTAAAGTTGTTTTCTCCTTCGAGTCGATCTTCAAATCTAATCATATTTGACATTGTGAAGATTGAAATGTAATTGCAATATCAATAGATGATAGTCTAATATCTCAAATTTAATTTGGATCTTCTTTACCAAAGCTCTGATACCATGTTAAAGTAAATTAAATTTATTTCAGATTGATGCAATTCTTACAATATGCAGATTATAATGAAGTGATTTCTTCTTTTGATTTTAGGGTATGTATTCAAAATTTAATCCTTAACAAATATGAATGTTAATAATGATAATGTATTGATGAGACGCTAATGTACTTCTTTTCTTCAAGTCCGAGATTGCTGATCAAAGGGAGAGAGAGCATATATATATATATATGTCTTGTCTTTATGATATCGACAATGCATAAATATATATGTGGAGAGACATGTCATGAGGGGACATGTCTCCACAATGTGGAGCCATGTCCATTCATGACATGGCCCTCTCTCAAACAATACAAAACCTTCCAAAGGGTGCTTTCAAGTGGCCCGATCCTCAATCGGTTTAGTTAACATAAAAAACCAAAACAATATTATGAAAGCTACCAATTTGCTGTGCATTACATTTGATCATTACTCGATCCAGGTATGTTTGATATAATAAATATGATCATTTCTTGATCTATTATATATAAAACAATGTTGCCATCAATGATCATTGCTCGAAATATGGCAAGAGAAGATGAAATAGAATCTGATTACACAGATTAATATACTTGTATCTGTATAGTATTTCGATCAAATACAAGGATGATGGTTTTACAAAGCATTTGAAATAATTATTCTTATAGGCACAAGAAATGTGTATGTGTGTATGTATGTTAGTTCACATAGTGAATTGACATACATACATACATACTTATATATAAATATATAATCAATATAAACGATCATCCTTATATTTGACCAAAGCTACTATGCATCAACAACTCTAATATCCTTAAGAGTGTTTCATCCATATAATGTTAGTACAATAAGATGTTGCTGTAATGTAGTCTGCTTTTGCTGTAGATAGAGATACTGATTCTTGTTTCTTACTTAACCATGAGACCAACTTGTCTCCAAGAAGAATGCACCTTTGCTAGTACTTTTCTTATCATCAACACATCCAACCCAATGTATATCTCTATATGCCTTCAGAGTGAAATCTCCATTCTTTTTATACCAAAGACTAAAATTCAGGGTACCTTTCAAATACCTAAAAATCCTCTTCATTGCTTTCTCATGTGACTATTTCGGCTTAGCCTGGAATCTTGCAGCGAGACAAGCAACTTGCATAATATCCAGTTCAGAGGTAGTCAAATATAATAGTCCATGAATCATAGATCTATACTTCTTTTGGTCAACTTCTAGAGATTCATCATCTTTGCTCAACTTACAACCAACAACCAAATAGGTTCCAACCAGTTTACAGTTCTCCATTTCAAACTTCAACATTTCCTTGACATAATTGGCTCAAGTGAGATAACAAAATTCCATCTTGTAATTGTATAACTTGAAAACCATGGAAGAAAGATAACTCACCAATCATTGACATTTTAAATTCCTTCCACATTTCTTCTGCAAACTCTTTACATAGACCATCATTTCCTCCAAATATAATATCATTAACATAAACAACAACAATCAACAGTTTGCTACCTTCAACTTTGAAATAAAGATTGATGTCGATAGTACCTTTTCTAAAATTTTGTTGTATCAAATATCTGTCCAATATAGCATACCAAGCCCTACATGCTTGTTTGAGTCCATACCAGTCTTTCTTCAACCTGTAAACTATATCTGAATCTTCTGACAATTTGAACCCATCTGGTTGTTCAACATATACTTCTTCAAGTTATCCATTTAGAAAAGCCGACTTAACATCAATTTAATACAGCGTAAAGTTCTTATAAGCAAAAAAAACTGTGAGATTTTGCCAAGATCAAGGGCACAATGAAAAATATAGAATAGAGACAAAAGAATGACAAGAACAAACTATATTCTCATCAATATGCAAATGATCAATTGGATTAACCAATACAATGAATATAGGCCTGCTTATATAGGCAAGGCCATATGGATGTACGAGCACACAATCATGACATGTGGCTCAATGAGAAACAAGGGTAGGTAAGAAATACTAGGGGTAGGTAGGAGAAATAATATAATATTCCACAAGAGGTGGATGACCCACCGAATGTGGAGTGTCACAGCAAAATAAGACCACAAAAGGTGGAATTTCTCCTACAAGCTATATCCCTATGTGCACACTTCCCTAAGTGTCTCAAATCCAAACTACGAAGAGATGCATTATCCTAAGTTAACTTAAGTAAAGTTTAATAATATCCATGATGAATATTTATTTACACCAACACCCCCCGTTAAGTGCAGCTTAGGGGAATGAAGACTCAAGTCAACAATGCAAGATGGGTCCCGACTACAAGGCCATGATAGGTACCCATGTACAAAATGCAAATGCAAGCAAAACTATGCAATGCAATCTCTCACAAACGGAGGAAGGGAGAAAACCCCATGGGAAAAAACTCCCCCCCAAAAGAGAGATGAATGTACAAAAGACTCTCAAAGAAGAAGGACAAAACCTCAAAGAGGAAAAACTCCACCCCATAAGAGAGGAAGGAAAAGTTAGCCGACCCCCCCTAATGACACATCCCGCACCCTCAAGAGAGCTTGCGATTGCTGGAACTTACTCTCAGTGAAAGGTTTGGTGAACATGTCTGCAAATTGCTCCACTATATGACAATACTGCAAATCAATGACCTGCTCCCGAATCGGCTCTCAGATATAGTGCATATGAATCGTGATGTGTTTGGTCCACTGGTGCTGGATCGGGTTCTTCGAGATTGCAATAGCACTCTGATTGTCACAATGTAGAACTGTCAGCTATGGAGTGGTGAACCCAAACTCTGTGAGAATCTGCTGAAGCCAAATGGTCTCAGTCACTGTGTTAACAACTCCTCGATACTCAGCCTTAGTTGAAGAAAGAGCAATAGCATGCTACTTCTTGCTCTATGAACAAATGGGGCCTGAACCAAGGTGAAAACTGTAACCTAAAGTAGACTTACGATCATCAAGATCGCCAGCCCAATCAGAGTCTGTGTAAGCAACCAAGCGAAGTCCTTTGCTTGCTGCATAGTGAATCCCATAGTGATGTGTACCCTGGATGTAATAAAGGATGTGTTTGGCGGCTTTCCAATGAAGCTCATGTGGTTCTTGCATGAAGCGGGAAACCATGCCAACTGCAAATGAAATATCAGGGCGAGTATGAGTCAAGTAGATGAGACTACCCACAAGCTAACGATACAATGTGGCATCAATCAGTGGAGAAGAACACTTGGCCTCAAGCTTGACTCCTGAAAGAAAGGGAGTTGGTGTAGGCTTACAATCAGCCATATGAAAGCATGCAAGTAGATCAAAAGCATACTTGGGCTGTGATAGTGTAATCCTGGAAGGTGACTGTGAAATCTCTATCCCAAGAAAGTAGTGCAAAAGACCCAAGTCAGTCATAGCAAACCTATCATGCAAAGCATATTTGACCCTGCTAATGATGGATGTGGTGCTCCCAGTAATGATCAAATCATCAACATAGAGCACAAGTATCAAGTGAGAGTCATCCTGTCACAAAATGTAGACATTCAGATAAGAATGACACTTGGTGAACCCTGCTGAGAGAAGAAAGGAATCCATCTTGGCGTACCAAGCCTTGGGGGCTTGCTTATGGTCATAAAGAGATTTCCTTAGTCTGCAAACCAAGGAAGTATCTTGGATGAAACCCTGTGGCTGCTCCATATAAATCTCCTCATCAAGATCCCCATGAAGAAAAGCACTCTTCACATCCATCTGATGTACATCCCAACCATGAGCTACAGCAATAGCAAGTGTCAAGCGAATGGAGTTCATCTTGGTTACGGGCGCAAAGGTCTCAATATAGTCAACACCTGCAACCTGTGAGAAACCTTTTGCAACAAGCTGAGCCTTATACTTATCCACACTACCATCCACGACAAACTTGGTCCGATAGATCCACTTACATCAAACCATCTTTCTCCCCTTAGGGAGATGGACTAAATCCCATGTGTTGTTCCTCATCAAGGAACTATACTCTTCCTCCATAGCTTGGTCCCACTCAGGAACCCCTAATGCTTCCTGAAATGTTTGTGGATCAGAAGCGGTAGCAATGAATGCATGTGGAAGATCCTGATGCTATGATCGAGTCCTCTATGAATCTGAATGATCCCCAACAAGAGAACCTGCTGACTCAAGTGTCTGTCGAGCCCGAGGTCTAGGTGGAGGTGGAGAACGAGGCTCCTCAACTGCAAGTGGACCCTGCAGAGGTGTAACCCTACAAGTCGAAGTTGAAGGAGTCGAAGTTGAAGGAGTCTCATCATCTGAATCACTAGCATCACTATCCACAATGGAGGAAGGTGGAGGAGGTCGAGAGGCTAAGCTAAGAGAGCTTTCTTCAAAGTGAACACTCCTCTCAATGAACACCTCATGTGTCTTAGGATCCATCAATCTATATGCCTTAACACCCTCAGGATATCCAACAAATATGCAAGGCCGACTCTGTGGTTCCAATGCCTTGCATTTTTGCGGAGGTATGCGAGCCCATGCTGGACACCCAAAGACTCTGAGATGTCTCACAATCGGTTTCCTACCAGCCCAAGCCTCAAAAGGAGTAATACCTTGCAAAGCTTTGTGAGGAACCCGATTTAGGATGTGTGTGGCACAACTGATAGCCTCTGCCCAAAAGGCGGGATCAAGAGAACGTGCATGTATCATACAACTAGCCATTTCTTTGAGAGTTCTATTCTTGCGTTCTGCAACTCCGTTCTGCTATGGAGTGTATGCAACAAAATGCTGAAGATCAATCCCCTCAAATGTACAAAAATCCTCAAGTCTCTTGTTCACATATTTCGTTCCATTATCTGTATGAAGAATCTTGACCACTTTCTCGGATCGCTTCTCCACACGAGTCTTGAAGTCCTGAAATCTATCAAATACTTCACTCTTATGAATGAGAAAGTAGACCCAAGTGAAGTGGGAGTTGTCATCAATGAAGGTGAGGACATAGCGGGCCTTGCTAAATGAAGGTGCTGGAAATGGACCTACTACATCACTGTGAACGAGTTGAAGAACTTCCAAAGCTTTCCAAGCTTTCCCCTTATCAAACTTCTCCTCGGGATGCTTGCCCATGGAACGACCTGAACATACACCCTCTGAAAAACTGATTCGAGGTAGACTTGTGACCATGTCTTTTGTGCTAAGCTGCTGAAGATATCGGTAGTTGAGGTGACCAAACCGCTCATGCCATAGCTTTCTTTCAGAATTTGAATGAGTAAGCAAGGCCCTAGAAGGTGAACGTGGCACAAAGTGGGAGAATGAATAAAGCCTTGAGTTGTCATCAACTTGTCCCACTGCTACCAAGGCATCATCATCAAGTTCCTTTACCACAACTGAATCTGGTGTAAACTCAACCTTTTCCCCATTCCCATAGTGAGTGATTTGGTAGATAGAGAGAAGGTTGGTAGACAAGTTAGGAACATAAAGAACATTCTCAAATGTTCCATCATCCATGTCAATTGAACCTTTCCCTTCAACTTTTACTTGTGTATCATCACCTATGTAAATGTGAGGTACCTTAGATGGCTCTAATGAAGAAAACTACTTCTTTGTAGAACCCATGTGATATGAGGCACCCGAGTCAAGTATTCACTGCTGTGAAGAACCTGTTGTAGCCACAAATGCTTTCCCTTTTCCCTTAGACTGTGAGGAAGAGGAAGGAGATGAATCCTTCTTTGTGTAGGCGGATGGCTAGTTGATGTTGTTTTTCTTAAGAAGTGTGTTAACTCATCAACTTGCTTGGTGTGGCATCGATGCTCATCGTGACCATACTTCTTGCAATATGCACAAGTTGGTTTATCCTTCTTAGGTGGTGTTCCCTTCTTAGAAGAGGATGAAAAATCGCCTTGTGATGGAGAGGACGATTCTCCTTTTTCCTGCTGTGGCTTTGACTTAGAGTGCTTCTTCTTCTTGTTGGAATATTTGCCTTGACTTCCTTGATTCCCTTGATTAGCCACCAAAGCCTTAGACTTTGAAGACTTGAGAAGCCCCATGTTCAACAACTTAGATTGTTCCAATATCAACATTTCTGTGAAAGAATCAAATGAAGGCATAACATAGGAACTCCCCACTGTCAAACGTTGAGTTTGGAAGCTAGACACAAATGCTGCATATTCTGGTGCAAGCTTATCCAACAAGTTGAATATCAACTGAGCATCCTTTTTGTCAATTCCACAATCCTTAAGCTTTTCTCTTAGCTCATTTGCTTTGGTGACATAATCTTGGATTGTATCAAAACAATTGGGATCCAAGTTGGTGAGCTCATTGTCAATCTTGTAACCTCTGATTTCATCAACTTGAAAAGTGGGAAGAATGGATCTTGGTTTGGGTGGGGCCAAGTCAAGTGGCTCCTCTAGAGGTTGACGAGATAGAAATCATATTAAGATTTGAAAAAGATCACACTTGCGGAACTTCGTGTGCGACTGATCGATTGCGGTGTTTGGGTAATGCATTCCAAATAGATACAGTTGCATACCATTTATCTGTCTTGATTAAAGACTTTTATCCTGATGGAATTAAATTAAAGTTCTTTCACTTTTATCTGGTATTGGTGGAGAAGAGGTTTCTTTGCATCAACCTGACCTGCCAATAGGTTGCAGGTCAGGTCGATAGGTGGCAGGTCAGGTCGATGCAAAGCAACCTCTTCTCCACCAATACCAAATAGAAGATAAAGTACTTTAATTTAATGCTAGTAGGATAAAAGGCTTTAATTAAGATAGATAAATAGTATGCAACTGTATCTATTTGGAATGCATTACTCAAACACCGTAATCAATCACTCGCACACGAAGTTCCACGAGTGTGATCTTTTTCAAATCCTAATATGATTTCTATCTCGTCAACCTCTAGAGGAGCCACCTAACTTGGCCCCACCCAAACCAAGATCCATTCTTCCCACTTTTCAAGATTATATTTCTCTTCACTATCTTGCAGTTTCCCTCGTGAATTTTTAATTATAGTACATAGTTCTTCACGAAGGACACCACCACATCGTCTAAAGTCTATGCTTCAATTTTTTTCTTTGATCCCATGGAGGCCAATAGTCCTTTGTCTAAGGAAGTTATTCTTGAATAGTCGTGGGGGGGAGAGGTAAAGCTTGAAATCGCCCATCTCTTGGTCGATTGTGTACATAACCTCTTGGTCTTCTGAAAGCTGAAAATTACTTCGAGTCTACCAACTCTGGTTCCACACTATAGAAGTTTTTGGACATTGACTTTGAAATATACTTCGGTGCAAAAGAATCATTCTCATAATAGAAAAAGGTGCTCCTTACATGAACACATTGATTTCCTCCAAGCGTGGCCCAATAGGTTTCGCAAGAACTCCAAAACCAGTTAGTCCCTCCGGACATAAATTAGAGACTTCACATCATACACTCCAGACATTATTTGTTTGTATTGCATACTCTCTATCTATTTATCACCCTTAAACACTTTCCTCTGATTTTCTCTAGTTGCTCTCTTCTAGGAAGTTGATGAGCTTTTTTCCATGTCATTCAAGATAATGCCTGCTTGCTTTCTTTTATGAAATTTGCTTGCACATGACTCTTCAACTTGTATGTTCTGCTTCTGTACAAATATAAATTTTAATTCACGCTCATATAATAATTAAATAAAATAAGCATTTGTAATGAAAAGATTTAGTCATTCGATGTTACATATTATCTGACGGAAAGATCCTAGACAATTCTTGGAGAAAGGAAACATCATTGATAATCATTTTTTGCAAATAACACTGAATCAAATAAATCAAAAATGTTTAATGTAATTTTTAAAAGTAGAACTCGTTCAATGCTTTCATGCACCGACGAGAAAGGCGTCTGACCCACACCATTATCCATAATAGAACAAATAAATATAATAGGCTATTATAAAGAATATATACAAAAATATTAAAGAACATTAAACTACCATTACAAACCCATCATTTCAAATGAAAGGTGAATCCATCATCATTTGGATGGTATAGTGTTTGGAAGAAGGGTACATGAGAAACCCCACTTTTAAGGGTTTGTGAGAGGTTAAATAAGGGATTTTGCATCTAAGAAGGTTAAAACTTGTAAATAATTGCATTTCCTTAGTTTTGAATCATATACTTTCCAAAGCAACCTTTTGATAGTAGATTATGTGTACCATCCTAATCCAAAAAGAATTCATTTTGTCTACATCCGATAGTCATTGCTAAAATCAGTTTAAAGTGGATTCATTTAGGGACCTTTCATAAAATATTCTCAACTTACACATCATAAAAGGATCTTAAAATATTCATTGTTTATAATGATAAGAATTCGGTTGTTCCATATACCTTCATTTACTATTTTAAAAATATCATTGACCAAAATATTGTGCAACAGTAGTATGGAGTGCATTTCATCTATTTTATGCCTAAATATATCATCATACCACTTTCTTTTCAAAGGCGACTGATCGATTGCGGTGTTTGGGTAATGCATTCCAAATAGATACAGTTGCATACCATTTATCTCTCTTGATTAAAGACTTTTATCCTGATGGCATTAAATTAAAGTTCTTTCTCTATTTTCTGGTGATCTCTGGAGCAGAGGTTGCTTTGCATCGACCTAGGATACATTTAACTTGTGTTGTATCTACGGAAATATGTATCCTAGGACAATGCAATGCAACCTCTGCTCCACCAATACCAGATAGAAGAGAAAGTACTTTAATTTAAAGCCATCAGGATAAAATGCTTTCAAGACATATATTAGGTATAAAAGGAAGCCTACCCTATTATTTGAAGGGGTCTACCTACAATTCAAGTGATCTCTTAATTATAAAATCAATTCAATTCCAAGTGAATAGGAAATCAAGCATTGAAGGAGAATTCAAGTTGGTGCAGGGGCATTTGGAAGACCAAAGGACTCAATGAAGCCATTAAAGACTTTTGAAGGTCTTAGGAGTGAAGAGCCAATCAATTATGATGTCTTAAGGGGCCAACCTTAAACAACACACACTAAGATTTGACTGCTTAGGTGTGCTGTGTACCCATTCCTTCCCTTGACGCCCCTTCTTGTCCGTTTCCGTTAAAAAAACAATTGCCGTTAGCATTTGAATTCAAACAGTGTTCCCGTGTTTGACTGCATAGAACAAAGCAAATGGCATAAGAAACTCTCATCTACCTCGCAGATGTCATAGAATACCTCCCCAAGGAGATATTCTCATGTCCTTTCCTGCTTTATGGTGTCGATGAAAGACATAAGCGTCCTCATAATGCAGTCAATGCAACAAATAGATTTCCATTTCAATCAGTTTTATTTACCAACGTACTCTCTACCTGTGCCAAAATGGGAGCTTTGGAACAAAGTATGGGCTTCCATCAAAGCAGAAGGTAAGGGAAATTAATATCAGATGCTTACAGTTGGAAATGCTTTGTTTGACATGTTTGGAAAATGTGGAAGTATAGTCATGAAAGCGCATGAACTGTTTGGTCAGATGCATCAAAGAAACATGATCTAATGGAATGCTATGATTGCAGGATATGCACAAAATGTGTTTGAAATGGATTTAGAAACTTCCAACTAAATGTGATTAGTGAGTATAGATGTTGTAGTGCAACTGCCCAGGTACACATGCATGCAAAATGTGTAAGCTATGTAAGGCACATGAACTGTTTGACATAATGCCTCAAAGATCACCCAATATCCAATGATGGTTGGGAGAAAGAAAACATCAAATTTTTGAGAATTTAAATATTTCTTTATTCATCACTATAAATCTATTATGAATTTAGTCTCAATATTGCAGAAATTTATTCTATTATGAATGCAATATTTAGGGATGTAATCTTTATATATATATATTTTAATTAGGAAAAGGTCCTAATAGAATCCCCAACTAATTAATCTAGAGAAATATACCACTGAAGAAAGAAATTCAATCCTCACCACTATGGTCTTGAAGGCTTTTAAGACACTTGGATTCCTATTTTGGCCCGCTTTCCTTGACCCTATGTTAAGATAGTAAACTAGTTTGAGAGAATCTATTGGGTGGGAAATTGTGTATGGTTGCAATTATTTTTATGCATGGAAAGTGATTTAAAGTTTGGATCAATAGAGGATAAGTATTTCTTGAACCTTCGAGGACATGTGTAGAGCACCACATGGATGTTTCTCCATTATTGAACTCTTTGAATATGTAAGTAAATTATTTTTGGTTGATGACACAGTAAGTGTGGTATTTGTCTTTTCGATATGTTGTGGATAATATTAATTAAATATGGAATTTTTTTGATGCTATATACACTATGTTTTGGATTGAATTTAGGTAAGCAAAGAGGTAATGGAAGAATAAAAGAGGTACACAAAGGAAGAAGAGTGAAATAGGTGGTTTGGGATGGAGGTTACAAGTATATGATAATTCGTATGGATAATTTGTTGTCTATAAAGAGGCAAATAAGCTATCACAACTTCAACATGAATGAATGCCTCATCTACAGAAGCAAAAGGTACCTCTAATGGTTTCAAAAATTTGTCCAAATAGTTATGATCAATTCATGAAGGCAAGATCTGTTATCTCAAAATTAATAGATACATGCAAGAAAATAAATATTAAATATAGAGATAAAATTCTTGAAAAATTTAGCTAGCTAAAAGTGAAAAGAACATAAAACATTTTCACAACTTAACCAAGAAAATAAGAAGCTAAAATAATTCTATCAAATGCCATAGAGGAGAATCTCTCACTAATTATAGAAGAGAATCTCTCACTAATTCTAAACTCATTAAGATTGAATCAATGTTCTTTTAAGAGGATTGAAACATGTAGGAACAAATAGACTTCTTATAGTTCATTCCCTTATTAAGTGAAGATAGTCAAATCTTAATGGAGATTGAAAAATGCATTCCAGGAGAACGATTATCTTTGAGGCATTATGTCAAACAGTTCATGTGCCTTGTCTAAGTTTACACATTTTGCATACATGTCTACCTGGGAAGTTGTGCTACAACATCTCTGTGATGGATGTTCATACCCTGCTCCAAAGCTCTCATTTTCATACAGACTGGAAGAATGTTGGAAAAGGTTGTAGAGGGTAAAGGCTGCTGGCCATTGTAGGGTCTGACTTTATACCCACCGATCAGATTTTGTTGGAATTTTGTAAATCCATTTCAACAAACATTGTTTGTGCATATCTTGCAATCATAGCATTTCATTAGACTACATTTCTTTGAGGCATCTGACCAAACAGTTCATGCCCTTTGTCTATACTTCCACATTTTCCAAACATGTCAAACAAAGAATTTCCAACATGTCAAACAAAGCATTTCCAACTGTAAAGGTTTAAGGAGGTACACTATCATCATAATTAATGTTAAAGAGTGTTGTGTGAAGAAGAATGGCCACGAAAGGAGTGACTATCCTAAGTTCTTGAGACTGTCACAAAAAGTGAGTGTTGCAGTAGTGAATCTTCCTTTGACCTTTGTGTGTTTGGGAGGGTAAAGACCCATGGTGGTATATGTTGAGTGGTTGGGAGGGTAAAGACCCACATATCAACTATCTACTTTGACATCCTAGGATGGTGTCCACCTACTCTAAAACCTTGTGGGCACTCTTTGTCTGATACTAACATATATATAACCTGTGCCTCTCATATAGCCCTATGTTGGCTAGGCCCCATGATAATTAGAAGATCCTAATTACTAAAAACACTAGATTCTCCCCTAAAAGATTGTTGAGTCATAGAAGGCCTATCTTGATAGCCCTATAGTCTCTCATACCTAAAATGAGAGACTTTTCCATAGCTGGTTACAAACTTCTCTCATGCCTCTTGTGTCCTCCCATGTACCTCATTTTCCATAAGAGACTTTGCCATAGCAACCCTAAAGTCATTTGGATTGGCCATGTGTAGGAAAACTGAAATTTTGGGCTTTCAACCCCTAATGAAATAATTGACAAGTAACTTGTCTTGAATGTAATCTACAAACTACAAGAACTCCAAAAACTAACTCTCATGTTGAGCCACTATGAAACCTTATTATGTAAATTGTGAAACTCATCTATGCATCTCTGTCAAAAATATTTTGAAATAGAACACACTTTGAAGCACTCCAAAATGGTATCTAGAGAGGGTTTCCAATGTGAGTTGGTGCTTTTTATCCTCCCAGTACCACAAGGTGGAATCAAGTCCTCTCAAAAATTGCATTGAAAATTATGCCTTTAAGTTTCTCACATATAGATGCAACCCAAAGCATAAGTCCAAGCTAAGTAACCAAGACTTATCCTCAACCCCATTTGTGGATCTTAAAAATGTAGAGGATTGGAGATGAAGCAACTCTCGAATATGATCCTTTGGCTCATGATATGTGCTTCCTATAGTCTATACCTCTTGTATTTATGCATGATGAGGCTAGGTAATGTGTATTGATTAATATTCTATCTCCTCTATGTGTATTTCCCAAATTCAAGGTGAACTCCTAGTAAGCTCCTAAGATGAAAGTATATGCTCCTCTACTACAAGTGGATCCTCATGGCTTGTAAGATTTGAGGTCCATACTTGGGCTACTCATCTTGGTGAAAACTCTCAAAGTGATATGACCCTTCCTTCCATTTCCTACACCCTATTTTCTAACCCACACCTCATAACGTTTACCTCACTTCCTATCATTATTACCTTCCATCTACCTTTCATATCCCCTATCTTAACCTCCTCCACTTTCCTACATCCTATTCTAAATCTTAACCTCATACACACTTACTTGTATTTCACCTACCTAACCCCATTCCATCCTTCACATCCTTTTATCTCCCCCCATTCACTTTCCTACCTTCCAAACCCCTAACATATCCTAACTTACTCTTTCACCATTACATCCTTCATCACTTAACTCCCTATCTTATCCTAACCCACACCTCATAACCTTATACCTCTCGGCTTCCATTTTATACCACCTTCCTAACGGTACACTTATGCTCCCTTCCAAAACACCGACAAAAAATAACACTCGATCACTACACTGCTCTCACGGTTCTGCAGCAGGGATTTTCTGTCACAACCATATATACCAGCATCCATAATTAGGATATATTTTACATAATGGTACTAGATCACGCAGGTTTAGGTCATCCCTCTCCTTAATTAGGATATATTTTAAAAATGGAAAGTAGTGTTAATATGTTTCAGGCTAACTATATTGTTCAATATTTAAAATGCAGTGTTTAATTAATACATGATTGTAGGATTGTTCAACGGTTTAGGTCTTGTAAGAAATTTTTCTTTTAAATCGATCATATCATATTACAGAAACCTCTCACCATCTCTACTATTGGCAATTAATCTGACAAATCTATAATAAAATTTGAATCTAAATATTTGAACATGTATAACAATGAATTTGCTGATTATACCGTACCTTTTTCCTGCAGTGATTAAACCATTCCTACATCCTGCAGCGATTAAACCCACAGGGAACCTATGTCCACCTCCCTCCTTCGTGTTCATCGGGGGATGGCCCAACAATAGCTTCTCAACTTACTAGACCCCCACCCGCCACTTCTTGAGCGTGTAATCGATCCAAATTCTTTCGCTGGAATCAACATGGGAGGAACTACTTGATGGGGAGGCTTCAAGAGGACTAAAACACACAATGAGATGTGTGGGAAAATGAACAGGGGAACCTACTGGGATGACATGGTGTTGTTAAGCAAAAAATTTAGACTGACACAACAACTCTGCAATCTATCAAACTTCAATCTCCAATCCCAAACTCATTCCCACACAACTCCCATTCATACGCACTCTCACGACAAGCACATAGAGATGCTGCCCTACCACGTGTGTGCTTCTTCTACCCGCGACCCGTTCTTGCAAATGACCATGAGAATGATAATGTACATTCTTCCTGCCCGCACTCCACCACATTTAGGCCACTTCACATGGTAGACATGCGAGCAGGAGGCATATTTACTCAACTATTCAATTCCTCCAACCCACATCCCCAATCGATTTGGAGGGAATAAGAAGCAAAAAACAAACAGTTACTTAACTGTTCTGCAAGCACCAGACCAGGAAACAGTTTTCTAATGTTGGTTTAAACATTATATACTTATAAACAAGGATTTAGTCTCTTGGCCGGGTATGGAGATGAATCTGCTACTTGTTAGGTGGTTGCAGATGGGATATGCTAGTGCCAGATCAATGGCTTAATCAATGAAATCAACTCCCCTCCGTGCCCATCGATTAGAGATGGGGGGGAAAGAAAGGGAGGGGGGAAGGGTTGCCAGCAATGAGTAGAAAACACAAGGGAGGGGATGGGGCTACGATCGATCCCATCTCAAAATGCTATGATCTGGGCTGGGCAGCCAAGAAAGCAATGGATTGGGTGAGCCGGTGTGGGAATAAGAAGTGTCTGATCCCACTGCGGGTCAGGAACTATAGAAAGCCTTGCTGTTTAAATCCTAAACCCATACACCCCTAACAAAATGCCAATCGGCTTACAAATGGGCCCAAAACATGCTCTTATTACATTAAATAATGCCCAGACTTGGAAATGCCCCTAAACAGATGACAAACACAAAAACATAACAAAATTCCTACCATGAAGCTGGAAAGTTTCTCGTTGCCTGGTATCCTGGTATAGCTGCTCCTACAACACCACTTCATTCCATGATTGGTTCCCTGTAGAGGCGACATTTTGTAATGGTAGAGGCGGGATTTTGTAATGGCAGAGGTCGACGGGACGAAGAGGCGGGATTTATGAAATGACTTGGTCTTTTTTTTTTTTTTTGAAGTAATGCACGCAGTCATCGGAATTTCGACGAACGCAGGCACTTTTTCTAAAAAAACCCAAATGTCATTGCCAATTCCTTCTCCGACGAAACCAAATGTTGCATTATCGTTGGAATTCCAACGAAATCAGACATTTTTTCAAAAAATAAATCAAATTTGATCACAATATACCTTCTCCATTGGAAACCTCCATCGAAATTTTAGGCCAAATGTATTAGTGAGAGGTTTAACAATAAACCTAGAAACTGCTCCAATAATGTAATCATTATTATTTTGATGATAATTGGCATTAGAGTTGCTAGTTTCACCATTCTGAACTAGAATACATGAGACACATTCTGATTCATTTTGGCCATCCATGACATCAAAATTAATTTTGTCTCTTGTGTTCAGATTGTTTGGTGGAGCCATTCCCTTATCCCTTTTTGACATGTTTTATGATGAAACCTCAATACCTTTTGTAGGATTATAAGAGGCTACTAAGACACCTAAAAAAGTCTCTTAATTGGGTTTTAGGGAATTGATCAATTTGTTTTATATGCTCTCTATATTGCATCCTAGTTCTCTATAATTTATAGATAAAGTTGTAGTTGCATGGCAAGATTAGAGGCACATGCTAGCAAGATCTCTAGCTCTAGTACCACTTCAATATACAATCAACTTTCTTTTCTGATCACCCAAATGAGCAAGGTGAAAACATACGATGTTCAAGATTAAAATTAAATCAAAAGAAACAACTAAAAGTAAAGCACTAGGCAATAATTCAACCAATATCACTTATTCAATGGCATATGTAGTACTTGAATGAAGTAATCATTCACTTATTCAATGGGAATTGCAAGGGAACTTTCACTTATTTAGTGGGAATGCTTAATATAATCAAACCACTTGTTTAGTGGGGTAAGTACATCAACAATAACAAATTTATTTTTGCTGACAACACTACAATTTAATGCTTACAAAATAACTACATAGAAATGATAGCTTTTGACGATACAACCTTCTGAAACATTTAAAGTTAACATATACACACCATGTTTATTAGAATAAGAGGTTAGCCATTGCTTACAAGTGTTGATGTAAATAAGAATTGTTGTAGCACCCCACAATAGTGTTAAATAACATGTACCTAATAACTTAGCTATGAAATATAAATGTGATATCTTAAGTGTATGGAATGAAAAATTTGTTAAAGTTGTGAAATACAGCCTCACAGAACCTAGTGAACACCTCTATGCAAATAACCTGTCACAACAATGGAAGATTCACAAAACATAAAGATTGCTTTGAAAACCCAGAGCAAGAATATGCAATAATAATAATAATAAGATTGGTTAAGGATTAGAAAGTGATCAATCCTTATAAAAGGAGATCAAAACTTAAAATCATAAACCCTAAAAACAATTAATAATTAATAATGAATTAAGTATTAATATTCTTAAGTTTAGCTTCCTAAATTTAGCTTAAGTGAAATAGAGAAAATGTGACTTAATTAATTAAATCAAGAGTAAAAGGTATTAGTTTACTTAATTAATCAAATCATGTTGATTTAATAATTAAGTCACCTTTTATCTATTTCACTTAAGCTAAATTTAAGAAGCTAAACTTAGGAATATTAATAATTAATTCATTATTCATTATTAATTGCTTTTAGGGTTTATGTTTTTAAGGTTTTGATCTCCTTTTATAAGGATTGATCCCTTTGTAATCCTTAACCAATCTGATTATTATTATTGCATATTCTTGCTCTGGGTTTTCAAAGCAATCTTTGTGTTTTGTGAATCTTCCATTGTTGTGACATATTATTTGCATACAGGTGTTCACTGGGTTCTGTGAGGTTGTATTTCACAACTTTAACATGGTATCAGAGCTTCAGACCTAAGGCTTTCCTGTTCTTCAGATAGAGAGATTCTACTTATAGAAGGTCTTCTTGGCAATTTGGGTTGATTTGGACCTCACCATTGAATCCGAAATGTGTCAAATAGTCAAGATTGACCTTTTGTTTGTCAATTTTTGATTAACGGGGCCAAATCTGTGAGGGTTTGAATATTCAAACTTTTTTTGGATCCAGGGGGAACCTATTTTTCGGAGCAATTTGGGCCCAAAAGGACCTCACAATTGGCTTCAGAAGGCCGATTCATCAAATTTTGATATAAAATTTGACCTATTTGGGCATCGTTGACCTCTGAGACAATTTTTTTTGCCTATATGACCGTACTGCTTGTGCACACACTTCGAAAAAATATTATGGTATTTTTCATTTTTTTGGTTTTTTGTTTTTTCCAAAAAAATTAAACAGAAAAATTGTTAAAAAAAACTATGGTAAAAGTTTTTTAAAAATTTGGGGGAGCCTGCGTAGGGTATTGACAGTACCTGCGCAAGGTACTGTCAGCAAGCACCTCAGTCGTCGCCGGCAACCCCCTCTCCGCTGTTATGGCCACATGTAGGCGACACCACCTCCTCTGCCTTTCACGACCGCCCAGGTGCCCAAGCCCCCACCATTTTTGTTCCGACCCTTGCCAATGTTTTCCGATAGGGAGGCATATTTTTTAGGCGATTTTTTTTTTTCGGCGGGATTCTTTTTTCTGGGAATTGTTTTTTTTTTCGGCGGAGGATTTTTTCCGGACACAGGGGAATGTTCTCATAATATTTCTCTGACGTCAATAGTACGGACTGCATCTTGGCCCCCTTTGAACCCTCTTTGTGCCCTAAAAGAGGTGTTTTTTTTCATTTAGCCATAACTTGGGCATACGATATCGTTTTTTGGAAAACAAGATATCGTTGGAAAGCTGGTTTCATCTACCTTCCAGATTTGTTGGTTTCATCACTTATTTTTTATTCTAGTTCCTTCTACAATCATTTGAAGTCATAGGTTCTGTTTTTAGTCCCGGTCTCATAACTTTTCGCCAGTTTCTCCATTTTTCGCGATTCTAGCGGCGTTGGGACAATGTTTTAGAGATATTCATAGCCACATGTACACTTTTTCTATATTTTAATTCAGGTATATTTTATTCAATTTTTTGTGTTTTCACACTCTGGTGAATTACTTGGACATATGAGATCGTGGAAACTTCTTGTTTGCGTGGGATGACTCGTTTTTGGCTGTTCTTCATGTATTTCCAATATTATGTCTTTTTTTGACATTCTGAGCTTTGATTGTAAGCACTTATGATTTTGTAAATGCACTGAGGTAAAGTGCCTCTGTATTGCACATGTATTTTGTGATCTTGCACATTATTTTTGTGCCTTATTATACTCGCACTATGATATAAAGTTCCATGGGCATTTGATGTTTGGATTTGTTTGTCTTCATACCTTTCTCATACGTGTGTGCCTTTGTTTGCACACCCTTTGTATTTTCTTGTACTTTCATGTCTGCATGGTCAAATGTTCTTGGTTCTTCTTTAGGCACTACATTATGGCTTTCAAATTCAATGCACCTGTCATACCTCTCCCTTGTTAGTATTATGGGGGGGGGGGTTTCTACTATTGGTGCTAATGCTTCCTTGGTTTCACATTGGAGTGAGCTATGTATTTAGTATTTGTTCCTATGTACTAGGTTGATGCAGTGGATTGTTACCCATGCATTTTGGTGAGATGAAACACTTACCACATGGACACTCTTGCATTCCTTTTTCAGAGGTGACCTTCCATTTTTCATTTGATATGTAATCATTATTTGTTCCTATGTAATATGCGGATGCAACGACATGTTACCCATGCATTTCTGTGAGATGGAACACTTACCATATGGACACTCTTACATTCCTTTTTCAGAGGTGACCTTCCATTTTTCATTTGATCAGTTCTTAAGACTGTTGGTACTCGTGCCATTTGTATCTTCAGATTCTAGATGTTTTTCTTGTGTTTGCCATCTGATTTGGATTCGAGTAGTGCCATTAAGGGCACTCATGTAGATTCATGTCTTCTTGATCCTGATCATCTTTTGTTTCAAAGGAGGTTCTTTTTTCAACATCTTAGTAATCATTCTATGACAGTTTGCAGGTTTTTCATGCTTCAGTGATTATTCATGCTCGTCTTTTATTCCTGTCTTTTGGATCATTCTTGTTTGGAGGCTTCTTAGTCCTTCACTTGAGTTTTCATCTCTTCTTGGAGAGGATTTTTGTTCCCATAGAGTTTTCTCCTTTTCCTCCATCTTATAGAGATTTCATTGTACTTGGGTACCTCATCAAGCTTTGTTGCCAGGACCCATTTTTTAGCTTTCTAGCATCTAGTCCTTAGTTTTTTTTTAGCTTCTCCCTAACTTCATCTTAAGGGGGATTGTTAGAGTAAAAGGTGTTAGTTTACTTAGTTAAATCATATTGATTTAATAATTAAGTCACCTTTTCTCTATTTCACTTAAGCTAAATTTAGGAAGCTAAACTTAGGAATATTAATAATTAATTAATTATTAATTATTAATTGCTTTTAGGGTTTATGTTTTTAGGTTTTGATCTCTTTTTATAAGGATTGATCCCTTTGTAATCCTTAACCAATCTGATTATTATTATTGCATATTCTTGCTTTGGGTTTTAAAAGCAATCTTTGTGTTTTGTGAATCTTCCATTGTTGTGACAGGTTATTTGCATACATGTGTTCAATGGGTTATGTGAGGTTGTATTTCACAACTTTAACAAAATTAGTGTAGGTCTAGAAACACCTCAATACTATTATCTTAGAATAAATTAGAGTTGATACATAACTAGCTATGTTGGATTAATAAGGTTCTTTACTTAATTAATTAATCATTAATTAAGTCACCTTTTACTTTATTTTCACTTAAGCTAAATTTAGGAAGCTAAACTTAGGTACATTAATAATTATTTCATTATGAATTGCTTTTTTAGGGTTTTTATATTTAGGTTTTGATGTCATTTTCTAAAGATTGATCCCTTTGTAATCTTTAACACTGATTATTATTATTACATATTGTTTTTTCTTCTTCAGTCTTTTAGAGTTTCAGTATCTCTTGTACGCAACAGGTTATTTGCATGCAGGTGTTCACTGGGTTATGTGAGGTTGTATTTCACAACTTTAACATGGTATCAGAGCTTCAGATCTTCCGCTTAACATGCTCATATTTTAAGGGATCTTGTCTTGAAAGATAAGTTTTTGTGCATTTTCAGTTAATTTTGACCTCTCCATTGTGTCTGAAACACTTGAGTTAGTCGAGATTGACCTATGGTTTGTCAATTTTAGCTTCACGACACCAAATCTGAGAGGGTGAAGATTTTGTGTGTTTCTAGATCTAGAGGGTACTTGCAATTTAGGGGCATTTTGAGCCCAAACAAACCTCAACATAAAGTCCCTAGTGGCCAAAAACCCTAACATTGACTATCAAATCATCAAAATTTAAGCAGTTGACCTTTGATGCAATTTTTTTTTGTCTATATAACCTTACGAACGTCTGTGCACACACTTCAAAAAAAAATATCTGGGGGCATTGTACCCCTGTGCAGGGGGTGGACCCCTGCTGCAGTTTGTACAGACTGTACCAGGCTGTGGACCCTGCAACAGGCCCCGCCCTTTTACGGGCCCAACATACCTTTCTCCGACCATTGTCACCCCTTTTTGATCCCCAAACATTTTTTTTGAGCAATTCTGCCGCCCACGCCAATTTAACAACGTTTTTTTTTTGGCTACGAGATTTTTATCTGACGACATAGAGAATTTTTTCAGTGAAGGGGAATATTCACATAATATTCCACTGACATTAGCATGACATCATGCTGAGATCAATGGTATAGTCAATATGCATGGCCCTTTGACCTTCTTTGTGCCCTAAAAGAGGGGTTATTTTTTTCTTTTGGCCATAACTTGGGCATACAATATCATTTTTTGGCAAATGAGATATCATCGAAAAACTATTTCGTCTACTTTCCAAACATATGGGCCTTATCACCTATTTTTGCTACTAGTGCATTCTACAACCATTTGAAGTTAGAGGTGCTGTTTTCAGTCTTGAGCTCATAACTTTTCGCTAGTTTCTTCGTTTTTCGCAATGGGTATGTGCAGGATCATGGTGTGCCAAAATAGGCCCTTAAGTGGCAATGAAATTATAGAAAATCAAAGTTATGCAACTTGACATGAAAATTTGAATAAGTTGTGAACATTATTTTTAAAATATGTCAGAAGAGGATCTATAGAAAATTGAATGTGGTTTCTAAGCTACTAGTTGTTTTTTGGAAAGAAAAATCCTATTTGATGAAAATTTCAAATTTCAATGCAGTGATACTAAAATTTCAGGAAAAAGATAAGAAGTAGGCATATGTCTGACCACCATAATCACAATAAAATCATAATATTTTTTAATAATATTTATAATATAAGTATTAGACTCATGTACGGATGTGACACATATATTTTTTTATAAATTTTTATAAAGTAAATAATTATTTATGAATTTTTTACTACAGTATTTTAGAAATTCAGAAACTCCTACGTCTGACCACCTTAACTTGGTCAAAACCTTATGAAATTCAATTTTTTAAAATTTTTCCCTATAGTAGATGGAGCATAGGATGTGATGCATGTTTCGGATTGAAAATTTTTTATACCGTTTGAAAGTTATGAGTGTTTTTCAACCAGTCTATCAATCAGGACTTTTGTCAGAATTCAATTAGAAATAAATAATAATTATTTATTAAAGTTGAAATAAGACAAACCTTATATTGTTGGAAAGCTGAGAATGTCCTTAAAAAACCCTTTTCGTTTTATCATTTTTGGCTATAAAAAAGTCGTCAACCACTAGTGTAAAGTCTAGAAAATCAAGGAATACTGAAAAACACGTTTTTTTAGATGACTTTCTAGGCTTATCACTTCCAAGCCAAATACCAAAGCAAACCCGAGCCAAAATTTCAAATTTGAAATTTGTACAACAAAAATCGGATCGGAAATTCAATAACTAAAGTTCCACATAATTAATCTATTGTTTATTAATATATTAATATATAATATATTAATATGTACAATATATTAATTTATAAATATATTAGTATATGATATTAGGGAGAGGGAGAGGGGGCATTGGGGAGAGAGTGAGTGAGTGAGTGAGAGAGAGAGAGAGGGGGGGAAGGAGTCATATTTTATCCTAAGGTGTCATATTGTTTTCTCTGACCCCTTAGGACACCAGATGACCCCTTACGTCAAATTTTTGTAAGCAATATTAGCATTGCTTTTTATATTGTAATAATGGTTCATCTTGCCACCTTATGACACACTATGACCCATTATGACACCATATGGTGTCGTTAGGGGTCATATGTGTTGGTATTTTGGTATGGTTTTGTCATTGATGTCAACACCTACTAAAACACTAGCACTTTGGAGATCCACCAGCATTCACCGGCAAGCAAGTAACTATTGCACAGTTACTGGTATATCATTCACCGACAGGATATAATGATCACCGGTACTCAGAATTATGTGGAAGACACTTGGTAATGTCGAAGACATATTTTGGACATCTTGTCCTGGAGTTTTGTTGATTGGTACATTCATATTTGCATATTTGCTTTTATCGACAAATAGGTCCAGGGTTACCTAGGGTTACATCGACAGGTTTATCTTTTCCAGATCAGCATGGCACGCTAAGGAAATGATTAATTATTGTTGTAAATGCATTAAGCCGACATGTTCAATCGGTTATTGCATCAGATATTATATTGTTTGTAAAATGTTTTTATTGTAATATCTTGTAGAGCCGACCTACTAAAATTGGTCTTAGGTTATGGTATAAATGTAAGATCTTATTTGTAAGATCGAGTGTGGAATGCGAAAAAGAATTGTGTGAAGGTATATGCGAGATTAAGAAGAGCTATACACGAAGACATCATTTGAAGGTGAAGCTAGGTTTTTGAGAAAGCATATCAACATTACACTAGTACTGAATCCAGCATATGAAGATGCTATTTTGTGTAGTACATTCTTATTGTATTTAACCATCCAACTGTAGTCAGTGTGACTCCCATTTTTGATTGAGCAGTGAGCTCTAGGCTGTTGGCCTTTTTGCATGTGCAGACCTCATTTATGTACACTTACTATCTGCAGTAGTATCATCTGATTGTGGGTAAGGTTTCCCACCGTGGTTTTTCCCCTTACAGGGTTTCCACGTACAAATATTGGTGTCATATGTTGTGGATGACTTTTTGTTTATGTTTCATGCATTAATCTTTACCGGTATAGCTAATAACTGTTAACACTATCTATCGACATACTTAACTGGTTTACCGATATTAATCATTAAGGTGGTTAAGCTGTTTTTGGTTTGAAATTAGTTGACAACTGATTCACCCCCCCCTCTCAGTTGTCTCCGAGACCTAACAATTGGTATCAGATCTTATTCCTCTTTTGCAGAAGTTTAACAACTTTAGGAGATCCAATGTCTACTAATTATTTCAGGAAGGACAGTCCTAAACTTGATGGAACCAACTATGGCATATGGAAGATCAGAATGGAGACACATCTAAATTGCATTGGCAAAGATGTTTGGGAAGTTACAAAGAAAGGTTACACTGCTACTGTATCTGATCAACCCATTCCAACTACCTTGGCTAAAGATGAGGAAAATGATTGCAAAGCAAGAGAAGCACTTTTGAGCGCATTATTAGATCAACAAATCATGGGATTATCAGATAGGTCTACTGCTAAATCTATTTGGGATCATTTGGAAACACTGAATGAAGGAGATTCCACAATCAAAATTGA
The DNA here is from genome assembly GCF_030272615.1 of Cryptomeria japonica. Lineage (NCBI taxonomy): Eukaryota > Viridiplantae > Streptophyta > Pinopsida > Cupressales > Cupressaceae > Cryptomeria > Cryptomeria japonica. Next base: position 232,144,019 of record NC_081411.1, on the reverse strand, counting down.
AAAACTTGAAAGCTTCTGGGTCAGGTATGAACATCTGAAAATGGAAGAAGATGAAAGGATTTCTGCTTTTATGGAAAGAGTAAATGAAATTGTTTTGGGTATTAAATGTTGTGGGGGAACCTTAAGTGAGGATGAAATTATTTCAAAAATCTTAAGAGGATTGCCACCGGCATATAAAATGACGGTTACTGCTATAAATGAGTTAAGAACAATGCCTAACACATCAGTAACTAGGGATACATTGATTGGAAAACTTTTAGCTTTTGAAATTGAAGAATTTGGTCCTATTGCTACTATAAAGATAGATTTAGCCTTTAAAGCATCAACATCATCTGCTCCATTTGAAAAATCTGATTGGAAAGCCTTTTATGCAAGAGAACTTGAAGAAAGCAAGAAAGAAAATGAAGAACTTGAAGAACTTGAAGCACTATTTGCAAGGAAAATGCCTAAAGGTCCAATTGGAAGTAAGTATGAAGGTAAAACACCCTTTAAATGTTTTAACTGTAATAAGATTGATCATATGGCTTCAAGATGCCCTGATAGACATGCTAGACTAAGAGAAGAAGCTAGAAGGACATACAAACCTAATCCTGAATATCAGAGATATAGATTCAAGAAGAACAAAGATAAATCTTGTTACATTGCTGATGAAGGTGTGACTGATGATTCTGAAGAGGATTCGACAGACAATGGATGAGTTTTTGTTGCTATAACAGAAGATCAACCGACACCTACTACTCAACCGGTAGAACAAGCCCTAGCAACTAAATTTGAAGTAAAGGATGAATGGATCATTGACTCAGGATGCTCACATCATATGATAGGAGACAAAGGTAAATTCTTGAACTTTCAAGAATACAATGGAGGTTTAGTAAGATTTGGTGATGACAAATTCTGTTCAATCAAAGGTAAGGGTATAATATCTCTTGATGGTAAGCATAACATTGACAATGTCTACTATGTTGAAGGATTGAAGCATAATCTTTTAAGTGTTGGTCAATTAGTTGAGAAAGGATTTCAGTTATAATTTAAAAATGGAAAATGCAAAATCATGAATAGAACTGGTTTGGAAATTGCAACCGGTAATCAAACTAGAGGTAATATCTTTCATTTGAATAATAGTGAAAAGACATGCTTGATTGCACATATAGATGAAAGTTGGTTATGACATAAGAGACTCTGTCATGTAAACTTTGATTGCATGGTAAAGATCAGTACTTTTAAGGCAGTTAGAGATCTACCTAAAATTGTCAAACCTCAGAACACAATATGCAAGGAATGTCAATTTGGAAAACAAGCTAGAGCTAGTTTCAAAAGTATTCCAGAAAAATCCAATAATGCTCTTGATTTGATTCACACTGATTTATGTGGTCTAGATAGAACTAAAATCTTACAAGGTGATAGATATTTCATGCTAATCATTGATGACTATTCTAGAATGTGCTGGGTTACTTTTCTCAGAAAAAAATTAGAAGCACTTGGAAAGTTCAAACTATTCAAAGCAATGGTTGAAAATAAAACCGGTAAGAAAATCAAATGTTTAAGATTAGATCAAGGAGGAGAATTCACATCTAAGGACTTCAATACATTCTGTGAAGTGAATGATATCAGAAGACAACTATCAGTACCTCGGACACCACAGTAGAATGGAGTTGTTGAAAGGAAAAACAGAACTATCTTGGATGCAACAAGAAGTATGTTATCAGAAGCAAATTTACCACGTGTATTGGAGAGAAGTAGTCAACACAACCGTCTATACATTCAACAAAGTTCACATCAAAGGTGAAACTGGTAAGACCCCTCATTAACTATGGTTTGGTAATACTCCCACTCTTAAATATTTCAGAATTTTTGGAAGTAAATGTTATATTAGAAGAGATGAGTATATTGGAAAATTTGATCCTAGAAGTGATGAAGGAATATTTCTTGGTTATTCATCTAAGAGCAAGGCATATAGATGTTTTAACAAGAGATTGTAGAAAATCATTGAGAGTACAAATGTAAAAATTGATGAACAATTCAGAGGAACTTCAAGGTATATAGACTCTGAACTAGCAATAGAAATTGTGACAAATGAACCTACACCAAATCCACCGATACAGAATGAAGATCCAGTTACCCTGGTACCATCCGAGGATTCCACAATAACTGAAGAACAATAGCAAACAAAGACACCTTGGTATGTAAGATTGAATCATTCTGAAGATCAGATAATTGGAAATAAATTTAAAGGAGTTATGAAAAGAGGAAGATTGACAAATGAAGAGGTATGTATTATTTATCAAATAGAACCATCATCTGTTAATGAGACATGTGAAGATAAATTTTGGATTAAAGCTATGGAAGAAGAATTAGAACAAATTGAGAAAAATAACACTTGGACATTAGTTCCCCGACCTAAAGATAAAAATGTAATTGGAACCAAATGGGTATTCAGAAACAAACTTAATGAAGATGGTAAGGTTGTCAGAAATAAAGAAAGACTAGTGTGTAAGGGATATTCTCAGAAAGGAGTTGATTACAATGAAACATTTGCACCGGTAGCTAGAATTGAGGTAGTCAGATTATTCTTGGCTTTTGCAGCGCACAAGAACTACAAAGTTTATCAAATGGACATTAAATGTGCTTTTTTGAATGGAGATCTTGAAGAGGAAGTATACATTGAACAACCTGATGGATTTTCTTTGACAGATGACAATGATATGGTTTGCAGATTAAGGAAAGCTCTGTATGGACTGAAACAAGCCCCAAGAGCTTGGTATGCAAGATTGGATAAGTATCTTTTAAAGATTGGTTTTACTAAAGGAAATGCAGACAACAATTTATATTACAAAATAACTAATGATGACATCTTGATTATAGAAGTATTTCTTGATGATATAATCTTTGGAGGACAAGATGGTTTATGTAAGGATTTTTCTACTAAAATGCAGTAAGAATTTGAAATGTCTATGATTGGAGAAATAAAATTCTTTTTAGGATTGCAGATTTCACAAATTGACAAAGGTATATTTTTGAGTCAATCCAAATACTTAAAAGAGTTACTAAAGAAATTTAGGATGGAGAACTCTAAACCGATAAGCACACCTATGACTACAAATGACAAATTATCTCAAAGGGATGAATCTACACTTGTTAATCCAACTAGATACAGATCTATGATAGGAGGTTTACTATATTTGACACAAACCAGACTTGATATTATGAATGCAGTATGTATTATTTCAAGATTTCAAAGTAATCCTAGAGAAAATCATGAATCAGCAGTAAAAAAGATTTTCCAGTACTTACAAGGCACTATAAATCTTGGATTATGGTATCCTAGAGATGAAAACTTTGAATTATGTGCATACACATATGCAAATTGGGCAGGAGATGTGGATGATAGAAAAAGCACCACCGGCGGAGTATTCTTTCTTGGAAAGAGATTAGTTTCTTGGTTGAGTAAGAAACAGAGTTGTACATCTTTATCAACAGCAAAATCAAAATATGTTGCAGCAGCAACTAACTGTACACAGGTACTATGGCTTAAGCAAATATTGAAAGACATAAAGGTAAAATGCAAGGAACCTATTACCATATATTGTGATAACACTGCAGCAATTGATATATCTAAGAATCAAGTACTACATTCTAAAACAAAACATGTTTCTATCAAATTGAATTTTCTAAGGGAAAAAGTTGAAGAAAAGGAGATAAAACTGGTTTATGTGAACACTAAAGAACAACTTGCAGATATTTTCACAAAACCTTTGCCTAAAGAGACTTTTGAATATCTTAGAGATCAACTTGGAGTCATACCACCACCGGTAGAAACTTAGACAATTGATGATTGTCATCAACCGACAGAATTAAAAGACAAAACTTTTACTTCGGTCTTTGATGAGGAAGCTACTTCTCAGGGGGAGTAGTTAGTATTTTGTATATGAACTTGGTATTATTGTAACTTTGGCATTTGATGTCAAAGGGGGAGAGATATCTATGGAAAAACACATTATCTTTTGGAGAAATTGGTATGGAAACTTTGGAAAACACATGTTGCTCCCAGGGGGAGAGATTGTTGTTTGGGAGAGATTATTACTCTCTGATTTCTGGTTATAATCTTTTTGGAGATTGTTGGTTTTTGATACTTGGCATTTCTATTTTGGCACTTTGATGGTTTTTCCATCTTGTGTTGCCATCAATGCCAAAGGGGGAGATTGTTGGTATTTTGGTATGGTTTTGTCATTGATGTCAACACCTACTAAAACACTAGCACTTTGGAGATCCAACAGCATTTGCCGGCAAGCAAGTAACTATTGCACAGTTATTGGTATATGGTTCATCGACAGGATATAATGATCACCGGTACTCGGAATTATGTGGAAGACACTTGGTAATGTCAAAGAGATCTTTTGGACATCTTGTCCTGGAGTTTTATTCATTGGTACATTCATATTTGCATATTTTCTTTTATCGACAAATAGGTCCAGGGTTACCTAGGGTTACACCGATAGGTTTATCTTTTCCAGATCAGCATGGCATGCTAAGGAAATGATTAATTATTGTTGTAAATGCATTAAGCCGACATGTTCAATCGGTTATTGCATCGGATATTATATATTTCGTAAAATGTTTTTAGTGTAATATCTTGTAGAGCCTACCTACTAAAATTGGTCTTAGGTTATGGTATAAATGTAAGATCTTATTTGTAAGATCGAGTGTGGAATGCGAAAAAGAATTGTGTGAAGGTATATGCGAGATTAAGCAGAGCTATACATGAAGACATCATTTGAAGGTGAAGCTCGATTTTTGAGAAAGCATATCAGCATTACATCGGTACTGAATCCAGCATATGAAGATGCTATTTTGTGTAGTACATTCTTATTGGATTTAACCATCCAACTGTAGTCAGTGTGACTCCCATTTTTGATTGAGCAGTGAGCTCTAGGCTGTTGGCCTTTTTGCATGTGCAGACCCCATTTATGTACACTTACTATCTGTAGTAGTATCATCTGATTGTGGGTAAGGTTTCCCACCGTGGTTTTTCCCCTTATAGGGTTTCCATGTACAAATATTGGTGTCATATGTTGTGGATGACTTTTGTTTATGTTTCATGCATTAATCTTTACCGGTATAGCTAATAACTGTTAACACTATCTACCGGCATACTTAACTGGTTTACCACTATTAAGCATTAAGGTGGTAAATTGTTTTTGGTTTGAAATTAGTTGACAACTGATTCACCCCCCCCCTCTCTGTTGTCTCCGGGACCTAACAATATGGTGTTCTAAGGGGTCATGGGATACCATATGACCCCTAAGGACAACATATGACCCCTTATGACTCCATATTGGGTTGCTATGGGTCCTATGGTTTCCTAGGGGGTCATATTGTGTCCAATGACCCCTTAGGATACCATATGACCTCTTACAACACCATCGTGTATCGTTATGGGTCATATTGTGTCTTAAGGGGTCATATTGTATCACATGACCCCTTTAAGACACCATATGACCCCTTAGGACACAATATGACCCTTTACGACTCTATACAATGTCGTTATGGGTCATATGACCCCTTATGATCCCATATGGTGTCGTTAGGGGTCATATGGTGTCCTATGGGGTCATGGAATACCATATGACCCCTTATGACACCATATTGGGTTGCTATGGGTCCTATGGTGTCCTAAGGGGTCATATTGTGTCCTATGACCACTTAGGACACCATATGACCCCTTACGATACCAAATTGTGTTGTTATGGGGTCATATTGTGTCTTAAGGGGTCATATTGTGTCATATGACCCCTTAAGACATCGTATGACCCCTTAGAACACAATATGACCCTTTACGACATTATACAATGTCATTATGGGTCATATGACCCCTTATGATCCCTTATGACATCATATGCTATTGTTAGGGGTTATACGATATCCTAAGGGGTCATGGGATACCATATGACTCCCAAGGACAACATATGACCCCTTATGACACCATATTAGGTCATTATGGGTCCTATGGTGTCCTAAGGGGTCATATTGTGTCCTATGATCCCTTAAGACACCATATGACACCTTACAACACTATATGGTGTCATAAGGGGCCATATGACCCATAACAACACTGTATAGTGTCATAAAGGGTTATATTGTGTCCTAAGGGGTCATATTGTGTCTTAAGGGGTCACATGACCTAAGGGGTCATATTGTGTCTTAAGGGGTCACATGATACAATATGACCCCTTAGGACACAATATGACCCATAACAACACAATTTGGCATCGTAAGGAGTCATATGGTGCTCTAAGGGGTCATAGAACACAATATGACCCCTTAGGACACCATAGGATCCATAACAACCCAATATAGTGTCATAAGGGGTCATATGTTGTCTTTAGGGGTCATATGGTATCCGATGACCCCTTTGTTGGCATATGCACACTCCAATGAGACATTGTATGTGATTGAAGGTTTTTTCATTGATGGCAACCTTGCAATCCTATGGCACTGACAAAGGCATTATACCAGCATCAGCAGATCACACTCTACACCGACACCGACACAGAAGAAAGGAAGTATACTAGCACAGAGGCCGACAGGATTTTGTTATATTATATTTTTTTTATTATTGAAAAATTTTGTAAGCTGACTTGGCAAATTGTAAAATGACTCTTATATATAAAAGAGATCATTGTAGACATTTGATATAGGAGATGTAAGAATTAAAGAAAAATATTAGGCAGACCTATTATGCGAAATATAGGTTAAGAGGTTTATGTAAGCAACAAAGCAGCAACCGGTACTGGATTAGGCATTGAAGATGCTATTGTAAAGTAGTACAAGATATTGGATTTGTATAATCCTCATTGTAAGTCAGTGAGACTTCCCATTGAGCTGTGAGCTCTAGGCAGTTGGCCTTCCTGCATGTGCAGGCCCCTATTGTAAGTAATATTCTCTTATTGGCCAGTGAGTGAATATTGTGGGTCACAAATCCCACTGAGGTTTTTCCCACACTGGGTTTCCTCGTTAAAACCTTGTGTTATGGTGTGCTTTTCATGTGGATGTTCTTGATTCTGTTTATTGCATTCTTTCTTGCATACCGGTACACTGTTATATTATGTTCTGCATGTTTTAAGTTAAGAAATTCTATATACCGGTTAGATACTAATTCACCCCCCCTTCTCAGTATCTGTGGGATTCCTAACAATTGGTATCAGAGCTTGGTCCTATATTTTCAAAAGCCTAACAACTTGAGGAAGATCTTGACACTGGTAAAGATGAAAAATCTAATGAATCAACTGGAAAGAGCTCTTTCAGACTATGATGCAGAGAAATTGAAAAATATCAAACTAGAAGATGATTTAAGGACAGCTCAGGATATCATTTAGGCACTTCAAGAAAATTTTACTGCTGCGAGAAATAAGAGAAGAGAATTTTGTGAAAAATTGCAAAATGAGAATGATGAAAAGGAATCACTTAATGATATGATAAGCAAGTTGAAACAAGAGAACATGACAACAAAGAATGAGATGCAGGATATGACTATGAGATTTTGCAAAGAGATTGAGGATAGGAAGAAGAATGAAGAAGAATTGACCAGAAGACTAAGTGATGCAGCAAATGAGAATACAAGACTTAGCTATGAAAATGACATGTTGAAGACAGATCTGATGCATACTCAGAATGACTCAAATGAGCTGATGAGACAAAAAGAAGTCTTAGAAAGAGAACTAGAAACTGCAAATCAACATAAAGAAAAATTCAAGAAAAGCTCAAAGGAACTTGGCACCTTGCTGAAGAATCAAAAACCTAAAGGTGACACTTCTAGAATTGGCTTTGAAGTTGGTGAAAGCTCCGGTACTGCAAATACTCAGGATCACAGCAAACTGATAAGACAACCTAATGCTTATAAATTCAATGGAAAATGCTTTAACTGTAATAAGTATGGTCATAGAGCAAATGAATGTAGATTTACAAATTATCAGAATATCAACACACCCACCGGTCAATGTTCTAAATGCAACAAAGTAGGTCACAACTCTGAAAAACTACAGGATGAATGTGAGATGTTATGTTTGTGGAATATTTGGACATTTATCTAATCAATGTAGAACATAAACTAGCACAGGTTATGGGAAAGCTATTTAGAAGAATAATGTAACTTGTTATGCATGTAACAAGATTGGGCATATTGCTAAATTTTGTAGAAGTAAAGGAACACCGGTAGACAACAAAAGTTCTGGCTTGAAAGGTAAAGAAAAAGTTGAAGAGGTTAAGCAAGAATTCTCAAAACAATGGATTAGAAAAGCTGATCTAAATATTGGGAATACTCCTCCACCGGTAGAACAAACCAATGCTTCACCGGTAGGTCAGAGTGATGCTTCACCGGAAGGACAGAGCAGTGCTCCACCACCAGGAAGTTCTTCATCTAATTGAAAAAAATTTCTTTGAGGGGTTGGCAATCTAATGACACATGTGCTATTATTCCCTCGGTTAGAGATAAAAAGTTGGAAATTACTTATTACCGGCAAACAATGTTAAGTGAATACTTAACCGGCATGCAATTAATGTGGTAGATGGTGAAAAGACACTATAAAATCAAGGTTTTGGCTCCATTTCATTTCACCAAGATTTCAAACCTACGAAGAGCGCAAAGATTCCGAGCTAAGGCATTTCAAGCAAGAAGCAAGAACACTCCAAGCAATCATCCATCCTAAAGGCAGTAAAAGGTATTTAATCATGGCATCCACCTTTGCAATTGAATATATAGCAAACCCTACTATTGTTGAAGTGATAAAAAGACCTAGGCCCGTATTTCGGTTAGTTCCTGAGGTAGAAAAGAAAGATGATACCTTAGGTTCTTTTTCTCAAATTCCTAAGGGAGTTGTTTGTGCTGAAGACCCCAGAATGTACATCCACTACAACATTGAGGAACTAGGAGATGAAGAAATTAAAACCATGTTTAAAACTATGATATGTGATAAAACCGACAATGTAAAAGATGAACACAAGATCATTGAGACCCTAGGATTTACAGAGATCCTTAGCATTCCTGAATTCCCCAAGGATGTGATTAGGATAGTCTTAAGCAGGGTACATGGTGAATTTTTCTGGTTAGATACAGTCCACAAAATCACTAAGGAAGCTGTGAAAGCTATCACAGGGTTACCAATCACCGATAAAAGGCCAGATAAAACCAAGAAGGTATCCAATGACCTAGTTACAAACCTAATTGGTGCAACATTCAATAAAAGGTCCCTAAGAGTTAATGATGTAACAGACATTAATGTGAGATTTATCAGCATGATATTAGGTATAAAGCTACTCATGCAAATAGACTCAATTTAGTTTCAAGTTTATGCATTAAGAGTTCTTATGATATGGTCATAGATAATGCAAAGATTGATATATGTGAGTGGTTAAAGGATGAATTAATTGACAACCTTGGAAAGATTAAGAAGGACAAGAAAGGAACTTTCAGGTTTGGAAATCTGTTAGTATGTCTAATGCTACATATAACAAAATAGGTTCCCGGTATAGGCTACAAAGAACTTGGATATGATATACCTGTAGGCAAACAGTTAACAGAACTATTCAATAACATGGGCGAAGACAAGGAAAACAATATTCATGACTTCTTTCAAGCATTAAAGGCCAAAATGAAGAAAAGAATCAGGTTATCACAAAAGATTGTCGACAAATACAAAGATGAAATATGCTTTGTAATCAAGAAAGATGAAATCTGGATGGAAGCAGTCATCCCTAGGACAGTTTGGGTAATCAAGATGGGCCATGAAATAGATGATCATATAATTGAAACATATGCTAAAGCACTTCTGGAAGCCCCCAGAGAACCTAAGGAAGAAGTATTTGGTAGTGCAAAAACTATTGAAAGCCAAATACAATCAAAGAAAAGAGTGAAAAAGGTTGAAACAGTTGTAAGGAAAGGTTCCAGACAAGCAAAAGCCATCAAAGAAGATGTGTTGAAGAAAAACAGTATAACAGAGGATGAGTTAGCAACTCCACAACCTGAAACTCACCTATCACTGGTAGGTACTTCTTCGGAGAATGACATGCCTGCAACTTTCAAAAGAGTTGTAAGAAAAAGAGATCCCTCACCAGCAACCACACCCTCACCCAGGAGGACAAGACAAAAACAACAAGCAGTGAGATCTTCGGTAAGAAAGGCTACACCAAAGAAGAAGAAACTAACACCCAAAAAGAAGAAGAGGACAAACAAAGACTTGGCCCCTCTTGACATACTGCTGAATGAAATTACAGAGGAAGGTAAATTGAAGAACATAGAGAAAATATATGACACCTTAACAACTGATGAAAAAGACCAAGTTGAAAATAGTGTTATATTGCATATGGATATGTATAAGAAGTTTTTGATGGAAGTAGTCAATGAAATTCTAGATGAACTATTTAAATGACTAGAAGCAAGAAGACAAGCAGTAATAGAACTGGACAAGAAAATAAAGATTGAAAAGCTACTTGCTGTATATCCGGTAAAATCACCCAAAGAAATTGATGACCTAATTGCTCAAGCCAACTGGATAGTATTTTGTACTGCACACCGACACATTGCTTTAATGGTTGGAAGAGTTAATGAGGTGAATGAGGAGACAGAAAATGGATGGGATATATTCCTAGTTGAGAAAGAAAAACAAGAAGAGTACAGGAACCCCAAACCCATAAAAGTTTATCAGAAAGATAGAGACAAGGGTAAAGGTAAAGTTGGTGGACCACCTAGTATCAAGGGTAGAGACAACTTACCCCCACCTCCTTTAATTACTCCACTGGTAAAAATAACAGCTACAGAAGATCAACCGACAGCTGAGAGTATGGATGTAGAGGATGATAATCCTAATCCTGAAGTCTTATATACTGTGGATGTTGATACTCAAAAGATCAACATTGTGGTAGACAAAGATACAACTGATAAGACTGATATGGCTAGTGAGCCTCCGGTAGCTGAGGAAACTGATAACACACAGGAGAAACCGATAGAAGACAAAGAGCAAAAGGTAGAGACTCAGACTCAGACTGAGGAAATACAACAAACAGAGAAACAAACAAAGCAAAAGGCTCCGGAATAGGAACAACAACAACAGGAACAAGTACATAAGGAAACAATACCACCGACAACTAACGAAGTAGAAAAACCATTGCTTAAAGAAATGCAGACACAAACAAACCTACCAGAGGTCAATACAAGCTTGGTTACTTCCACCGGTACTCAGATTGTTGGTTCATCATCAGGCTACAAATCAACTAATGTGACTGAGGTACTATTAGATTCAATCAAGAAGATAACCGACTGCAGCTCACAAGCTTACAAGGCAATTGATGATACCATACCAATTTTGAAGGTAATTGCTCCTAACTATAATATAGACAATAACGATTCTTTAGGACAACTTGATACACTGTGTAAATATATTACAGAAAACATCGAGAAAATAAAGGAAGAGTCATTGAAGGATAAAGTAGAAGTTGAAAAACATAAATTCTTTGATGAGCAAATAAAGAAGTGTAACAAAGATTTTGACACACTTCTACCAGAATTATGTAATTTATTGAAAGAGTACAAAAATCTGTACAAAGATATCTGTAAAACAAACTTTTTGACTGTAAATATAGACAAGAAGATGAGCAAGGTACAGGATGAGATCAATAAACTTGCAGATAGTTTTATTAACTCACCTGATACACTATCAGTTTTTGAGGAAAAGATAACAAATTTTGAAGAAGAATAACTTAAATTGGAAAGAGAGAAAGAAAGAATAGTGAATAAGGCAAAGCATTTGAGATCAAAACTAAGTCCAAGATTGGACTATCTAGCATCACTATGGAAGGAAGTATCTGAGGCACTAATACAAGGACAGAAAACACCGACAGAGCATTTGCAACATCTCACCGGTACAATGAAGAGAATAGAGACAACAATAAAGGATAGCAAAAAGTTTATGGATAGTATAAACTTGATTTTGGGAGATCTTTTTCAAATTGTAACCACCCAGTTACAAGGTTGAAACTACAAACTCTACTGACATCTTGACAACCTTTGTCATTGATGCCAAAGGGGGAGTAGTGGGATGAGAAAATTAAAATCATAGGAATCATATGCTCAGGGGGAGCTCACACATTTTTGGTAACATTCTTGGACTTCACATTTTTGGATACGTCTTTTGAAATTTCTCATGAGTGTTGCCATCAATGCCAAAGGGGGAGATTGTTGGCATATGCACACTCCAATGAGACATTGTATGTGATTGAAGGTTTTGTCATTGATGGCAACCTTGCAATCCTATGGCACCAGCAAAGGCATTATACCGGCATCAGCAGATCACACTCTACACCGGCACTCAGGACACCAGCACCGGCATAGAAGAAAGGAAGTATACCAGCACAGAGGCCGACAGGATTTTGTTATATTATATTTTGTTTATTATTGAAAAACTTTGTAAGCCGACTTGGCAAATTGTAAAATGACTCTTATATATAAAAGAGATCATTGTAGACATTTGATATAGGAGATGTAAGCATTAAGGAAAAATATTAGGCAGACCTATTATGCGAAATATAGGTTAAGAGGTTTATTTAAGCAGCAGAGTAGCAACCGGTACTGGATCAGGCATTGAAGATGCTATTGTAAAGTAGTACAAGATATTGGATTTGTATAATCCTCATTGTAAGTTAGTAAGACTTCCCATTGAGCAATGAGCTCTAGGCAGTTGGCCTTCCTGCATGTGCAGGCCCCTATTGTAAGTAATATTCTCTTATTGGCCAGTGAATGAATATTGTGGGTCACAAATCCCACTGAGGTTCTTCCCACACCGGGTTTCCTCATTAAAACCTTGTGTTATGGTGTGCTTTTCATGTGGATGTTCTTGATTCTATTTATTGCATACCAGTACATTGTTATATTATGTTCTGCATGTTTTAAGTTAAGAAATTCTATATACCGGTTAGATACTGATTCACCCCCCCCTCTCAGTATCTGTGGGATTCCTAACACCCTTAGGACACCATATGGTGTCATATGACCCATAACGATACCGTACAATATCGTAAAGGGTCATATTGTGTCCTAAGGGGTCATATGGTGTCTTAAAGGGGTAATATGACACAATATGACCCCTTAGGATACCATATTGGTTCGTTATGGGTCATATAGTGTCCTAAGGGGTCATATTGTGTCCTATGACCCCTTACGACACCAAATTGTGTCGTTATGGTTCAAATTGTGTCTATCCCCCTCTCCCCTAATCTTTCTCTCTCTCTCTCTCTCTCTCTCTCTCTCCCCCTTTCCCCTAATCTTTCTCTCCCCCTCCCCTAATATCTCTCTCTCTCTCTCTCTCCCCCCCTCTTGCTCTCTCTCCCCTCACTCCCCTAATACATCTCTCTCCCCCCCCTCTCTCTCTCTCTCTCTCTCTCTCTCTCCCTCTATCCTCTAATCTCTCTCCCCCCTACCCCCTCCCCCCTCTCTCCCCTAGTCTCTCTCTCCCTCTCCCCTAATCTCTCTCCCTCTCTCTTTGTCCCCTAATATCTCTCTCCCCCTACCCCCTCCCCCCTGTCTCCCCTAATATATATATATATATCTGCCCCTCCCCTAATCTCTCTCTCTCTAAAATATGAGTATTGAAATTAGATATCTGATATAATCATATATCTGTTTTCTACCACTGCCATTAATGTGGCAACAGTAAAAAAAAGTGGCAACGGGAATTATTTTTGGGACCCCAAATTTATGCATTAAAATCAAATATCCGATTTCTGTAAATAAAAAAGAGCATTGTGGGCCATTTTATGGATTCCAACGGCCCACATTCTTCACATTTTGATTTTTGTCGACAATCAAAGGATTTTAAATAGGTTGAGACAAATTTGTGCTTTTGGGAGATTCTTAAAGTCAAATCTTACATTGTCAATCATTTAGGAGGATCTTTGTGGAGGTAAATGGGGAGTAGTAGTCATCGAAAGTCTAAAGGCAAAATAAATCTTTCAAATGATCAAATTGAAGTGTATAGAGAAAGAGATAGAGAAGGTTATAGGAGGAGAAGACAAGGTATGTTAAATATTGCTAATGTTACTTCAAGTGAAGAGGAAATTGAATTTGAAATTTATTGAAAATGAAAATGTAGATTTTGAAAGTGAAAATGTTGAACATGTTAAAAATGTTGAAAGTGTTAATGAAGATGCTCAACATGATGTGAGAATGGAAAGTGAAAACTTGGGAGTTGACAATGAAGATGTCCATAATTTTGGTGTAAGTATGAATTTTTTTGACATTGGAGGTGAAAATGTGGAAAAATTTGACATTGAAAGTGGAATTTATCAACCAAGCGAACAATATGTAACACCTAATTACTTCAGAATCTTGAAGGCAAGAGGTCAAAAAGAACCATTCAATTGTGGGCTACACAACTAGACATTTTGGAACCGACGGTTCATGATCACGACGAGTAGAGCGAGAAATTGGCCACACGACAACATTTGATTGAATGAGATTGACGATTTTTTTGCCAACTGAAAAAATGCCACCCTAATAAAACCATAGGGAATCTTGAAAAATTGAGATAGAATTTTGCAGGTACGCCTCTCATGGCCTCATAGGTTCAAACAAATTTTTTGTAGGTGCCATGGATTTTGAGTTAGGGCCCATCAAATTTTGACAATTTTTTAGTACTCAGGGTGCTCAAGGGACGATGCTGGTAGGGTATGACCCCAAGCGTTCGACCGAGTGGGGGGGGAGGGAATAGGAGCATGTATAGGGTAAGAATGCCTAAATGGACATGTCAGAATTGACGGTTCGTGATCACAACGAGAAGAATGAGAAACTGGCTTCGTGACAACATTTGATTGAATGAGATTGCCGATTTTTTTGTCAACTGAAAAAATGTTTCCCTAATAAAACTGTAGGGAATCTTGAAAAACTGAGATAGGATTTTGTAGGGACCCCTCTCATGGCCCCATAGATTCAAATGGATCATTTGTAAGTGCCACATATTTCGAGTTAGGGCCTGTCAAAGTTTGACAATTTTTAGCACTTAGGGTGCTCAAGGGATGACACCGGTAGGATATGACCCCGAGCGTTTGACCGAGTGGGGGAGGGGGTATAGGAGAATGTATAGGGTAATAATGACTAACTGGACATGTCAAAACCAATGGTTCATGATCACGATGAGTAGAACGAGATCACAAAAAGAAAAACGAGATCACGACAAGTAGGCGAATCTTGAGCAATTTTGCCAATATGAGTAACCTATGACTAGACATAACAAGCATTTGTCTAGATGACCTTATTACATAAAAAATGATTATATTTCACCTTATTTACATTGAGAATCCATCAAAACACTTGTCTTCAAAATTTAACCTTGTGGAGGCCTGATGAGCAAGGAGGTCATTAAATTTTGTGAAGTTTCCAAAGGCAACCAAGTTTAACACTTTCGATTTAGATGAACTGAATTATATATAATCTAAATATTATAAAAACAACACTTACGACGAAATGCAATGAATTGTATTGTTCATTAAATAACCATTGTTAATTATTGGATTGAATATTAAAGTTTAAAATATTATACAAACAACACTTACGATGAAATGCAATGAATTGTATTGTTCATTAAATAACCATTGTTAATTATTGGATTGAAGATTAAAGTTTAAAATGATAACACCATTCACACATGAGTAACAATTTATATGATCAAATATCAACTTCTGTATATATGAAAATGTCAAATGATTACAAGTGTATGTCCATACACATATATGGCATAAACACCAACTCAAACAAAATGTATGTCTATATACGTGAATGTATATCCATACACAAAATATACATGCCAAATAGACATGTAAGCATCCCAAAACTATCTATAACACCCTAAGATACTGATGGATCATCAAAATCGATCCTCTTCGCCGCACTGCCCGACTCTAAAGGATCCTGCACAAGAAAAAACAAACCACGATTAATATTAGTTATATTTGAAGAGGGGAAAAACCAAAAAGGTGGATTTGGATGGTTAGTATGCAAACAAAACACTAAAAGATATTAAAACATGAAACATGCATAAAACCACACAAAAACATGAAGATATACCTTGCAAACCTTTTCCTTCTCCCTCAGATTGAGCCTTTGGTGAAGTTGAATAGTGCCTCTCTTCAACTTGATTGGATGGGCTCCTTCTTGATGGATGTGGAATGCTCTCCAAATTCTCAACAAGGTAAGTGGATTTGATAGGATTGAATTTGAGTGATGGATAGAAGGATTTGGATTAGAAGAGAATGAGAGAAGAAATAGGCAGCATGACAATGTATGAGAAGTGGGTGATTTGTGAGGAGAATAGGCTCCAATTTATAGATTGGATGAGGCCAATGGAGGGCCAAGATTGATTTGATTATGAAGGGTTGAGATTGATTTTAGATAGAAGGCATGGATCAAGGGTGCCTTGGGAAAATAAACAGGAATATAAATTTCCTTGGAAAAAGACGGGGGAGAAATTTGAATTTCAAATATGAGGAATTAAAAATTCCAAAATAAGGATGCATTGAGGGATTCAAAGAAATTTGAATTTCTTTGAGAGGCTCAATGTTGATGTGACATGAGTGTGAATTAAAAATTGAGGGATAATGATAAGCATGATTATGAGAAATTCTAGAAGGATTAATTAGGTTGAGTGGGATTAGGAAAAAGTGATTTGTAGGAATCACATGACTAGGTTAATTAATTAGAATTAATTAACTGAGTGGGTTTAGAGGAACTAATTATTGGAGGGGACTTTAGGAGAATAGGGGAATAATTAATTTAGTTGATAAATTAATTATTGGACGATAGTGATAGGATTAATTAAATTAGATTTAATTAACACTGAGAAGAATAAGGATAACACAATTAAGTCAATTAATTATGTTGATAGGCTTAAATTAATTAAATATTAATTTTAGGTGTCTACATTTTGCCCCTCGTTGATATAGCGTCATGAAATGATGTTATATCAAAGAAGAATAAAACATAGTGGAAGAAAAAGATAAAAACTAGTAGCATGATGCCCCAATCATGAGATGGATAAAAATATAAGGACTAGTAGCATGATGCTCCAGTCATGAGATGAAGAAAAAGATAAGGACTAGTAGCATGATGCCCCAGTGTTGAGATGAGGAAGAATGATGAGGAGGAAGGATGACGAGGAAGTTGTGGTATGCCCCCTCGAGAGGACATGTGGGTTCGAAGAACATGGGTGTGCTCTTGAAAAGGAATTGGAAGAATAAGTGATGAAAGGATGAAGATAATGAAAGAGGGAACTAGGGTGGGTCGGAGTGTTGTGAATGAAATGAGACAAAGAAATGATAAATGGATTGGATTTCTTGTTGAGCAAGTATAGAGAGAAAATCTAGATTTGATATTGCCATGGATAGTCTACACCACTGATTATAAGAACCAGGATGATATGAAGATCCGAGATATGGACTGAAATAGGAATGCCTTGCACATAATCATGCAAGTGTTGATAAACACTAATGCAAGGTTGTCAGTTCATACAAGGAAGACCTTCAAACACACCATGCCATGAAAACTATGCCCCATTATACACCAGCCAAGACATACCAAGATATAGGATGATCAAGGCAGTCCTGAACAAGTATAGTCCCGGGACACAAGATGAAAACAAAGAAAAAAGCTCAAGAATGCAAACAATATGCACATGACCACATTTCATCTCTTTCCAAGAGTAGGACATGGATTTGGATAAACTGCCGGACTAGGGAAGGAGGCATCCCGATGGGTAGGGTGATGGATTGATTGATGGATGACAAAAGACAAGTTGGATGCACGAGGTCTGCAGATGAGAGGATTTTCACTTGGATTTGATTAGCAAAGTATGGATGGGTGCTTGGATTAGGCACACGTCAATGTGAGCTCAAGTAGATGGGGAAAGCTCAGTTTGATGGATTGGATAAGATTGGAAGAAGGATAAATTATTAGATAGTATAAAAAAAGGGGGATGGATGATTGAGTAGGATTGGATTGGGGATGGGATTATTTATTAAATTAGAAGAGATGGACAATATGATTGGATTAGAAATTGGATTGGATGGGGTGGATTGGTGGATAGGATTTGATTGAATGGAACCAATGACAAGGGAGAACCAAGGATTGGTAAGAGGATGGACGAATGGAAGGAGGGATTTATTGTTTGGATAGATGGATCAAGTGGATGGATATGGATAGGAAATGGAGGAATAAAGGATGGAGGATAGGGTGATGGAGACCCTAGGACTATGTTGCAAAGGAGTGCAATGCCCCACACTAGAGGTAGTGGAATTAAGGATGCACAGATGATGGATAAAGATGTATGAGTTTGAAGGATAATATGTAATGGATATGGATGGTAGAGAATTAAGGTGTGAATGCTCCAAAGCATGCATGTATATACTTTATTTTTCCTCTTTATGATCAAGATGAAAGATAGGAATGGAGGATTCATTTTGATAGGATGAGGGATATGAGATGAAGGATATGGATAGGATAGTCAAGATCAAAGATAGGAAAGGAGAATGGACTTGGATATGATGCAGATGGATGGGAGGATTGTGTGGATGAAGCTTGCCCCCAAGTGTAGAGTGCAAGGGGATTAGGGGATTACACATGATGTTTTTTTTCCAATTTTTCATCATGGTACTTACCCAAGGCACCACAAGAAGTGGTTTTCACCATTGGATGAAATGATTTTCCTTTACTTTTTTTTGATTTTTTTTTTCTTGATTTTTTGATTTTTTTGAATTTTTGGAATAGTTTGGATGGATAAAGATGAGGATGAGTGGATATGAAAGTGTAGCATCCTAAAATTGTGACACTTTCAATTTTGATTGCA
The DNA here is from genome assembly GCF_030272615.1 of Cryptomeria japonica. Taxonomy (NCBI): domain Eukaryota; kingdom Viridiplantae; phylum Streptophyta; class Pinopsida; order Cupressales; family Cupressaceae; genus Cryptomeria; species Cryptomeria japonica. Next base: position 232,125,141 of record NC_081411.1, on the reverse strand, counting down.
TTTGGGTCTTCACGATGGCGATGCAACACGGAACCTGAATGGAGACCCCGAAACTTGTTCATGACATCAAAAACTGCATTTCTCAGCACCCTGGCCTGATCCTCATTTCACCCTGCTGTCCCGGGAGGTGGGACCATGGCGCCCAGTGCCCTGGTCCCCCAGGACCATGGCGCCCAGCGCCCTAGTCCCTGGCCCTATTTTGGGCCCGGTCTCTTATGGGGCTTTGGGTCTTTAAGTTTGCAAATTGGAAAATAATCTTCCTAGGTCAGCCTAAGGTTGGGAAAATCAGTCTATCAGCCCTAATTGACAAGTATATAAACTACATTTCCTCTCCCATTTTGGTAGATGGCAAAAGACGCGGAAGCGATATTCAAACATTCAAACATTCAAGCATTCAAGCATTCCTTCAAGCAATTGAGCATTCTAAGTCTCCATTCAAGGCTAAGTGTTGCACTCAAGACAAGGATTCAACCATTGAAGAGAAGATCACATACAACATACAACATACTACATACATTACACCTTCGCATGTAAGAATACAAACATTATTACAACAAGGTATCAGTACTTGTTTACATTACAAACATTTACATTTACAACATTCTCATTTCTTGGTTAATTCCAAAACCGGGGTTTGACCTAAAGGCAAACCCCTCATCCCTAACCCCCCAATCGTCCTCTCTTTTCTGTGTGTAGGTTGCAGGTACGCGGCTATAATTGAAGATCTGGAATCCTTGTGCAGAGACGAACAAATCCACCTTCGTTTCGCGGATTTTTCGGAGAACCGTGTGCACGCCGGGCACCATCGTCCCATCAACTTTCGCTCAAATTTGCAGAACAACACCGCCTCGACATTTTACTACTAATTCCAGGTCCACAGCTTCATCCCATATCCCTATCTCTGTTTACAAGCGAATCTTTTTTTCTTTACATGCATTCTTAGTTCAATCTTTCTATCTACATTCTTTACAAAAGAGGGTATCCTTGATGTCCTAACCCTTGAAACTCATTTAGAATCCAATCTTGCATTGTGTGGGATTGGATCTTGTGGGTTTCAACCCCTCTTTTGAATGTAAAGTCTCTCCCAAGTGAAAACCATCAACCCTAGTGACTCTCCCTTCTCTCTCCTTGGAGTTGGGGAGGGGAGAACGACTAGGGTTTGATTTTTCCGCTTTACATTTTGGTGAACCCAACGTGAACATCCTCATTCTGATTATTCATGGTTAGATCTGAAAATTTTGCCTTCCTAATTATATTTCCATGTTTGATCTTTTGCAAATTTTAGAGGCTAATTGCATAAAAACCCTAAAATTTTCTTTTTAGTAATTGAGCTTGTGAAATGTTTAATTGTTAATGCTTGTTTCAGACCTACCCTTCTATTGCAAATTGTCAATTCATATTTGTGCTTTAATTCTGAAAATTAAGTGGTTAAATGTCAAAACCCTAATTTTTAAGACCTTCTTGATTCAACCTTTGACTGATAATTTCACTGATCAAAATGCTTCCAAATCCACTGTAACTTTGGATTCTGCAACAAAATCACAATATCTTTCATCCCTGAAAATTTGGAAAAAAGTTGCGAGGACCGTGTGCACCCTGAGCGCCATCGTCCCCGACATTTTTTCTGAAACTTCGGGAGCTAGATCTTACTGTATTTTTCTGCCAAAATCTAGAATTTTGGCTGATTTTATCAATTTTAACACTTTCAAAATTAAAGTCAAAGTTGGTCTAGTGATTGCTTGGATAAAGGCTTATAATCATTCAAAAATCATTGAAATTGAAATTCATATCAAAATTGTGTTTCTTACAGTCCTAAATCTGAAAAATGTGCTGGCATTTATTCGAAATTTCAGTACTTTATTCAAATTTTTGCAGTTTGTGACTTTTGAAATTAAGTGTTTAATTGCAACAACCTTGATTTCCACTTTCAAATTCGAATTTTGCATGAAATCGAGTCAATTTTTAAATTTCAAAGCTTGCATTGCTTTCAGCATTCCCTCTAAATTCATAAAATTCAAAATTTCAGTTTCCCTCTCTTTTTCAAAATTCAAATTTTACATTTTTCAACAATCTTGGTAGGGTTCAATTTTGAGATTACAACTTTAATTTGGCCTATCTATAGATCGTAAAATCACTCAATTTTTTTAGATTAGCTTTAAAATCATCATAACTTTCATCCCTGAAAATTTCGGAAAAAGTTGCGAGGACCGTGTGCACTCCGTTCGCCACGATCCCGGACATTTTTTCTGAAATTTCAGGAGATTGTCCTGATTGTATTTAATAGCTTAAATCTAGGAGATTGGCTGATTTTATTGAAATTTGCTACCTCTAAAATTCAAAATCTTCTCTCTCTCTTTAGTGCATGAGTTTTACAACAATAAGCCCTACTTACACTATTCCCGTTAGACGAAGCCTTAGAATTAGGTCTTTCCAAGGTTTAATTACTGAGGAGATGGACCCTAATTTGAATGGCCTTTTAAACGAGGACATGGGTAATTCCTCTAATCCTCTTCATGATGAAGAAGCTCTCCATGAGGTTTATGTAGAACAACTTTCAAAATTGGATAACCAATTTGATGATTTTCGACAATGGATGTCTCAAGAATACCCCGATAGCGAAGCTCTTTCATTAATTGAGGGTCTAAAACGTATGGTTCAAAGTGATAAGAATGGAATTGATATTTTGCGTGGTATTGCACACATTGTGGATTCGAATGTGATGCCTATGAAGAGTTGTGCCGAAACTTTGGGTTATACACAACCTCCTACTCAAGTTAATCATTCTATTCCTTTGACAACTCCTATTGCTAGTATACCTACTTTTACATCAAACATAATGACTACTTCAACACAAGACATTCCTCCTATGATCACCAGTCATGGGGGCAATCCTTCTTCTTCAATCAACCCTCTTCCTTCATTCAATCCAAATTCTTCATTCATTCCTTCAATAAGTGTTCCTATTATATCACCACAAATGAACATGACGCAAGGGGGCAATTCGTTTAACCATTCCATTCCTCCTTGTAGTGTTCCTCCTTTCCAATCATCTCCTATGACTAACTATCATAGTGTCCCACCACCTTACTCTCTACCTTCTTTCAATAACATAACACCTCCATCACAATCTAACACGTCTAATATGAACTCTTCGACTGAAGCGACCATTAACAATCTTGCACAAACTGTCTCTTCTTTACAACAACAAATTGCCTCTATGGATCAATCTAAGTTTAGTGTGCCCACATTTGATGTTGCGAGCCCACTTTCTCTTGACATTGTTTGAGATATCCCCCCTAAACATGTTGAAATTCCACATTTGGAGCTTTATAATGGTAAGGGTGATCCTCTAACACATGTTAAGACCTTTCAAACAATATGTACCGATTTTGCTTATGACCAAAGGTTGCTTGCAAAACTGTTTACTAGAACATTACGAGATAAAGCCCTACAATGGTATTGCTCGTTGCCTTCTTATTCTATTTCTTCTTTCGAACAACTTGCAAATGCTTTTATTCAACAATTTCAAAACAATATAAGTCCTAAAGTTACTTTGATTGATTTAATGCATTGTAAACAAGGTGTTAAAGAAAAAGTGACTGATTTCATTGGTAGATATAAGCATTTGTATGCTCAAATTTCCTTTCCAGTGCCTGACAATGATATTCAAAGAATCTTTATTTCTAGTTTACAAAAAGATATTAGAGAAAAACTCTTGTTTTCTGAGTTTACTTCTTTCCAATAGTTGTGCGCAACTCTTCACAATTATCAACTGACTGTGAGTCAAATGGAACAAGCAAATCCTATGGCTTCGAGTGATAAGGGTGATAGTAGTCAACAACCATTTGGGAAGTTTAAACCGAACAGAGAATCCATTAAATTCAATGAAAACATCATCAACAACAATGTGAATGCAGCATCAGGTGTGCCTCCTATTTCTAAGTTTTTCAAGAAAGAAAGAAAGTTTACTCCTTTGAATGAATCATTGCATAGTATTATGAATAAGTTATTGGAACAAAATGTGCTTACTCTTCCTCCTATAAGGCAAATAGATCCTACAAAGATTAATTCACCCTATTTTGATATCAAATCTTTTTGTCAATTTCATCGTCATCTTGGGCATGATACTGAAAAATGTTTTGCTTTGAAGGGTAAAATTCAAGATTTGATTGATAATAATACTATCTCTATTTCTGGTGTGAATGATAAAGGCAACACATCTGTAGCTCCTCCTAACCAAAATCTTCAGATTTTTACTGATCCATTGCCTTCTCATACCTCTAATGCGATTGATACTACTGATTCCTCTGTCTCACCTGATGATCTTGTGTCTATGACTCCTAATGTGATTAACTTTGTGGAGTAGCAAAAAATCCCTAAAGAACCTTCCATCACATTTGATTCCAGTGAAACTATAAGGGCACCTGATGGTCCTTTATATATAGTTGCAAAAGTCAAGAATACACCTTGCCGTGGAGTGCTTATTGATCCTTCTTGTATGATTAATGTCATTACTGAAGAATTTCTTTTTACTTTGCAATTGAATCAAGTGATCTATGATGAAACAAATGTGGTTGTGAAACTATTTGATGCATTTTCTTCTCCTGCAATTGGTTCTATTACATTACCTATTGAGGTCCATAACAAACCCCTTGATGTGGACTTTGCTATTATTCCATCATCTGAACAATTTCGTGTGAAGCTAGGCTATCCTTGGCTATCTTCCATGAAAGCTATTGCTTCTCCTATTCACAAGTGTTTGAAATTTCCCCATAATGGTGAAGTTGTTACTATCAATCATAGTCTCTTTAAACCAGCTGAAAGAATTTCTAGCGTTCGTATTGATTATTTTTGGCCTAAACAATTTCAATCTCTTCCACTGCGGAGTGATCATCTCTTCAAATCTTATCAAAAGTGGAAAAAAGATATGATCCTATCTCTAAGTGAGCCTAGAACACCCAAACTTGATATTCCTATCATTCTTGAGAAGGAAGTTCTTCCTTTGAAAGATAAAACTAATGTCTTTCCTCAAGAAGATTCCCAACCCATCCCTATGGATGTGACTATGCCTATATCTAATAAACTTCCCAAAAGTAGACCTATACCTCCTTGTCATGATGGGCTTGGTCTCCTTCCTAAACCAAATTTTCCTCTTTTATATGGAGCAGTTCCTCCTCCTTCCTCTTATGGAGAGAAGAGACCTTCCTCTTCTCCTATTGTTCAACCTAAGAGACCACAACTTAAACTCCCAAGTGAAAAGGATGAGAACATTCCTCCTCCTCAATCTTCTTAACTTCCTACTAAGACTAGACAAAATTGTTCTGCACGTGAACGCCGACGAAAGCGTCCTCTTAGAGCTCAGGCAACTACTTCTCAAACTTTGCAATCCCCAAAAACACCTTCAGCTAGTATTATTCCATTTTCTCCTCAGCCGACGATTGAGCCGAAATCTCCTAAACATAAGATGCATGATGGTCTTGATCCTGTGCGAGTTAAAGATCCTATTTTTATAAATCTTGATGATGATATAGATGAAAATGTTATTCATGATGAAGATGTTACTCCTGTTCATTCTGATAGTAAATATGAATATGTTGATGTTGATAACCATTTATCTAACGCATTTTCTAAAGAACCTATCCTAGCTCCTAGACAAGAACAACGTGGCTCGGAACATGAACATAGCCCTTGTTTGGATCTTGTGATAGCTCCATCTGCTGTGTTGGATGTTCCTCCTCTAGCGTGTTTCCTACCTTCTCGAAATATTGATCAGCAAGATCGGGGGGTAGATGACGTGCTAGACTATTTTCATTAGCATAGTAGATTCTCTCCTCCTCTCTTTTGTTACTTCTTCTATGTGTTATTCTCATTCTTCTATTTTGTTGTCCTTAGTGTTGTCTACTTGAGGACGATGCAAAGCATTGAGATCTTTTGGTCTCTCTCATGTTGACTCAAAAGACACATGTGTTCCCTTCTTCTAGGTGACCTTCCTTGATTGGGGAATGAAGAACAATTATGCATACATACATATGATATACATGAATTATCATACAGCATACTGACCCTGAGGAAAGCGAAGTCACCTTGTGCTTTGTGTTTTGTGTCTATTATCCTTGGGCTTATCTCACACTTGGGGGCTAAATCCTTGTGATAACGTGCTCCTTTCTCATTTCTTATATGTATCACTACCTTAAAGAAGTCACCCCCGGTGAGGCGTGTGCGATCGCTTTAACGTAGGGGGGCATACATCCCATTCATATCTTTTCAAGATACTTGAAAATTTCTTGACAAATTTAGCTTTGCCTTGAAAATTTTGATATCTTTCTTGCATGACTCATAGTGAGGGAACCTTACTACTGACAGTCATGGTTCTCCCTCATGATCTTCCCTTTTACTTTGTCAATCGAAGTTGTAAGATCCTTAGTCCACTGGGGGCTTGGTGTATCTTGCCTCCTTGACGTGGTGAAAGTTTTTCAATGTTGTTTCCTTGTACTTTATCGGAAGTATGACCGTACGCTTATACTCCCGCTAAAGTGGGGGCTAAATGTAGCATCCTAAAATTGTGACACTTGCAATTTCGACTGCATTTGGGTCTTCACGATGGTGATGCAACATGGAACCTGAATGGAGACCCCAAAACTTGTTCATGACATCAAAAACTGCATTTCTCAGCACCCTGGCCTGATTCTCCTTGCACCCTGCTGTCCCGGGAGGTGGGACCATGGCGCCCAGTGCCCTAGTCCCTGGCCCTATTTTGGGCCCAGTCTCTTATGGGGCTTCGGGTCTTTAAGTTTGCAAATTGGAAAATAATCTTCCTAGGTCGGCCTAAGGTCGGGAAAATCAGTCTATCAGCCCTAATTGACAAGTATATAAACTACATTTCCTCTCCCATTTTGATAGATGGCAAAAGACGTGGAAGCGATATTCAAACATTCAAACATTCAAGCATTCGAGCATTCCTTCAAGCAATTGAGCATTCTAAGTCTCCATTCAAGGCTAAGTGTTGCACTAAAGACAAGGATTCAACCATTGAAGAGGAGATCACATACAACATACAACATACTACATACATTACACCTTCGCATGTAAGAATACAAACATTCTTACAACAAGGTATCAATACTTGTTTACATTACAAACATTTACATTTATAGCATTCTCATTTCTTGGTTAATTCCAAAACTGGGGTTTGACCTAAAGGCAAACCCCTCATCCCTAACCCCCCAATTGTCCTCTCTTTTCTATGTGTAGGTTGCAGGTACGCGGCTATAATTGAAGATCTGGAATCCTTGTGCAGAGACGAACAGATCCACCTTCGTTTTGCGGATTTTTTGGAGGACCGTGTGCACGCCGGGCACCATCATCCCGTCAACTTTCGCTCAAATTTGCAGAACAGCACCGCCTCGACATTTCACTACTAATTCCAGGTCCGCAGCTTCATCCCATATCCCTATCTCTGTTTACAAGCGAATCTTTCTTGCTTTACATGCATTCTTAGTTCAATCTTTCTATCTACATTCTTTACAAAAGAGGGTATCCTTGATGTCCTAACCCTTGAAACTCATTTAGAATCCAATCTTGCATTTTGTGGGATTGGATCTTGTGGGTTTCAACCCCTCTTTTGAATGTAAAGTCTCTCCCAAGTGAAAACCATCAACCCTAGTGACTCTCCCTTCTCTCTCCTTGGAGTTGGGGAGGGGAGAACGACTAGGGTTTGATTTTTCCGCTTTACAGAAAGATAGTGGATGCGTGAAAGAGGAAGGGAGGACTCAAGCATCTAGTTCCATAGATGGTATCCCTTAGTATTGATTTGAAGTGGAGGTATGCTCATAGATGTTAACATCAATGAAATGGATATGGGATGAAAGATATGGATTTGTAAAGGTTTAGACTAACGGAATGGGATTGTAAAAAATGGATGGTGGATAATGGATGGGGTTTTGAAGAATTTGTGGATGATCAACATTGGCACACACCTTGAATAGTGGTGGAGTAGTGGGGGAGAGTGTTTTGGATTAGATGGAGGATAAAGTGTGGATTTTGGGAAATGTGGACCCAAAATAGAAGAGGGGGATGATGGAGTTGGGATGGTGGATTTTGAGACATAAGGCCCCAAAATGGATTTTGAAGATGGAGGAGTCTTAGATGAAGTATTGGAGGAATTATGAATGGATGGAGCTTTTGGATTAGCAAGTTTGGATTCCAATTTTGATTTTACTTTGAGATGCATTTCTTCTTTGGGAATCCACATAGTTTTTGATTTTTTCTTTTGGGCCCTTTGTGGCCTTTTAAATTTTTGTTTTGAGCATGTCGTTTTGAGGGGATATGTTGATTCTTTGATTTTTGTTGATTTTGATCTTTATTCTTTTTTAGATTGGGCATCCGAATTGCTTCCAATAGCAATGGGATGGGTGCATGAGGATGAAGGATTGATGGATTTTATGGATGGGATGGTGGAACGAGAGTGTTGGGAGGCATCCAATGATGTGTGCCTTTGTTGATCTTGATTAGGGATTATTTGAGGTGATGGAGTGGTGGATGGAGGGATGTAAGGACCCAATATGAATGGAAGGGATAGAGGATTGAGCATCGGAACATAGGGGCCCAAAATGTATGGAAGGAATGAAGGGTTTAACTTTGGAATATAGGGTCCCAAAATGGATGCCGAAGATGAGGGATAACGAGATTTTGATTTGTATGAGGGAAATTTAGATTTAGTAGGAATAAAGGATGTACCAACATCTTGAGAATTATCTTGAGGACCCTCATTATTTCGGAAACAAGATGCGAGTCTATTTTGAGGGGGATGAGATGTGGAAGGAAGATTAGGATCTTTAGATGGATTGGGATCATGACATGGAGATGAAGGGATACTTTGATCTTGACTAGGGAGGGTATCATGAGATGGAGTGGGAGGGGTGATTGGATCATGAGATGGAAGAGGATCATGCGATGATATAGGAATCATATGATCATGAGAGGAAGTGGAGGGGATGGGATCATTAGATGGAGTGGAGGGAGATGCATCATGAGATGGAGAGATTTCTATGCTAGCATGCTTTGGAACAAGCTTTTGACATGTTGGGAGTTGTGGGGATTGTGTGATGTAGGAAGGTATGGAAGCTTTGATGTGAGTAGATGGGGAAATGGGGGTATCAGAAGTGTGGGAGATTGGGATTTGTTTTAAGGTGGAGGTGATTAGGGTGGATGGAGGACTTGAGGAGACTTGGCCACTTTTCTTTGAGGTGAGGATTTTATCTCCTTTGCTAGCATGTCTTGGATAAGATTATGGATGATGGATTTGGAGGATGTGGACAATATGGATTTTGGAGGATTAGGATTAGATGGAGGATTAGGATTGGGATTGGAATTGGATGGAGGATTATGATAATGGATTGGGGACTTAGGATTAATGACTGGAGGAATATGGAGTAAAGGATTTGGATGGGGAGTAGAGGTAATGAATGTATTGTAGAAGGATGGGGATTGGGATGTAGATGGCGCAGGGGAGATGGAGGTATACATATTGGATTAGAGGAGTATGTGGATGAGGGATAATATGGAGATATGGATGGGGAATAAGATGGATTTCCCTTGTCGAAGGTAGAGGAAGGATAAGAGATATGGTATAGATTGGGATTGGGTGCAATGTGTTGAGAAGGGATGGATGAAGGTATGATGGGCATGTGGGTGAGCATGGGATTAATTTGGTAGGCAGGTTCTTGATTTCCATGAGCATCTTTTCATAGCAAGCTTTGAAATTTTGGGTAGTCATGTTGAGAGTGAAGGATTAGATTGGAATTGGATGAATATGTTTTGGAGGGGAAATATTATGAAGATGATGTTAAATGAAGATGAGGATTAGGACTTGGCTTGGAATGATGATGGATTAGATTTGATTAGGTTTGGATTGTATTTGATTTGCATTGGAATTGGTTCGATTGGATTAGTCCTTGGATTAGGACCTGACTTGATTTGATTGGTCCTTTGATTAGGACTTGATTTGATTGGATTGGTTGATTGATTGAATGGATTGGATTGAATTGAATTAGATTGGATTGAATTGGATCGGATTGGATTGAATTTGATTTGATTTGATTGGATTGGATTGGACTGGATTAGGTTGGATTGGATTGAATTTGATTTGATTTGATTTGATTGGATTGGATAACCGGATTAGGAAGATGAATGGATTTGATTGGTTGGAATTTTGGAGATTTGATCAGATTAGAGGAAGAATGAATATTAGTTGAGGAAGGATGATTGTTTGAATGGATGAAAGTGGATTGGGGAATTTCTTGGATAGATAGAAATGGATTAAAAATTTGATGATGACAAGATGAAATTTTGAAAGAGGAAGGACTGACTGGTTGTGGGGGATGGACTTGGCAAGAGATGTCAAGTAAAGAAAACACAATGGTCAAAAGAAGTTAGAATAAAAAGACACTCATGCTCCTTCACAACATATCCTATGTCAAGAAAAGATAATAGTCAATGGATCCCATTTGGTTTCCCAGCTTCGCTTACCTAAAGTGGACACTTAGATGCTTGACCCCATTGGCTCCCCTCCACGACACTCACTTCTCCGGGGCAGCTAAGCATCAATTCCCATGAAAACTCCTCATGGAGAAATTTGTGTCTCTACTAAGGGCCATAAAAATATGGGTGGCTTCGGAGGTCTGACCTCCTGCACCAATGAATAGAAGGTTTTTGGCCACTATGCACAAGGTGTTTAGTATGACTTCCCGTTAGGAGCTACCCTTCGCAGTTGCACAAACGCAATTGAGGCCTATAGCCCAAAGAAGCACCAAGAACTTAGTAGTCACACAAGCATGATTGAGATCTCTAGGGTCCTACTAAGAACCCAATGTGAGAGTGAACTCTCATATAGCCCCAACCATTGACCCTTTTGTAGTCAATGGCCTATTTATTATAGTGAGTTGGGAACCTCAGGTCTAGGTGTACTCACTTGGGTTGTTCCCCTCTTACCTTCTCAAAGACAAAGTTGGGAGGGCAAGCCTGCTAAGGGTAAGTATGCAATCAAACAAGAAAAGGTTTGAGGGTCGAGATTTCTGATTGTTTATGTAGATAAGAGTACTCTCCTACTTCTACACTTTCCTCAAACTCAAAAAGAAAGAGTTCTTTTACCCCTAATTAAAATCTAGGTTCCTAGAATAAAAAGATTAAGAAAAACATAATGTTTGGTTGGATTTACTTAGGCAACCTGCAAAAAAGTGGATTAGTAGTTTGAAATGAAGTCTTCAACAAGCATCCAACAAAAGAGAAAAGAATGACAAAAATATTTTAAATTTTTTTTTTTTTGGGAATGAGTAGAAAAACAAGAATAAAAACTTTTCTACTAATGACAAATGTGGATTTGGAGGAAACTTTGATGGGTAAATGGGGCTTGACTAGGTTTTTTCCCACTTTCTAAGAGATAGGCAAACATAAAATGGGGATTTTAGAGGAGAGGTGAAGGAATGAAAAAATTTGTCCACGAGGGACAAAGAAGCAAAAATTGGAGATAGACAATATGGAAAAATTTGGAAGTGATTGGACAAAACTAGAAGAAGTTATGGCAAACCCTAAAAATAGAGAAATGTGGGATTTCGGGCTTCAAAAAGTCGAATTTGGGATAAGGTCCTCAAGGAAGGAAATGTGCAAAATAAAATTGTGGGGGATCTAGTGAAGTTTGGAGGAAAACAAAGTGAAGATAAAGAAGATATGGCGAAAAAACAAAATAAAGAATTTTTTTTTTAGTATCTTTTTTATCCCTGCGGCTGCGCTGATTAGCAGATAGTCGTGTTAATGTGTGAGCGGTTGTGCTAATAGACAGAGTATTAATATTTAAACAGACAGATAACAAAAAAAACAAAATTATAGTCGCGCTGATTATTAGGTGCTCGCACTGATATGCGGGCGCTCACGTCAAAACAACTACAGTTAGCGCCCCCAAAAAATTCAAATTTAAATTTTTCACAAAAACGCTTGTGCTAATCGCAGAGCGGTTGCATTGAAGCAACAACTGAAAATAAATAGAAGTGAGAAGATAGAAGAATGCTGAAGAGGAAGAATGAGGAGGAGATAGAAGAATTTCGCGACGGTCGTGCTGAAGCACAGTGAGGCACCAATTTTTTTTTGAAATTTCCCGCGGTTGTGCTGATTAGTAGGCAGTCGTGTTGATCCAGAAATAGTTACGCCAATGCACGTGCGCTCGCACTGAAGCATGAACCTGCGAGAAACCTTCACAAAAAACTCAAATTTTTGTTAAATTCGGGACGTGGGTCCCATTGGGCGTGCCAGAATGAAGAGGGGAAAGACCAACAAGGTGGATTTGGATGGTTAGTATGCAAACAAAACACTAAAATATATTAAAACATGAAACATGCATAAAACCACATAAAAACATGAAGATATACCTTGCAAACCTTTTCCTTCTCCCTCGGATTGAGCCTTTGGTGAAGTTGAATAGCACCTCTCTTCAACTTGATTGGATGGGATCCTTCTTGATGGATGTGGAATGCTCTCCAAATCCTCAACAAGGTAAGTGGATTTGATAGGATTGAATTTGAGTGATGGATAGGAGGATTTGGATTAGAAGAGGATGAGAGAAGAAATAGGCAGCATGATAATGTATGAGAAGTGGATGATTTGTGAGGAGAATAGGCTCCAATTTATAGATTGGATGAGGCCAATGGAGGGCCAAGATTGATTTGATTATGAAGAGTTGAGATTGATTTTAGATAGAAGGCATGGATCAAGGGTGCCTTTTAGAAAATAAACAGGAATATAAAATTCCTTGGAAAAAGGGGGGAGAAATTTGAATTTCAAATATGAGAAATTAAAAATTCCAAAATAAGGATGCATTGAGGGATTCAAAGAAATTTGAATTTCTTTGAGAGGCTCAATGTTGATGTGATATGAGTGGGAATTAAAAATTCAGGGATAATGATAAGCATGATTATGAGAGATTCTAGAAGGATTAATTTGGTTGAGTGGGATTAGGAAAAAGTGATTTGTAGGAATCACATGACTAGGTTAATTAATTAGAATTAATTAATTGAGTGGGTTTAGAGGAACTAATTATTAGAGGGGACTTTAGAAGAATAGGGGAATAATTTATTTATTTGATAAATTAATTATTGGACAATAGTGATAGGATTAATTAAATTAGATTTAATTAACACTGAGAAGAATGAGGATAACACAATGAAGTCAATTAATTATGTTGATAGGCTTAAATTAATTAAATATTAATTTTAGGTGTCTACAATATTATATAACTCACATTCGAAAAGTTAACATAAAAATGAACTATAATTGAACTATTATTGTTTACCTCATCTCCACGTTTTCTTCTTGGCTTTGGAGGACTCTTGATGTACGTCTTTGGTAGAGGAGGTATATTTTCAATATATTCATACACAACCTACATATGTTCACAAACATGACATTGATACAAGTTAGCATATAATTGTCATTGATAATAATGAATTATATTTACTAAACACAAAATAATATAAACACACATGTACTCTAGGCATCTCTTCTTCTTCTTCTTATTCATCTTTAGGTATAGTGGGTGTAGTCAACAAGGATGTGAAGCCAAGAATTTTATGTACATATACACAACAAGTATGTGAAACTATCAATCTATGTCTAGACATGTATAATCATTATAAGTTATTTAAACTATTCATTCAATCATATTTGCATTCCATTACCTTTCCCTTGTCTCCACCTGCACTACCAGATCCCGAATCGCATAGCCCCGCACTTGTTCTACTTGTGCCCTACAAGATTAAAATAAGATATACATGCAAGTTACTGCATAATCTAATTAATACCAATATAAATGATGAGCATGTATGTACAACAAAATACAAACGACTAGGTGCAGTAATATATGTACCGTAAAGATATCAAGGCCAAATGAAATGGCTATCAAGGTGCCCTCCTGGATCTGTGTCAATTCCTCCTCTATCATCAACTGTTAAATAAACCATGTAAATAAAAATTAGTACTTAGTATTATCTAGATTATAAATATTTATTTAAAATATAGAATGAACTGTGAAAATACAAATCTTACCACTACATCATCAATATATGATGAAGTTGCCTCCTTGCCTCTAGCATGTGAAGACTCTCCAGGGTATTCTCCAGTCCCTATCATAGCATCTAGGACATCGTGCATCTCATGCACCTCATAATATGCAGTGTGCACAAGAGGATCAACAGGCTGTCTAACTGGACCAAAGCATAGGTGCCCACACATGATACAACTATGGGGCACACAAATGTATGGAGGCAAGGAGGACGTGTTAGCGCCACCAGATGCACCGCTACCATCAAAAGAAGGAGCTACTGCCCCAACTTGAGAAACCAAAAGGCTACTCAAAGAGTGAATAGCTGATATGGTCCGTGACGCCATGTCACAGATGATATCTAGATGCTGCACTGGACGTGGGGGATGAATAGGAGGAGGGGGGACATATGGGCCTTGGACTACTCTGACTTCCCTAGGTCTATTTTGGGGCATACCTAAACCCACACCTTGGAAAGGTTGGATGTCAAAGTAGCTCACATGTTTTCCTAAAACAAACTCAGCATACAATTTTTTGATGAAGTAGAAGGGGATATCAATATTGTTGTTGGGTGGTTTATTGAAAACGATCCACCAACAATCCAATTTTTTTTTTGATAATATCATCATTTGTGCACCATTTAATGGAAAGTTTTGTTTTTTTGGGGTCTACAGGTTGACCAGTGCGAGGATTCACAAACAATGCGGTGATAGCGGATTTGGATATCTCAAGATCCTTGATCTCCTTATAAGACAGACCATCTGCATATTGTTCCCTCATAGAATCTCGCCACAATTGAGCGACATTGTGCTCCTTAGTGATGATTTCTATACTCTTTATGATGGACATGAGGGGATCAAACATTGGGTTCAGGTGAGGGATCCTATGATAGACATCTGCAATCCCCCTCAATTGGTTCAAATTTTGTGCAATTAAATCCTGAATTAAGGGGGGTTTGGCAAATGAGGGTTTTGTGCAGGAGGGTTTGGTTGTTGCGGTTGTGGTTGATCAATGTTTTCACTGTTATCCCCCATTTTTAACCAAGTTGAATGTAAACAATTGAATTTAGTTAACAAATTTGAACAATTTTGTATTTGATTTAAAAAAACCTAGTTTTCATGAAAAAAAACAAATAAACACTAAAAAAAATGCTAAAATTTGAATGAAAATGATTAAAAACAATAAAAATCCTACCTTTTATTGGATTTTTTTGCAAATTTGGGTCACAAAATCAAATATCGAGTCCAATTGGATATCGGATTTGATAGAACTTGCGCAGCTCGTGGGTAAAAAATAACCCATGGGTTGTCACAATCCACTTTTATTGTCTGAGAGAAATTGGATATCCATTTTTTATAGTTAAATTATTTTAAAATAACAATATATTATATATTATATAATATAATAATATATTATATAATATATTATTATTGTCCAGGGGGTTGAACTTAGTTGGTTAAAGCATTGAGTTCTCAATGTGGAGACCCAAGTTCAACTCCCATGAGGGACATCTTTTTGGAATTCTAAGTTGTGACTCTTGGTCTTCCATTGGTTGTATTTGTCAATTTGTTTAAAGTGGATTTCTAAGTTGTGACCCTTGGTCTTCCAATTGTTGTTTCTAGTTTGGTGCTTGAAATGAGATAGTATTTGTAATAAGTTTGCTTGAAAGGAGCTGGTATTTGTAATAAGTTTGTAACATGGATGTTCGAATGAGCAAAAATGAGCTTTGTGATTCTATGATACTTAATATAAAAAATATATTATTGTTATAAATATATAATTTATTTTTTAATTTAAAATTACCTATAAAAATCGGATATCCGATTTGCCTAGGTGTTTACCATGCCAAGGTGTATTGACACCTAGGCCAAGCAAAAAATCAACACGGTTTTTTGCGTTTTTAGGTGAGTGGACAATGCTATTTTTTTCACATCATCACTTTTTGGCCCCCCATGATCCTGCATTAACCCTAATTTTAGTGGCATTGAGACGGTGTTTTAGAGCTATTCACAACCATCCATGCACTTTTTCCAACTTTTACTCTAGGTACATTTTATTTAGTTTTCTGTCTTTTCACACTTTGGTGAATTACTTGGACATATAAGCTTGTGGAAACTTCTTGTTTGTGTGGGATGATTCGTTTTTGGCTGTTCTTCATGTATTTCCAGTCTTCTGTCTTTTTTTGACATTATGAGCTTTCATTGTAGGCACTTATTTTTTTGTAGACACATTGAGCTACAGTGCCTCTATATTGCACATGTATTATGGGATCTTGCACATCATTTTTGTGCCTTCTTGTACTCAATCTGTGATATAAAGTGCCATGGGGGTTTGATTTTTCCTTTGTTTTGCCTTCATACCTTTCTCATGTGTGTTTGCCTTGGTTTGCACACCCTTTGTATTTGCTTGTACTTTCATGTTTGTACGTTTAGATGTTCTTGGTTTTTCTTCATACACTACATTATGACATTCAGATTCAGTGTGTATTTGTCATACCTCTCCCTTGGCAGAATTATGGGGGGTTTCTATTGTTGGTGCTAATGCTTCCTTGGTTTCGTGTTGGAGTGAGCTATGTATTCAGTGTTGGAGTGAGCTATGTACTAAGTGGATGCAATGGCTAGTTACCCATGCATTTTTTTGAGGTGGAGCTCTTACCATATGGACAGTCTTGCATTCCTATTTTTGGAGGCGACCTTCCATTTTTTCACTTGATCAGTTCTTTAGACTATTGGTACTTGTGCTATTTGTATCTTCAAGTTCTAGATGTTTTGCCTGTGTTTTCCATCTGATTTGGATTCGAGTAGTGTCATTGAGGGAACTCATGTAGATTCATGTCTTATTGATCTTGATTGTCTTTTGTTTCAGAGGAGGTTCTTATTTCAACATCATAGCAGTCATTCTATGATAGTGTTTGCAACTTCTTCATGCTTTAATGTTCCTTCATGCTTGTCTTTTATTCTTATCTTTTGGAACATTCTTGTTTGAAGGCTTCTTATGTTACTACTTATTAGAGTTGCAATTAGTTTTATATCCAAAGTTATTCTATAAACTCTAGTTGGTTACTACTACTGAAATATTTAGTTGGTAAGCACAGAGCAGTCGGTTATAGAAGAAAGTAGTCTTAGAGCCTAGTATACACCGAACTGTCTACCGAGTAACCCTCTATGTCTATCGAGCAACAATAATGCTACACTGAGTGAAACATTTTACCATATTCATTGAACCTAGACACATGTGTGGAAACGTGTTACAAGATCGAGGAACAAAGAACCGTTATCACATTGGAAATTTTACTTAAAGATTTTGTATGATTTTGAGGTCATCTATCTAATGAAATATTTTGTATGGTTATTCACTCGATAAATCATGTTTGTAAGATCGAAGTAATGATCCAGATCACCGACATAAGAGATCTATTTATACAACATGATTTAAGGATAAAAAAAAGGAAGATATGAGAGGTGTATGAAGCAAGACATGTGTAATAGATAAGGAAACATTGAGTATTGAGACTGTCAGAGACATAGAGGTCACCGAGAAGGATTTCAGAGAACAATCAAAGAATAGAGTAAATAGAAGGGTTTACCGAGTTACTTTATGGGTTACCGAGGTATGCTAGAAGCAAGGTAATCTCATTTTGAGCACACAGAATCTGCTATAACATTCCAGATGTGAAGTTGCAGATATTTGTAAAGATTTTATTGTAATATTTTGAAGTTGTAAAAGAAACCTTTAACAGGGTAAAAGACTCTAACAAAGTCTATAAATTGTAAAGCCTTTAACCAGGTGCAACATTTAGAATAAGTGTTGTAAAATCCTTTAGCAAGGTAGATCTAACGATCTTGATACTCCTAACAAGGCAAGCTATCAGAAATAGCTAAACATGTATCTGTAACTGAGCACTCTTTATTATTGTAGTAGTGAAGTTGTGGGTGCCATCCCCACTGCAGTTTTTCTCTCTAACCAAGAGTTTTTGCGTAACCAAAATATATATTTTATGGATTGAATCATGTATGATTGTTATTTATTTGTTTTAGCTTTATGTTATGTTACAACAGTTTTTGGTTTATGCATAACAGTAAATTTATTGTTGAAGAAAGGATTTGAAGTACTGATTCACCCCTCCCCTCTCAGTACATTAGCTTTCCATATTGGGCCTAACAATTGGTATCAGAGCTTCAATCTTGGAAAAGGGTTTAACAACCTAAAGAAAAAGATCTTATCAATGGAAGGCTATAAACAATCTCGGAGAATTGTGTATTTACAAGAAGAGTTGGATCATGCTAATCAAGTGATTGCAGACATGCAAAGACAAATGCAAAAATCATTGAAAGTTAGAAGAAGATTGTCTGATGATTTGCAGGACTCTCAAGAGCAAGTAGAACATATTGAGACATCTTCTGAGAACAGTATATCTGAAGAGACTGAAGAAATGATTGAAGAACTGAAAGAAAAGAACAAAGCACTGACTGATTAGCTAAAAGCAATGAAAAGAGGACATGAACATTTTAGCACACAGATGACTGAGAATCTTGATGCATTAAAGACAACCAAGGATAAAGGAAGAGATCTAGAAAGAGAAAAACAACAGCTTGAAGCATTAGTATTTGAAAAGAATGATGAAATCACAAGGTTGACTGGAATTCAAAGTAATTTGTCAGATCAATTGGGTGATGCACATCATGAAGCAAATATGAAAGATGATGAGAATCAAGTACTGAAACTTGAAGTATCAAGGTTGACCGATGAACTTGAAACAGGTAAGAAATCCAAAGAAACACTGAAGAAGAGCTATGAAGCATCAAAGATGTTGGATGAGCAACTGAATACAAGAAGACCCAACAAAGATGCAGGACTCGGTTACAAAGGAAAAGACTCTATTGAGATAGGAATCCACACTACCAAGAGAGGAGAATCATCAAAGCAAGCTGGAAACAAGAAGAACATCAAAGGAAAGAAGCCTATTTGCAACTACTGTGGAAAACAAGGACATACTGCTAATATGTGCCAAATCAGAAAAGGTAAGCAACCGAATGTCACTAAGTCTAATGATTATTGTAACAATTGCAATAAGTATGGTCACACATCTAACCAATGTAGGACAAAGTTTGTTAGCAATTATCAGAAGGCAAAATTCAAAGGGTTTTGTAAAAACTGCAATAGATATGGACATAGTACTGAGAAGTGTTGGTTTAAGCAGAAGAACTATATGTGGTTTGCACACTGAGCAAATACTAGAGGCTACCGAACTCACAAAGATCCTAACCGGCAGTATTCTGTAGTACCATGGGATTACAATACAAGGATATGGTGTGAATGTTGTGGAAGATATGGACATATAAGTGCCATCTGCTTTATAAGGTTTGGAATGAACAATCGAAGATCATGGAGAAATCCTGGTATGGCATGTTTTCATTGTCACAAAGTTGGATACTTGGCTAGAGATTACAGAGATCAATCTAGAGGAGACACTGAAGAAATAAAAGGCAAATTACAGATGATTTGGAAAAAGAAGGAAATTGTGTTGAATGAAGAAAACACCTTACCTACCGAGTTAGGTGCACCTATTTCAAATTAATCGGTAAAGGTATGAAGGGACTGCATTCTTTCAAAGGTTAAATCTTAACAGTTCCTATTCTATCCTGTACTTAATTAAAAAATATGCATAGCTAAAGATGTATTAGGAAATTTGAAATTTTATCAAGTCTTTTTGAGCACTAGTCAAGTCGGTAAATTCAGGAAGTCTGGCTACTCGATAAAAGCATAAAAAGGAAGTGGTACCGAGTGCATTTAATGTCTTTTGACCTAACTGCACAAATCCCGATAAGGTATATTGTGTACTTCAAACTTTTGCACGGTCATTTTACACTTACCAAGTTTTCGGAGAGCAGAGCAAAGTGATTCAAAGGTGATCAAACCTCCTTCAAAGAGAAATTCAAGGTATTTACACATCGATCTCAAGCATTTCTAAGAGCTAGCTACTAGGAAATATCAGTTGTGATTATCTATTTTATATCTGTTTGGCATTTGAAAGTCTTCAAACCCTAAGAATCTTTTGTTAAGAGATTATCCAAAATTTGCAATGGCACCTAAGATCCAGAAGCCCGTTGTTGTTGAGAACATTGAAAAATCCTCACTAAAATACTCTCTAACTCCCAAAGCAGCTTCTGAACCGGATGATAAAACTGCATTTTCACTCATTCTAGATAAGGTTTTACTAGTTGAGGATGTCAGATTCTTCACTAAGTGTCGTGTTGAGGAACTAGGTCATGTTGAAATCAAGGACACATATGATGAATTGTGTACTGATGGGAAATTGGATAGCAAGTATGAACACATCAAAATCAAGGGATTGACCGAAGCCCTAACCTATCCCCGTGTCTTCAAACCCCAATGGGTCAAGTTTGTTCTGAGTAGAGTTCGTGATGATTTCATGTGGTTAGTGGAGCGACCATTCAAAATCACCAAGGAAATCATTCATTTGATCACCGGTTACCCTATTTTTGATCACGTCCGAGCCCAAAAAATGATATCTCAGAAGGAATTGATCACTCTAACCAGAGTTGAATCTGATTGCAGAGGACTAAAACTGAACAATGTGATAGATGCAGAGTTGAAGTTTACCTTTAGAGTAATAGGTTATTGTTTCTTCCAATCAGCAAGGGAAAACAGTGTACCTTGTGCAGCAGTCGATTTAGCATATAAAATTGTGAAGAAAGGAATGAAAATTGATGTTTGTGAAGTATTGTTGAAAAACCTGTTTGAGAATCTAAACACCATAAGGAAGCCGAAGAAGAACAACTCGGCTAATACACTGAAGTTTGGATCACTTCTGGTATACATGTTTTTCTATTTTGAGAAATTCTTTCCATCAGTCGGTAATGTAGTTTGGGAGCTACACCGACCAATCACCCATCAAATCAATGACTTCATCAAACGACTAGGTGATAACTTTAATGATATTATGGATGATTATTTCAGCAAGTTTCAAGAAAAGATGCATAACAGATACAGAATTCCACCCTAGTTAGTAGAGAAATACAAGGATGTCATATATTTTGAAGTGGACACCGACTACTGCTATGTTAATACTGTGGAACCGAGAACCCAATCTTTACCACCTATGGGTTATGAGATTGATTTTGACATCACACAATAGTAGATAGATGCTTTTATTACATTAACAAGGCATGCTATTGAGCTGAGATATGGTACATATGAAGAAGTTAAAGAGAGAGTGAAGATGAGTATTGTAGTGCCCAAGGCTACAAGGAAGTAAACAAAAATGATCAAGGCATTAAAAGAGAAATCTGGAGAAGGTTCTTCCTCCACACCTGTCAAAGGCACTCCAGTAATCACCAAGGAGGAATCTGAAGTCCAAGAGGCAGCTATAACACTAAGCACCAAGTTGCCTAAAGGAAATGTTTTGAAAAGAAAGAAACAGGATACATCATAGGTATCACCGACTCCTTCAGTAAAGTGCCCAAACACAAGATCATCTGCAACATCACCGAGTAAGAAACCAAAGAATGTTGCCGCACCCAAGGTAACAAAAACTTACAAGAAATCTACTCGGAGACTCATTTTGACTAAAGAGTCCAGTGACACCGAATCTGAAGATGCAAGCAAATTTCAGATTGTCAAGAGTAAAAAGGTAGATGTACATAGTGTTGACAATTTTTGTACTAATCTGAAGCAATATGGTGGATTTGGAGCATTCAGATATGTTAAGTATGAATCCAGATCTGATGATGAAAAGAGACAAATAGAAGAAGCTGTCATTTGCACACTTTTGAAATTTTGATTGGTCCCATTGGAAGTATCTAAATCTCTTCCAAATGAATTATATTTTCATATTGATAACAGGTGGAAGTATGCCATGAAATTAGAGAAACAAATGAGAGAAAGAAGTCTGGTACATCTTTTTCTAGACATGTCGGTAGATGAGATCACTGAACATCTGAAAAACTGCCACAAAACTTCCTAGTCAAGCAAAGAGCCTTGAAATTGATGAATGGCCTTTACTTGGATGTAGAGAATGAGACCAAAGAAAAATGGCAGGAAATATTTCGAATCAAGAATGCTGGTGAGCAAGCTCAAGTTGAAATAGTTGATGTCACCGAGCAAGATCCTGATATCACCGAGCAAGACCTTGTTGACACTATACAAGTTGATGAGGATATCATGGACAGCGAGGAACAAGAACATGAAATGATAGAAGGGAATGCATATGCCAAACTGGTATCCAGTGAGTCAGTTTTGGAGCAAGTTTAGCCCTATCCTCTAGTCACTCAACCTATTTCAACCGAGGCCCTTCAAGATACTGAACAAGGAACAGAAGGTCACAAGTCTACAAAAGGAGAAACTACCTCTCAAGCCACTGAAGGACAGACTTCTCAAGATCCTTCTAGCATTGAAAATGTTACATCTGAGACCCCAAGCATAGAAGCACCGAAGGACACAAAAAAGGCTACATCAGAGGTTCAAGAAAGTGATAAAAGTGTTGCCTCTACCGAGCAACCTACCGAGGGTAAGAAAGCCTCACAAGCCATTGTATTAGTTCAACCAGTGAAAGGTAAAGAAAAGAAGATGAAAAAGCATAAGTTTCAAATTAGATTTGTCAAAACCAATAGTGTTGCCGAATGTAGACATATCCAAATTAAAAGGGAAAGCACTCATTGAATTCGGTGAACTATGCAAAGCCAAAGCCGAACAGGAGAAGCAAATGGCTATTCAAAAGAAAAATAGAGTACTTCAGAAGGTGAAAGAACTATTAATAGATATGCTACCTGAAGCTATAGTGATAACAGATGTAGCCATCCATATTCAACTGGATGAACTCCTAACTAAAATTGAGACATCTGGAGTAGACGCATCCGAATATTTGAGCAAATTGAGGGACAAAGAGCTCACTGCTAAAATGATTGAAGAGGTACAGAAAGCTATTGCTATTGGCAAAGTAAAACTTGTCAAATTTATTGCTGAGTTGTCCCCTCAACTCAAGCACATTCTTTATTTATTTCAGAAACTTTGTACATTTTCTTTATTCATTAAGGATATCAAAAATAAAACTAAAGTGATTGAGAAAGAGATCACCGATCTCTCAAATAAGTTGACCACTAAGCCAAATTCTATTCAACATTTTTATACAAAGTTACAAAAGCTCATGGCTCAACAATTGGAACTCAGGAATGAAGAGCACAAGATAAGGATGGACATAGTGACTCTTCAGACATTATTCATTCCTCATATTTCATCCATCCAAGAACAGATCAACAAAGCTACCTCCCTATCCACTCAACAGGAGGGAAGCACCTTAGATGGACTAATTTCACTGTTAGCTGACATTACAGCTCAGAATTCACTCATGGACAATGTCAAGGATGCCCTCTCTACTGCTCTCACCAATGCAAAGACAAAGTATAAATCCATTTTTGACCAGTTGCCTCCACCGAATGATAACGAAGTTTTGATGTTTGTCAAAAAGGGGGAGTGAGTATAGTTTCAAAGTATCAAAGGGGGAGTGTAGTATACAAGGGGAGTATACTGAGTTGAACAGAGTATCCAGATGCACAACACCAACCAGTGATCACCGAGTAGTGAACCAAGTAGTAAATACAAAACATTGATCACCGAGCATGCAAAATCAAAGTTTTGTACAATATATTGATAAGGGTAGTATATTTGAGTATACCATTTTATTGACTATTGTATATACTGTCTGTTTAGTCAAATTTTGTAAGTATATAGATTTTTGAGTTATGACTTTGAAAGTAGTTTTGTCAAACATCTCAACTAATGTCAAAAGGGGAGATTGTTACTACTTAGTATAGTTGCCATTAGTTTTATATCCAAAGTCATTCTATATACTCTAGTCGGTTACTACTACCGAAATATTCAGTCAGTAAGCACAAAGTAGTCGGTTATAGAAGAAAGTAGTCACAAAGCCTAGTATACACCGAGCTGTCTATCGAGTAACACTGTATGTCTACCGAGTAGAAATAATGTTACACTGCGTTGATATACACCGAGTGAAAGATTTTACCAGATTCATTGAACCTAGACACATGTGTGGAAACGTGTTACAAGATTGAGGAACAAAGAACCGTTATCACATTGGAAATTGCACTTAAAGATTTTGTATGATTTTGAGGTCATCTATCTAATGAAATATTTTGTATGGTTATTCACTCGATAAATCATATTTGTAAGATCGAAGCAATGATCCAGATCATCGACATAAGAGATCTATTTATACAGCATGATTTAAGGATTAAAAAAAGGAAGATATGAGAGGTGTATGAAGCAAGACATGTGTAATAGATAAGGAAGCACTGAGTATTGAGACTGTCAGAGACATAGAGGTCACCGAGAAGGATTTCAGAGAACAGTCAAAGAATAGAGTAAACAGAAGGGTTTACTGAGTTGCTTTATGGGTTACTGAGGTATGCTATAAGCAAGGTAATCTCATTTTGAGCACATAGAATTTGCTATAACATTTCAGATGTGAAGTTGCAGATATTTGTAAAGATTTTATTGTAATATTTTGAAGTTGTAAAAGAAACCTTTAATAGGGTAAAAGACTCTAACAAAGTCTATAAATTTTAAAGCCTTTAACTAGGTGCAGCATTTAGAATAAGTGTTGTAAAATCCTTTAGCAAGGTAGATCTAACGATCTTGATACTCCTAACATGGTAAGCTATCAGAAATAGCTAAACATGTAGCTCTAACCGAGCACTCTTTATTATTGCAGTAGTGAAGTTGTGGGTGCCATCCCCACCGTAGTTTTTCTCTCTAACCAAGAGTTTCTGTGTAACCAAAATATATGTGTTATGGAGTGAATCATGTATGATTGTTATTTATTTGTTTTAGCTTTATGCTATGTTACAACAGTTTTTGGTTTATGCATAACAGTAGAGTTATTGTTGAAGAAAGGATTTGAAGTACTGATTCACCCCTCCCTTCTCATTACATTAGCTTTCCATATTGGGCCTAACATCGTAGTCCTTCATTTTTTGTTTCTCTTCTTGGAGAGGAGTTTTGTTCCCATAGGGTTTTCTCCTTTTCTCCACTTTACAGAGATTTCAATGTACTTGGGTACCTCGTCAGGCCCTGTTACTGGAACCCATTTTTGCTTTCATGCATCTAGTCCTTAGTTTTTTTAGCTTCTCCCTAACATCTTCTTAAGGTGGGATGTTGGAGTTATTTAAAATTCTTTACTTAATTAATTAAATCATATTAATTTATTAATTAAGTCACCTTTTACTTTATTTTCACTTAAGCTAAATTTAGGAAGCTAAACTTAGGCACATTAATAATTAATTCATTATTCATTATTAATTGCTTTTTAGGGTTTTTATATTTAGGTTTTGATCTTCTTTTATAAGGATTGATCCCTTTGTAATATTTAACACTGATTTATCATATACTTTTTTGCTTCAAGATTTCAGAGCACCTTGTTTGTGTTTCAGTATCTCTTGTACGTGATAGGTTATTTGCATGCAAGTGTTCATTGGGTTCTATGAGGTTGTATTTCATAAGTTTAAAAAAATATACTCTATAAACTCAATGTATATGCATACAAAATTTCCCACATGCATTCTATTGAAAGATCTCTTCGAAACTCCAATAAACACACCTAAAAAGACTATTGATAAGGAAGGGTTAAATTTTAATGAAAATAAATTTTTGAGTTGTTGACGAATATGAACAAGAAGAACATACATAATCAAAATTCACCCAAATCCTTGAGGTCCACCCTATATATGCTTGTAATTTTTTTGAAGACCTTAGGCACCATTAATCATGATGAAATTTGCACAAAACTAGGTGATTTGAACAACCTCACATACCTCCCAAGAAAGGGAATGACCCAACAAAGGTAGATGGTACAAGCTACTAGTGTTTGCTTTAATTTCTTCCAACAATTTTTAAACAAAATGATGTATCTATTGCATTGAGAGATTTATGTGTGGTGCGGCTTGCCAAGGTTGATTGGTATTTCTAGTAATGAATACCTTTCAAAGTCTTCACAAATAATCCAAAATCTGCTCCTCAAAATACATCTAAAATACCCATTTTTGCAACCAAAATTGAAGTTTTGATTTGAAGCACAATGCTGATTTTTGTTTGAAACTACCCAACTAGATAAGGGAGTTTTCATCTCTAAAACTGACAACTTCAATAGGGTTGTCCTCAAGAAAATTTGGAAGAACTCGATGTTACTACTTATCAAATTGCCATTAGTTTCATATCCAAAGTCATACTATATTCTAGTCGGTTAGTATTACCAAATCATGCAGTCGGTACACACAGAGAAGTCGGTATGGATAGTCTAGTCGGTTACTGAAGAAAGTAGTCACAGAACACAGTATTCACTGAGCTGTTTATCGAGTAAAGGTTCATGGCTACCGAGTGGTATAATTAACTTACCGAGTTGATATTCACGGAGTAAAACGTCTTACTAGATACATTGAACCTAGACATGCACATGAAAATGTGTTACAAGATCGAGGCACATCTAACCGTTTTTGTGTTGGAAATTGCACTAGGAGATTGTGTATGATTACAAGATCAATCTAACCTATGAGATATTTTGTTTAATCGAAGAATCTTTTTGTAAGATCAAAGTAATAAATTAGATCACCACTCTAAGAGATCTATATATACAGCATGATTCTAGGGTTAGATATATGACACGATATGATATGATAAGAGATTCAATGAGATAGCAGTGTGTATGCATGAAGGAAGACTGTTACAAAGACACATAGAGGTCACCGAGAAGGTTATCAGTGAACAGTCGAAGAACAGAGTAAACAAAAGGGTTTACCAAGTTTCATTATGGGTTACCGAGGTATGCTACAAGCTAGGTAATCTTATTCAGAGCACATAGAATCTGCTTTAGCATTTCATATGTAAAGTTGCAGATATTTGTAATGATTATATTGTAATATTTTGAAGTTGTAAGAGAAACCTTTAACAGGGTAAAAGACTCTAACCAAGTCTATAAATTGTAAATCCTTTAACCAAGTGCTACACTTATATAGTGTTGTATAAATCCTTTAGTAAGGTAGATCTAACTGATCTTAATACTCCTAACAGGGTAAGCTATTAGAAATAGCTAAATGTAGCCCTAACCACGCATTCTTTATTATTGCAGTAGTGAAGTTGTGGGTGCCATCCCCACTGTAGTTTTTCTCTCTAACCAAGAGTTTCTGCGTGACCAAAATATATGTGTTATGGAGTGAATCATGTATGAATGTTATCTGTTGATTATAGTTTTGTTTTATGTTACTGCACTATTCTGTTTATGCATAACAGTAAGGTTATTACAAAAGAAAATTTTTGGAGTACTGATTCACCCCTCCCCTCTCAGTACATTAGCTTTCTATATTGGGCCCAACAATTGGTATCAGAGCTTGAATCTTGGAAAAGGGTTTAACCACCTGAAGAGAAAGATCTTAGCAATGGAAGGCTACAAACAATCTCAGAGGATTGTGCATCTTCAAGAGGAGCTGGATAATGCAAATCAAGTGATTGCAGACATGCAGAGGCAAATGCAAAAATCTTTGAAAGTAAGGAGAAGATTATCTGATGACTTGCAGGATTCTCAAGAGCTAGTGGAACACATTGAGACATCATCTGAGAATAGTATATCTAAAGAAACTGAAGAAATGATTGGAATGATGAAAGAAAAGAACAAAGCATTGGCTGATCAACTAAAAGCAATGAAAAGAGAACATGAACATTTCAGTACACAAATGACTGAAAATCTAGATGCATTAAGGAGAGCTGAGGATAAAGAAAGAGACCTACAAAGAGAGAAATAACAACTTGAAGCACTAGTATTTGACAAGGATGATGAAATCATAAGGTTAACTAGTATTCAACAAAATATGACAGATCAACTAAGTTATGCACATCATGAAGCAATTCTGAAGAATGATGAAAATCAATCATTGAAACTTGAAGTATCAAGGTTGACTGATGAACTTGAAACAGAAAAGAATTCCAAAGAATCATTGGAGAAGAGTTATGAAGCATCAAAGATGTTGGATGAGCAACTGAATACAAGAAGACTCTACAAAGATGGAGGACTCGGTTATAAAGGAAATAATACTTCCAAGAAAGGAGAATCATCAAAACAAGCTGAAAAAAAGAAATAACATCAAAAGGAAGAAGCCTATTTGCTACTACTGTGGAAATCAAGGTCATATTGCCAACATATGCTAGATCAGAAAAGGTAAGCAACCGAATATCTCTAAGTCCAATGGATATTGTTATAATTGCAATAAATATGGTCACATACCTAATCAATGTAGAACAAAGTCTATTAACAACCATTAGAAGGCAAAATTCAAAGGGTTTTGCAAAAACTGCAATAGATATGGACATAGTACCGAGAGATGCTGGTTTAAGCAAAAGAACAACATGAAGTATCCACACCGAGCAAACACTGGAGGTTACCAAATTTACACAGATTCTCATCGACAATATGCAGTAGTACCATGGGATTAAAATACGAGGATATGGTGCGAATGTTGTGGAAGATATGGACATATAAGTGCTAACTATTTTATAAGGTTTGGAATGAAAAACTGGAGATCATGGAGAAATCCCGATATGGCATGTTTTCATTGTCACAAAACTGGACACTTAGCTGGAGATTGCAGAGATCAACGGAGAAGAGACACTGAGGAGATAAAAGAAAAAGTCAAGATGATTTGGAAAAAGAAAGAAATTATGTCTGATGAAGAAGGCACCTTACCTACCAAGTTAGGTGCACCTATTTCAAATTAGCCAAGAAAATGTATGAAGGGATTCCATTCTTTAAAAGATAAATCATAACAACTCCTATTTTATTATGAACAAGAATTCAAAATCTGCATAGTGAAGATACAATTAGTCAGTTAGTATACTATACAGGAAACCTGTCAAGTAGGTGTATACAGGAAACCTATCAAGTCAGCTATCAAAGCAAAGTTGAATGCTCGGTGAAAACAGAAAATGAAGTAAATTGGTAAAAGGTGAACCGAGTGCATTTAATACCATTACCTAACCTGCATGGAGCCCGATAAGGTATTTTTGAGTACTTAAAAGTATTTTCGCGGTCATTTTCATTCACCCAAGTTTTTGAGAAGCAGAGCAGAGCGAATCAAAGAGACCAAATTTCATTCAGAGCGAATTTTCAAGGTATTTACATCAATCTATTCATACTGTTTAGCTGGTTTCTAATCTAGTCAAATTGCTAGTGTCTACCAAGTGTGAAGAGTAAGCTACTTATAAACCCTAAGGATAACTTGTCGAATTTTTACTTGAGATCTACCATTGTGCCCAAGATCCAAGACCCTGTAGTTGTCCAAAATGTGGCGAAGCCATCTTTGAAGTATTCCCTAACTCCTAAAGTTGCCTCAAAACCAGATGATAAAATGACATTTTCACTCATCCCGGATTGAGTCTTATTGGTAGAAGATGTCAGATTCTTTACCAAGTTCCATGTTGAGGAACTCGGTCATGTAGAGATTAGTAACACATATGATGAACTGTGCACTGACGGCAAACTGGATAGTAAATTTGAACATATCAGAATCAAGGGATTAACTGAAGCCCTAGTCTATCCTCATGTGTTCAAACCCCAATGGGTTAAGTTTGTACTGAGCAGAGTACATGACGATTTCATGTGGCTACAAGAGAAACCGTTCAAGATCACGAAGGAAGTCATTCACTTGATCACTGAATATCCCATCTACGATCATGCTCGTGCACAGAAAATGATATCACAAAAGGAGCTAATCAGTCTAACTGGAGTAGAATCTAATTACCGCGGACTGAAATTGAATAATGTCACTGATGCTGAACTAAAATTTGCAATCAGAGTCATTGGTTACTGTTTCTTCCAATCTGCAAGGGAAAACAGTGTACCATGTGCTGCAGTGGACCTGGCCTACAAAATAGTAAAGAAGGGAATGAAAGTAGACTTGTGTGAAGTACTACTAAAGAACTTATTTGAGAACCTAAACACCATAAGGAAGATGAAGAAGAACAACTTGGCAAACACACTCAAGTTCGGTTCACTACTTGTCTATATGTTTTTGTATTTTGAAAAGTTCTTTCCCTCAGTCGGTAAATTAGTATGGGAGCTACATTGACCTATCACCCATTAGATCAATGATTACATCAAGAAGTTAGGAGATAACTTTAATGATGTCATGGATGATTACTTTAGCAAATTCCAAGAGAAAATGCACAACAGGTACAGGATCCCACCACAACTGGTTGAAAAATACAAGGACAATATTTGTTTTGAAGTTGACACTGATTACTGCTATGTAAATGCTGTTGAACCAAGGATTCAGTCATTGCAACCAATGGGTTATGAAATTGATTATGACATCACACAACAACAAACTGATGCCTACCTATCATTGCCAAGGCATGCAACTGAACTAAGGTATGGAACCTATGAAGAGGTAAAGGAGAAAGTAAAAATGAGCATTGTAGTTCCTAAGGCTACAAGGAAAGCAACAAAGATGATAAAAGCTTTGTCTGAGAAATTTAGAGAAGAATATTCATCTACACCTATCAAAGGCAATCTTGCCATTACCGAGGAAGAATCAAAAGCACAGGAGGTTGCAATAACATTGAGCACAGAGTTGCCAAAGGGAAAAGTTCTAAAAAGAAAGAAACATGACATTACAAAGGCCCTACCGACTCCACCAACAAAGAGACCAAACACCAGAGCATCAACTGCATCACCGAGCAAGAAACAAAAGACTATTGCCGCTCCTAAGGTAACAAAGACTTACAAGAAATCTACTCGGAGACTCATTTTGGCAAAAGAGTCGAGTGATACAGAGTCTGATGATGCTAACAAATTCTAGATTGTGAAGAGCAAAAAGGCAAACATTCACAGTGTTGAAAACTTTTGTGCCAATCTCAAGGAATACGGTGGATTTGCAGGATTCAGATATGTTAAGTATGAGTCTAGGAACAATGATGAGAAATGACAGATTGAAGAAGCTATCATATGTACACTTCTGAAGTTTTGGTTAGCACCATTGGAACTAGCAAAGTCACTTCCAAGTGAACTCTACTCACATATTGATAACATATGGAAATATGCAATGGATTCAGAGAGACAAATAAGAGAAAGAAGTCTTGTCCACTTATTTCCTGACATGTCCATAGCTGAAATCAAGGAGCATTTGTCCACATACAATTCAAAATTTCTTGTGAAACAGAGAGCCTTAAAATTGATGAATGGGCTATATATTGACGTCGAGAATGAGACTAAGGCCAAGTGGCAGGAGATCTTCAAACAAAAGGATGTCAGTGAACAATCTCAAATTGAAATTGTTGATGTCACTAAGCAAGATCCAGATGTCACCGAGCAAGGTCCAGACCTGGTTGACACAATACAAATTGATGAAGATGTAATGGATGAAGCCGCACTGGAGCAAGAAATGATTGAAGGCACCACTTATGCAAAACTTGTGTCTAGTGAATCAGTCTTAGAACAAGTTCAGCCTTATCCACCGGTGAAGCCAACAGTACCAACCGAAGCCCCCAAGGACACCGAACAAGTTACCGAAGGTAACAAATCTAAAGCTGCAGAAGATATAGGTAACAAGTTTGAAGCTGCAGCAGACACAACAAAAGATCAGTCATCTCAGGGACAAACAAGCACAACAAATATTACAGCAGAGACCCCTAACACTGAGCCATCCAAAGAAACTGCAACTGCTACAGGAACAGTGCAAAGTGTTGCATCTATCGAGCAACCTACCGAGGGACAACAAGCCTCACAAGCACTTGTCTTAGTGCCCCAGACAAAAGGAAAAGAGAAAAAGGTGAGAAAGCATGGTTTTAAATTTGACTTATCTAAACCGATCATGTTGCCCAATGTCGACATCTCCAAATTAAAAGGGCAAGCACTCACTGAATTCGGTGAACTATGCAAAGAAAAGGCTGAATAGGAGAAACAACTGGCAATACAGAAAAAGAACAAGGTACTTCAAAAGGTTAGAACACTGCTCACAGAAATGCTACCATCAGCAACAGTGTCAACTGATGCAGCCATCCATATTCAGTTGGATGAACTCCTTAATCAGATTGAAACATCTGGAGTTGATGCATCCGAATACCTAAGCAAGCTCAAGGATAAAGAGCTCACATAAAAAATGATAGAGGAAGTCCAAAAATCAATTGCTGTTGGCAAGGTAAAACTTGTCAAATTCATTGTTGAGTTGACCCCTCAACTCAAGCACATTCTTTACTTATTCCAGTAATTGTGTACATTTTCTTTATTTATTAAAGACATCAAAAATAAAACTGATGCAATTGAGAAAGAGATCACCGATCTCTCTTCCAAGTTGACCATTGACCCTAATTCAGTTCAAACCTTTTTAAAAAAGCTACAACAGCTCATGGCTCAACAGTTAGAATTGAGGAATGAAGAGCATAAAATTAGGATGGATATAATGACCCTTCAAACATTATTCCTTCCTCATCTCTCATCAGTCCAAGAGTAGCTTAACCGAGCTACAAGCTTATCAACTACCCAAGAGGGAAGCGCTCTTGATGGCTTGATATCACTCTTATATGATATTCAAGCACATAACTCATTAATGGAAAGTATCAAGGACTCACTCTCAGTCACCCTCACTGAAACCCAGACCAAGTATAAAACTATTTTTGATTAGTTACCACCTCCAGATGCAGATTAAGTTTTTAATGTTTGTCAAAAAGGGGGAGTAATTTTATGTTACTACACAGGAGAGGAAAGCCCAACAAAGGGGGAGTAATTCTACACTTGGAGACTAGTACAGTTTTGATAACACAATTTTGAGTATTATATACAAGGGGAGTCTACCGAGCAGAATATACAGAGCATTCAGAGTACACAAGTACAGTACAGAACCAAACTGAACATGCAAATTCAGAGTTATGTACAGGATAATGATAAGGGGAGTATATCTGCATATACTATTGACTATTGTACATATTGTCAAGTATAGTCATTTTGTCAAGTATATATTTTTTTAGTTATGACTTTGTAAGTAGTTTTTGTCAAACATCTCAACTAATGTTAAAAGGGGAGTTTGTTACTACTTATCAAATTGTCATTAGTTTCATATCCAAAGTCATACTATATTCTAGTCGGTTAGTATTACCGAATCATGCAGTTGGTACACACAGAGAAGTTAGTATGGACAGTCTAGTCGGTTACTGAAGAAAGTAGTCACAGAACACAGTAGTCACTGAGCTATTTATCGAGTAAAGGTTCATGGCTACCGAGTGGTATAATTAACTCACTGAGTTGATATTCATCGAGTAAAACATCTTACTAGATACATTGAACCTGGACATGCACATGAAAACGTGTTACAAGATCGAGGCACATCTAACCATTTTTGTGTTGGAAATTACACTAGGAGATTGTGTATGATTACAAGATCAATCTAACCTATGAGATATTTTGTTTAATCGAAGAATCTTTTTGTAAGATCAAAGTAATAAATCAGATCACCGCTATAAGAGATCTATATATACAACATGATTCTAGGATTAGATATATGACACAATATGATATGATAAGAGATTCAATGAGATAGCAGTGTGTATGCATGAAGGAAGACTGTTACAAAGACACATAGAGGTCACCGAGAAGGTTATCAGTGAACAGTCAAAGAACAAAGTAAACAGAAGGGTTTACCGAGTTTCATTATGGGTTACCAAGGTATGCTACAAGCTAGGTAATCTTATTCAGAGCACATAGAATCTGCTTTAGCATTTCAGATGTAAAGTTGCAGATATTTGTAATGATTATATTGTAATATTTTGAAGTTGTAAGAGAAACCTTTAACAGGGTAAAAGACTCTAACCAAGTCTATAAATTGTAAATCCTTTAACCAAGTGCTACACTTATATAGTGTTGTATAAATCCTTTAGTAAGGTGGATCTAACTGATCTTAATACTCCTAACAGGGTAAGCTATTAGAAATAGCTAAATGTATCTCTAACCGAGCATTCTTTATTATTGCAGTAGTGAAGTTGTGGGTGCCATCCCCACCGCAGTTTTTCTCTCTAACCAAGAGTTTCTGCATGACCAAAATATATGTGTTAGGGAGTGAATCATGTATGAATGTTATCTGTTGATTATAGTTTTGTTTTATGTTACTGCACTATTCTGTTTATGCATAACAGTAAGGTTATTACAAAAGAAAAGTTTTGGAGTACTGATTCACCCCTCCCCTCTCAGTACATTTGCTTTCTATATTGGGCCTAACACTCGAGTTCATTCTAGCAGCATAAACAATATCATTCACAAGTCTATCTTTCAAGTGAGCTCACATCCTCTTTATAAACATTTTGGAAGGAAGTAATCCATTTAAAATTATAATATCTCTTTTTCTTCAAAGTGACATTTTTGAAAAGTAACTAATATTTAAACGTGCAAAAAGGCCTCCCATGTCCTAGGTGTCCATCTTTGAGACCACTTGAACACATTTTAAAAGGCATATTACACTTAACCTCATTTTGATATTTAACATTAAAAAATTAAGTGATTATTTAAATTATTTTATTCCTTGAAGAAAACTTTGATCATAGCAATATAATTTTGAGAACTTGGGATGATTATTGGAGCCACCAAATGACACATTAAAAATAGATTGCTCCTTCAAAAAGTTTGGAGAGCCCACCAAAAGTCAAAAAGTACTTTTAAAAGTGTTATGATGATTCACACCACTAATTGAGCTCGTTTCCATAAATTAAAGCCTTGTGATATTGTACCCATGCACTCCAAGAACTTTGGATTTCTCCTAAGCATACTGAATAACATTCCAAAGAGGTTTGAAACTAAACTGATTGTCCATAAATAATTGTTGTTATAAATGAGGACTTAACAAAAGGTTACTAGTGCACTTGCAAATCCTCCAAGTTACTTAAGATATTAATTCTCTTCAAATAATTGTTTTATCTTTCAAACACAAGAGAGCCTTTCAAGGTGGCCCTTGGTGAATATCACAAACACTGGCCCCTTCCATTCAATCCTATTAAGGACAACCATATTATTATCATATGTAAATATTGGCATGAATCAACTTTCATCAAAATGTAAACAAATTTGAGGGAATATATCATTGACTAAACAAAAAATCTTAGTCCCATTGTAAGAATTTTTTTTTGGAGTATTTTCATCCACAAAGTCATTTTTTAGCTACCTAATATAGAGCACTAGTCTTGGGCTGAAACTTATTTGGCTAGGAGCCAAGGACTAAGGGGTATCCATTCTGTCAAATTTGCTTGGGGAACTATCTCAACATCATCCCTTATGATGCCACAATCTTGCACTCATCAAGACTTGATCCCTGGTGGATTCACTAAGAACCATTCAACTTCACTAACAAACCAAGAGTAGATATTGATGACTATAAGAATTTTAGATAACATTATTCTCGACAAAGAGGAGAGAGTTCATAAAGGAAGAGAGAGAGAATGAGGGAGAGATAGAAAAGAGGAGAGAGAGAGAGAGAGAGAGAGAGAGAGAGAGAGAGAGAGAGAGTGTGTGAGTGAGAATATTTATACATAACATTAGAAACATATAGAACGTAACATTTCAACATATCAAAAAGAAATTTAAACATTTAAACATCTAACTATACACATGTATATACAAACATGAAAATTTACAATTACTAATTAATTTACATTTCACCTTCCAATTCTTTTTTATAATTAAATACAACATTTAGAAATATAAATTTAAACATTCAAATTTTTACGCACGATTAAAATAAAGAGAGCTAGAGAGAGAGGGAGAGTAGGTAATTTGAGAGACAATGAGTGAGAGAGACTGAATAGGGAGAGAGAGAAAAGAGGAGAGAGTTCATAAAGGGAGAGAGAGAATGAGGGAGAGAGAGAAAAGAGGAGAGAGTTCATATATATATATATATATAGAGAGAGTAGCTAATGATAGAGAGAGAGAGAGAGATTAGGTAATGAGAGAGAGAGGGGGAGAGAGAGAGAGTAGCTAATGAGAGAAAGCGAGTGAGATAGATAGATAGAGTAGGTAATGAGAGAGAGCGAGCGAGATAGAGAGTGTGAGTGAGAGAGATAGAGAGAGTAGCTAATGAGAGAGAGTGAGTGAGATAGAGAGTAGGTAATGAGAGAGAGTGAGAGAGATCTAGAGAGAGTGTGAGTGAGATATATATATATATATATATATATATATAGAGAGAGAGAGAGAGAGAGAGAGAGAGAGAGAGAGAGAGAGAGAGAGAGAGAGAGAGAGAGAGAGAGAGAGAGAGAGAGAGAGAGAGAGTTTAAACATTTAAACATCTAACTGTAGAGTCATAAAATTTGTGCCTCCTGCAATTTTAACCATATCTGAGGTCCTCACCTTGGCGACGACATCCTCCTTCCTAGCCGAGATCCATTTCTGCATTTTCACCCCTTGATCCCTTCCTATTTAAGCCCTGAGATAGCCTCAGGACCCTGTCTGGGCCCCAAGATAGGGTAGGAAAAGGGTGTGGTGCCCCTGTCCCACCCTCTTAGGGTGGCCCCAAGATAGGTCCCCCCGACCCTATCTGCAATTCGGGATCACAAATCTCCCCGATGTTGGCCTTTGGTGAGATGAATTAATCTTCCGAGGCATGTATAAAAGGGAGTTGGTTTTCTCAATAGGGGGATGCAAAATTCAAATGAAGTGGATCATAAAAAGACATAGGCGAAGTTATACATCATCAAGCATTCGAGCATTCAAGTCTTCTTCATTCATCCATTGGAGCAATATTACAACATTCATTTTCAAGCATGTATGTGTGTTAGGGTTTTATCATGTTACATGCCATTCCATGCAACACTTGTGATTTACATTCAAGAAGCAAATCAATCATCATCGACAAGTTGCAGCTCTGCAAGGTATACATTTCCATTGTTTACATTCAAGCATTTGCAATTACTTTCTTTCAAGGTTGATTTCTCAAACAAGGTTTGACTGAGGCAAACCCCTATCCATAACCCCTTTTTCCTCTCTTTTCTCTGTGTGGGTTATAGGTACTCAACTGTAATTGCAAGTTTGGGCTTCATTTGTAGAGACGGAAGAACCCTTTTCGTGTCGCGGATTTTGTGGAGGACCATGTACATTCCCACCACAGTCTCGATGAATTTTCTCCAAATTTGTAGGGCAGATCCGTATTAGTCTAATTAACTCAGATCCAAAGTTATAGCACGATCCCAAACTAGTAGCCCCTCATTCCACTCATTTCCCCTCTCTTTTCCGCATAGTCAACAAGTCAACTTTTCTACTTACAAAGAGGGCAAATTACATTCCAACACTTGCAATCCACTTAGAATTCATATCCTTGTTTCCCTTGGATTTGGATCTAGTGGATTCAACCCCTATTTTGAATGTAAAGTATTTCCCAAGTGAAAATTATCCCAGTGATTTCCTTTCTCTCTCCTAGGTGGGGAATCACTAGGGTTCAATTTTCCACTTTACATTTTGGTGAATCCGACATCTTACACTTTAATTCTAATTTCTTATTGTTAGATTTGAATAATTGCAATTTGAATTTCAAAATTTAATTTCCAAGTTTGATCTTTTTGCAAAATTTAGAGGTTAATTGCATAAAAACCCTAATTTTTCATTTTGAGGAAATTAAGCTTGTGAAGTGTAACATTTTAATTGCTTGTTTCAGATCTTATTTCTATTTCAAAATTGCAATTCAAATCTGTCTCTTTATTATGAAAATTTAGTGGCTAAATCATAAAACCCTAATGTTTAAGATTCTTCTATTTTTGACCTTTGATTGCAAATTTGACTGATCTAGACATCTCCAAATTAGCTGTTTTTCTGGATTTCACAATAATATCATAATACCTATCATCCCTGAAAATTTTGAAAAAGTTGGTCGGACCGTGTGCACTTTCGCCACAGTCCTCAGCTTTTTTCCCAAAATTTCAGTAGACAAAATTGACCGTGTTTTTCTGCTTAAATCCAAAAAATTGGCATACTTTATCAATTTTAACACCCTCTAAGGTCGAACATAAATTCAAATTTCATAGTTTTAAATTCAAAATTTAAAATTCAAATTTCAAATCTGCAATTCAAATTCCATTTTCCCTCCTTTATTCAATTTTCTATGCATGTATGGGGTGAACATTATTATGGTTAAATGACATATGAGTTTCTTGTTTGACCATAAGTGCATAAAGAGTTCCTATCTTATTTTGATAATTCAATTTTGAGCTACATTAAAGATGTTCATGATGTTCCCTTTCATGCATATGATGATAGTTTAGTTCTCCCTTTCATTCACAAGTATGATTTACCCCCTCCCAACATTAATCTCATTAATGAGGGCACGTTGGTACAAAAAAGGACTATGGACACTTCTTTCAAAGATCTCCTTTAGAAAGATGAATCTTTGGAGAATTGTGTTCTTTCTTCTCCTAAAAAGTACCTCCCTCATAAGGATTATTTGGTGCAAGGGGATGATATTATGGGTACTTACCCTAGTGATACAATGTACCTTCTTTTCATGATTTTCCCTCTAAAGATGAAGCATTCATTACATATGATAGTCCTTTTTCTAATGAGTGTCTTGAACATAAAGATACCTTAGAACAAGACGATGATATTATTTCTCATCACAATGTTCTCTCTCCCAAAAATCAAGAGCCTAACAAAAATCAAATCAATTCCATTCATGTTCCTACAAAACAAAAAAATCTTCCTAATTATCATGCTGTGCCTTACACATATACTAATGAGGTAGTTGATGAGAACATAAGTGAATCATCACATGATTTCTTAGTTCCTACAATCCTCTCTTCAATTCACTCAAATACACCATCTCCTACCAAAGAAGTTCCTAAAGAAGAAGTCTTACAAGATGATTGGGGGTCCTTAGATTTCACTCCTACATTTTCTAGAAAGTCTAAGATGCCTGAATTTCATATTCCAAATTTTTCCCTTAACACAAATCTTGAAATTGATTCATGCATGTTAAAAATAACATCTGACGATGAATGTCATATTCATCATGATCATTTAAAATAACATTCAAGTTTGTATTATGTTTCTCCTCACTATGTGACATAGTTAGCCTACTTATTGGGGATCCTTGTCATTCATGGTGGTACAATTTCAGGTGCAATCATACTTTGTGAGAAACATAATAGTCTATTTATTCTTTCCTCCATGCTTGGGGGGAAAGAATATTCCTTTTTCTCTTTATAAGGTTTCACTATTTTCTTTATGGAGTACATTATTCAGAAACTTGATGTCCTTTCTTTCATGGAGTATTTCTTCATGCGGGCGCATGTCTGTTCTGTGAGTGGGATCTTCTCCTTGCTTGAAACAGTATGTCTATTATGAACAATATCTCCTCAGAGAACTTTCATGAATATTCTTCTTTCTCTCTCTTTAAAAATTACCTCTTCTATTGTGTTATTCATAACTTGATGTCCTTTCTTGATTGAAGTAATCCTTCATGCGAGAACATGTCTGTTCCTTGGTAAGGATGTATTCCTTGCTTGAAATAGTACGTCTCTTATGAGTAATCTCTCTCTAGAAGTTGTGTATTTCTTCTCATTGTCCTATACTTGGGGGGAAATTATCTCTCTCCCTCTCTCTTTTTGTAAGGATCCACTTTTCCCTATTGTGCACAGATGATGTGTGTTTTATTACTTGATGTTACTCCTTGTGCATAATTGTTGGTTGTTTGCTCAAGGATTCTATCTTATACAAGAGGTGTAAGACTTTGACTACAACCTCTTTCACACTTGGTAATGTACATCTATAATAAATCCACCCATCCCCGATAGGACTAAAAGTGCGTCATCCTTCATCAAGAATCTCTTTCACCTAGCAATAGGATGAAGGATTGAATTCTTTTTATCTCCTTTGCTTTGCTATAGAAGATGTTATATTTGTCTAAGACAACTTATCTTGGAGGAATATGTCTTTCAAACAAAGATCTCTTCTCCTCCAAGAATCTCCTTTACACTTACAACAAGATATCTCTTTTCAACCATCTTATCCTTGCTTGAAGAGTATTCCCTCTCTTGCTTGGATTTACGACATTGTTGCATAATGGATATCTTCTTTGTGATGAAGGTAGGTATCCTTGTTCTAGCATCCTTAAGATATCAACATCAACTTATGTTGACATCTTAAGGGGGGGGCACCCACACTGCTCCTTTTTACTATACTTCTCTCATGCACTGTACAGTGGGACATTCTTGTAACCAGAGGGAATACTCTTAGAGAAAGATGTCATTACTTTTCTCTTGTACAGTGGGTCATTATCGGAACTAGAGCATAGACTCTTAGAGCGAGATATCACGCCTTTCTTGATACTTGTACTATTTATTCCATAATAGGTTATAGCGTACTCGAGCATAGACTCCTATGAGGTTCTTCAAACCTCACTTGCACACACACGCGCTTGAGGTTGGGTGGAACTAACAATGTTCCCACTCTCCTCCCTTATATGGATCATCTAGATAGACTCTGGGGGATAGATTTCCATGTCCTCTCTGTGCATCACCTAGTTTTAGGGGCGAGATGTCCATGGTTTCTCTCCTGTTTTCCTTTCTTCTCATGGATCACCAAAGTGTGTATTCGTGTCCTCTCTCTCCTTCCTCTCATGAACCCATAGTTTTTCTATTGATGGCTCATGGATGATGTCAGCTTTTATCTTTTATGTGATCACTTGTGTTTATGTGATGGCATTGGTCTTTGTGTCCTGATTAGTTGTTGAGACATTTGAGTATCGAGGTCTCTTCGGCTGGTTGGTTTGTCGTCTTGTATCTTATTTTTGTCGCGTGTCTTTTGTGCTTTGTTTTTATTTTGTGTTTTTTGTGTTCTCTTGCATATGTTTGAGTGAGTTAAGATCCTAGGATTGGGGTCTTTTGTTCTTCAAGATTAGTGTCATCTTATACTCCTAGTGGTATTACTCCGCATCTCTCATCTTCATCTCTATTTCTTCTACTTTACCAACAGTAGTGGCGTAAGCCATACGTGGCTTAAAAGTGGGGCCTAAAAGTAGTTTCATATATTTGTGCCTCATGCAATTTTAACCACATTTGAGGTCCTCACCTTGGCAACGACATCCTCCTTCTTAGATGAGACCCCTTTCTGCATTTTCACCCCTTGACCCCTTCCTGTTTGAGCCCTGAGATAGACTTAGGACCCTGTCCGAGCCCCAAGATAGGGCAGGACAGGGGCATGGTTCCCCTGTTCCCCCTAGGACAGGGGCATAGCACCCTTTTCCCCCTTGGATAGGGGCATGGCGCCCCTGTCCCACGCTCTTAGGGTGGCCCCAAGATAGGTCCCCCCAAACTTATCTACACTTTGGGATCTCAAATCTCCCCGATGTCGGTCTTTGATGAGATGAATTAATCTTTTGAGGCATGTATAAAAGGGAGTTAGTTTTCTCATTAGGGGGAGGCAAAATTCAAGTGAAGTGGATCATAAGGAGGCATAGGCAAAGATATACATCATCAATCATTCGAACATTCAAGTCTTCTTCATTCATCCATTGGAGCAATATTACAACATTCATTTGCAAGCATGTATGTGTGTTAGGGTTTTGTCATGTTACATGCCTTTCCATGCAACACTTGTGATTTACATTCAACAAGAAAAGTAATCATCATTGACAAGTTGCAGATCTGCAAGGTATAAATTTCCATTGTTTACATTCAAGAATTTGCAATTAATTTCTTTCAAGTTTGATTCCTCAACCAGGGTTTGATAGGAAAACCTCTATCCACAACCCCCTTTTCATCTCTTTTCTGTGTGTAGGTTGTAGGTGCACAACTGTAATTGCAAGTTTGGGGTTCATTTGTAGAGACGAAAGAACCCTTTTTGTTTCGCGGATTTTGTGGATGTACATTCCCGCTATGGTCCTGACGACTTTTCTCCAAATTTGCAAGGCAGATCCGTATCAATCTAATTAGCTCAGATCCGAAGTTACAATGCAATACCAAACTGGTAGCCCCTCATTTCACTCATTTCCCCTTTGTTTTTTGCATAGTCAACAAGTCAACTTTCTCATTCACAAAAGAGGGCAAATCACACTTCAACCCTTGCAATCCAATTGGAATTCACATCCTTGTCTCTCTTGTATTTGGATCAAGTGGATTCAAGCCCCTCTTTTGAATGTATAGTTCTCCCAAGTGAAAACCATCCTAGTGACTTCCTTTCTCTCTCCTAGGTGGGGAGTCACTAGGGTTCAATTTTCCACTTTACACGAACTATACACATATAAAATTTAAATATATGTAGCATTGAGGTGAAAATGGGTCTAAGGAGTCTTATGTCATAAAA
This sequence comes from Cryptomeria japonica, assembly GCF_030272615.1. Taxonomy (NCBI): domain Eukaryota; kingdom Viridiplantae; phylum Streptophyta; class Pinopsida; order Cupressales; family Cupressaceae; genus Cryptomeria; species Cryptomeria japonica. The sequence continues at coordinate 232,082,710 of NC_081411.1, read as the reverse complement.
GGTCCTACTAAGGGGTCCTAGGATATCATTTTAACTTCCAACTATACATGTTTAACATTTATACATAACATTAGAAACACATGGAATGTAACATTTCAACATATCAAAAAGAAATTTAAACATTTAAACATCTAACTATACACATGTATAACATTTAAATATATGTAGCATTGGGGTGAAAATGGGTCTAAGGATGTAGTAGGATGTATTAAAGGGTTATCGGTTTCTTACAGGGTCAAAAGATGTCCTAGGATGTATTAAGGCATCCTATAATGTGTTAAGAGGTCCTACGATGTACTAAAAAAGTGTGTGTGTGTGTGTGTGTGTGTGAGAGAGAGAGAGAGAGAGAGAGGATTATTGTTCATTTTCTATCTATATTTTATTGTTTGTTTTTCTGTCTAGGGTTTATTGTTTATTTGTTTTCTGTCTAGGGTTTATTATTCATTTACTTTTTTTTTTGTTTTCTACCTAGGGTTTTAAGTTTTAACTATTTTTTATTTTTCATGTTTTCTACAATATTTGAAAACTAAAACCAACTATTTTAAACATAAAATTAAATAATTTTTTTACATTATTAAAAAAAAATGTTTTTCAAACTAAATTTTTTTAACCTAATTGCTACAATTAAAAAATGACAATAAATTAACATGATTTTAGAAAAATAATAATAAAAAATGAAAAAAAATAAAAACAAAGGTACATACCTGGAATGAGGAAAAAAAAGGGTCTGGGGGGTCGGCTGGCAAGCTGAAAATGGGCACCCGTGCTTCCTAAAAGTGCTTGCCCATTTTTTGAATAGTGAAAATGAGGAAAAAATGCTTAAAAAAAAATTTAAATACATTTACCAAATGGGCCCCTGTTTTTAACAAATCAGGCACCCAATTTGTAAAAATTGGGTGCTCATTTTGCTTCGGGTGCCCGAACCAAAACGGGTGCACGTTTCTGAAAATGTGCACCCATTTTATTCATGGCTCAGGCCCCCAAAGTGAAACATGTGCCCGATTTGTAAAAAAAATAGGTCCTGTTTCTAGTCGGTAATTTTCCCAACCTGTGGACTTCCATGGGATTGGAACCCAACTTTGAGCTCTTACCCTTGTAAAAATTAATCCTTCAAGTTACTTAAGATATTAATGCTCTTCAAATAATTGTTTTATCTTTCAAACACAAGAGAGCCTTTCAAGGTGGCCTTTGGTGAATGGAAAAATTTAGAATATTCACAAACACTGGCCCCTTCCATTCAAGCCTATTAAGGATCAACATATTATTATCATATGTAAATATTGGAATGAATCAAGCTTTCATAAAAATATAAACAAATTTGAAGGAATATATCATTGACTAAACAAAAAATCTTAGTCTCATTGTTAAATATTTTGTTTTTTTGAAGTATTTTTCATCCACAAAGTCATTTTTTAGCTACCTAATATAGAGCAGGATCCTTAGCCTGAAACCTATTTGGATAGGAGCCAAGGACTAAGGGGTATCCATTCTATCAAATTTTCTTGGGGCACTATCTCAACATCATCCCTTATGATGTCGGAGTCTTGCAGTCAACAAGGCTTGATCCCTGGTGGGCTCACTAAGAACCATTCAACTTCACTAACAAACCAAGAGTCTATTGATGACTATAAGAATTTTAGATAACACTATTCTTGATAAATATCTCCATATATGATTATAAGAATTTTAGATGACATTATTCTGGACAAATATCTCCATATATAATTATTTTTGGAATGAAGTGAATAGGATGAGACCAAGATTTCAATCATGAGAATATCTCATTTGTATATAGACTTTTCCATAAACATTGACATGTGGCCATATTTGTCCGCATGCTCTGTATACTCAACCTCCAAAGCAATGGAACAATGATCTCACCATTCAACCTAATTACCACAATTATCTTCGAATCACAAGAATAGAACAAAGAAAAGAAAAAACATTCCTAACATATTACTTAAAAATCACAGGAACCCAAAGGGTACATTCAAATAAAACATGAAGGGCCTTCTGTCAAGAAACAATTTTTTTTGTTGGTGAAGAAAACGCCTTTGTTGCACTAGTTGAATTCATAGGTATAGGCATGCTTTGTAAGATATTCTAGTAAAATAGAGCATGATATTTTTGTAATGTGTTAATCATGCATGTGTTATGATATTCAAGTGCAGAGTCATTTGTATTAAGTATCATAGAATCACAAAGCTCATTACAAATACTAGCTCCTTTCGAGCACCAAACTAGAAACAACAATTGGAAGACCAAGGGTCACAACTTAGAAATCCACTTTAAACAATGAGACAAATACAACCAATGGAAGACCAAGAGTCACAACTAAGAATTATACACAAAGGTGTCCCTCATCGGAGTTGAACTTGGGTCTCCATATTGAGAACTCAATGCTTTAACCAACTAAGCTCAACCCCTTGGACAGTGCAAAGTCATTTCAAATGGAAGACATCAACAATATCAAACAGAAAGAGAGTTTTCTTTCAATCAAGGACCAATTGAAACTCTTTAACAGGATAGATATTTTTTGTTACATAACTAAAGATGTCTCCACCATTATCATTAAACCTCATGTTAAGCAACAAAAAGCATAGAGAGTGCTCATAGAACATATCTAAAATAAAGGAAAACATTTGTATTGAATGGTTCTTTTGTGCCTTGTGCTTCTGTGTGTAGAGACACCTGATAGATGGAGCACATGGCATCTCAAAGTTTGATGGCGACTTTGAGAGAGGGATGGATTAACACATGCTTACTGCTTGCTTTATAATGACTTATCTTTTTAGCGTGTGATCATGTTTATTTATTGTTTGATTTTCATGCTTGCCTCTATTGTTGGGTAGGTAGTCATTATATCTGTAGTACATTTGGCTTGTTTGTTGCATTTGGTCCCTTTGTCTTTGGTTGATTGTTTTTGGTGTAGAAGAAAACATAATAGTTTGGATGATTTAAAAACATCCTTTGTGGGTCGTTTGGAATTTTGAGTGTTCTCAATGGTATACTTATTTCAAAATATTTATTTTTATATAAAGAGTTATTTATTAATTTATTAAAAGTATTAGGTGAACAAATAAGGGATCTCATCTCAACCCAATTTAACAAAGTTAAGGTCAAATTTTTGAGTACATGAGATCAAGAAGACACAAATATGTGATCACAATGGTCTAATCGGAGTTTGAACCTTGGTGGTCACAACACCACCACCACCACTTGATCAACACACCATAAGAAGAACCCATTTGAAGAGTTATTTTTATTTATTTAGTATTTAGTTTATTTCAATGAAGAATTGATGTCAAGATGTCTAACTAATAGTGGGAACAAGGGGTGGAGTGTAACGTGGAAAATAAATTTTGGACTAGATTTAAGAGTAATCTTAGAATAAACCATGGACACGCCACTTTTAAATCAACATTAAATTTTTTCTAAAACCATAGTTTTTTGAATAAAATTGGGAAATTACCAATTCTTAGATTGATATAAATTTTTTTACTAAAATAAAATTTAAAGTAGATTTTTTGAATCAAATGTAATTCACTAACATTATTTTCAAGGCTAAGAATATTATTTAATCTATTTTAAATAAATAATTCAAATCTTACATTAGACCCAATAGATATAATTAACCTCACATTATTCATTTTCTATATGGTGACAAGGGGTAGATTGTAATGTGAAAAATGGATTTTGAACTATGCATAGAGCAAGGGCCCATTTGAAGTGGACAAAGGGATGGCGATGATAGTGAGGATGAGCTAGACTTGGACAAGTGGTTCATCTTGTATGAGGATAATGATCATGAGTCCCTTATGGAGTTGTAAGAGGAGGCATAAAGATCTATGTTGTATGTGTGTTCATCTTTTAGGAGATAGGATTTGTCTAGGTCTATGACTAGTGACCTTGGGCATGCTCTAATGAGAGGATTTGTACTTCCCTCACCTATAAATCGTTCTCATGAATGATCTTCATAAATTTGATATTTTCTATTTGGGGCTCCTAGGTTTTTGGAGGTTCTTGAGTGATGTCTCTTCACTTTGGAGGCTAGGGAATCCAAGGTTGTGAATTTCTTGTATAAATGCAAGATGAAAATCTCTATGAGGTTTATATGGGTGGCTTCACTAAGGGAAAATTACCTAAGGAGGTTGGGAGGTGGGTTGGGCCCCTATTATTCTGTAGAGTGGGTAATTGCGAGTGGGCCTAATGCTTATAATGTGGTAGCCTTAATTCCTCTTTGGTTGAGGAGCTTCTTCTTGATGACCCTCTTAAAATCTTGCTTGGTGCTATTATTGTTCCTTCTTAGGATTTGGGAGAGGATGAGATTCACCAAATAGCCATTCTAGAATCTCTCATTGATTTTTTTTTTGCTTGACTTAGGAGCTTGCTTGTTGGGAAATCTATGGTTATTGTTCCAATATTGATGTTGTTAGAAGATGAGTTATTGAAACTAAGGGGGTAGGTTGAAATAATTGGTTTTCTAATTTTTATTCTTTTTTTCATTTAAAAAATTAGATGATTTCTTAAGGATCTCCTTTCAGAAGGTCCTTGGCTTCTTTGGCAAAATGGTATTTGTCTAAACAATTGGTCTTTAGGTTTTAATTGATGAAAAATAACAAGTATCCAATTATGGGCTAGTTGTCATTTTATTCCTTGTTGACCCTATTGAGACTCAAATTTATAATGTCAATTTTCCTTGAGTCCTTTCCATTTTGTGTTTCTTAGTCATTTTTGACTCATTATTTATAACCGATCTCAGACATCCTAAATGTGTACCCTAACTGTTGAAAGATGTAAAATTCTATTAATAGTATAATTATAGGTTGTTTTTTATTTTTTCTTTGACATTTTGTATATTTTCAACCTTTTAGGGTTACCCATAGCTTAATACCTTATCGATCCTAACAACCTACTTAAGTCTTTGTTATTTTTTTTCTAAGTGCTATTTTATCAAAGTTTAAGATTTTTCCATTCCCTAATATCATTCCTTTGGAATTCTTAAGTCACGAACCATGAAAATTTGTTAAAAGTCTAAGTCCTTGACATAGATGAAACTTTTAGAATTTCTCATCCATCTCATCTCTTGGTACTCATTCCCTTTCATCTTCACTTCTTGAGCTCCAATAACTTGTTCTCAAAAAAGTTACAAAGTCTTGTAGGGTTAGACTTTTGGCCTTTCCCTTGATTAGGTACCCATTTCTACTAATTGCAAAAATTCTAAAAAATGATCAAATGCTTTATATAACCTAGAAAACTTAAAATTTTAATAATTTTCTTAATTTGATACCAAGTTAAGCCCCACCTTGACTCCCCAATCTTGACATCTTGATGCCTTGTTCTTACTGGAGTTCCCCTTATGCCCTTTCCCTATTTCACATATGATCTAGCAATGACTTACTTGTCACCCCCAATACCTCAATTCCATGGCAATCCAATCCTTGGCATATGGTATATGTAACCTTGACCTATGAAAGTTTTTAACCTTATTAAATTATTGAAGAGGTTGTTAAAATATGACGAGGAAGTGTTTCAAACTTTCAAATGCTTTACAAACCATCAAAATTGTCAAAACAATTCACAGCCTCTTAAAATGGCCAATAATGTTGTTATGTAAGTGTGGTGACATTTTTAAATAGTTTGTAACTTATTTAAATTGTCAATGCATAAGTGATGCCTAATAAAATGTGAAGGGGATGCCAATTAAAGAAAAGGCACTAAATCAATGGTGGTAATGAAAAGTTTAAGGTGTAGAAATAAGTGATGGATTCCAAACAAAAAGTCAAATTTGTTTAAACTATTTTAAATGATAACTACCAAATAAAACTGCATATTTCTCCTCCTCTTGCTCTCACCTACTCACCATTAGTGAAAATCAATTCTCCCAAATACATGAATTTATTCTTGGATCTCCTTAGTGATTTGAGACATCTATTTTGGAGGGAGTGAAAGGTGTAAAAATAGTCGACTTGCACTCACATTAGCACAAAATTAGTTCATGAAGGTTGAGAAAATGTTTAATTCTAGTGGCCTAATGAGATTTGGGTGAGTATCATAGTGGTGTCATAATTTGTATCTCTCTCTACAATTTTACACTCATTTTGGGTTCACTTTGGTGGTTCTCCTATTGAACACACTCAAATGATGAGAGGGTGGGGGTTGATGTTGTAGTAACATAGATTTAAGCTTCCATTTTCCATTTGAGCATCAAATTGCATCTGCTGAAATAAAAATTGGAGACAAGACATTTACCACACAAGAGCACCAATATTTTACATGGAAAAAACAAGGAGGGAAAAACCACAATGATAGTTAACTCACACTATATGAAATAGATATTACAATGTTTATTTTAGGGCTCACTACTCAAAGAAGCTCACTACTCCCGAAAAGGACTTGTAGAGAAAGATATAAAATGAAATAGGAGCTTTCTGAAGAGACTCATTGTCTTGTAGTAGGATACATAAATATTAAAATGAAAAAATAAACATGAATTGTTGTAGAAGAAGCATTTGACATGCACTGATGTTGCAGTCCTCTTTGTAGCACAATTACTCTGTAACACTAATTTTGCATACTTCACACTCAACTGATACATCACCAAATTATTCCACACATCAAAACTCATAATAACACATTCACCAATGATCTATCCTTCCATATATATCCCCTGCAACACCCCAAAAAATCAATTAAGTAGGCTCCATTGGAACCTATCAAATGAAACATATGACCCAATATAGGTTAGCATCAAACCATCTATCATCAACAAAAGTTAGGTTTTAGACCAACCTAAGTTAGATGAACCCCAAACACAACTTAGAACATCCTTCAAAGCCACTAAGATAGGTCGCAATTAAGTGCAAGTGAAGGAACTTAATCTATCAGCCCAAATATCAACACCATTGTTAAAGTTGTTAATTATTTGACTTTACACCATCGAGAGAAACCAAAATCATCATGCGAACCATGATGAAAGAAACGTTGACCATCTACAACCTTTCTTTAATCATCTCCTAAAGTAAATGATCATGGAATTATGGCACAAAAGAACAATCCCACTGAATTGATGAAACCAATGCAAACCGGATTGACTATGACACTTCGACACAATGATCACTGCAAATCACCAATTCACTTGACACTCATATCTATACATTCTTATACCTTTCTAAACATGACATGCTGGAGGAACACAAATCATTCTAGTGAAACCTCTGAGACACATTACACTAATATTAAATTATAATACAAAGGACAAACATTTATCTCTTTCTTTAGAAGTGGACATAACTTTAAATTTGGAAAGTAGGAATCTTATACACTACCAACATTAACTCGTGAACCACACAACCAAAACCTGCAATGTGGTAGAATGCAGACCAAAGTACCATCTAACAGACTTAAGAAAAATACAATGTTCATCCCTTAGACAAATTTCCTCAACAACATAGGTATGAATCTAATCTCATTTATCACTCAACTAACTTGTTGAACATGTATCTGTCAACTTATGTAGCTACATTTCATAACCAAGATAAATTGCATATGTTACAATCTATTACCATATACTTACTATACATCTAGATTGATGTCTTTCCATGGATACAATTTGTGGTCTTTGAGTGTATCCTTAATCATGTTGATCATATCAAAACTTGAGTCAAACTATCTTTGTCAAATTTGTCAAACCATCTATGTCAAATGTCAAACCATCTCTTTCAAATATCAAACCATTTCTTTCAAATGTCTCGTGATACATGTCATATGTCAGTCTCTTCAACTTCACCAATGACCACATGCTGACATCAATGACAACACTTATTGAGTTGGCATTAATGACAACATCATGTTGCACATATTTCCAAGAATATCATCCTTTGTCATTGATGGAAAGACACATGTTTATCTACAAATATTCTCTACCTCTATCTGTACAAATTCCTTTGACAAAACAACCAAATACAACTATACATTCTCCCCCTTTTGGCATCAAGGACAAAGGGCATAGTATCTCATACTTATGAAAACCAAAAATACTGCATATAATCCCCTTAATTATGTGCATTCATTAAAAAACTCTCCCCCTTAGATATAGATCCCTTAAAACATATACTATAGGTTCATGAAATATTCAACAAAAATAAAAAAATGTTTTTTCAATCCCCCACATCATTGTACAACCATAAAAATGTGTCATTTATGATTTTGTAGCTCCCTTATAGGTTAATATACCCTTATACATTACCTTGAGATGGGCCAGAGTTGCATCCCAATTTTCCTTTAGTGCAGATTAGCTAAATCCTTAATAGTTCATCTTATTCAACACCTTGAGAACATGCAACAATTTTAACACAATAACAAAAAGGTTAATTTTTTTTTTTGATTCTAGGGTTTTCATAATTTGGGAAATATTCTAGACCAATGCTTATCTAGGGCAACAAAGTCAAATAATACATGCAATTGCCTTCTTTGACAACAAAACTTCTTATTCCAAATACTGATAAATTTAGCACTACTAGACAATAATATGTCCAAGAAAGAGTATACTCTACAATTCTACTCAAGGATCCCTCAACACAATACATAATCCTCCATACCTTAAAAAATGAGTATTTAATCCATTATTTGAATAGATGTATTAAACATGATATATCATATAGCAAATGTATATTAATAAGCTTATAAATCCTTCATCTCTTCCTTTTAAAAGGAAAATTAACATATTCAAGGAGGTAATTGCAAATCACACACACATGAAGTGTTTTCATATTAGCTTCAATTTGAATGGAAATTCATATAAAATGCATAAAATCACATTCAAAGTTTGTTCTATAGCAATGGACATTACTTAACTTTATTGAGTATCTCTAAAATAAAATTAAAATTCAATTAGATCTTATTTGACTACCTTTCTATTATAATCAAGATATTTAGGATCCATTTTTTAAAATTATAATCTCTTTTATAGAAGAATGAAAAATATGTTGGCCTATGACTTAATGAAAACTTTTAACAAAACTTTGAATTTTCAAATTCAAAACATATTTGGGAAATTGTACCAATTATAATATCTAATGTGAAATTTTAAGTTTATCAATGATCACATACTTGTTGAAGTAGTACCTCAATTTGGATGCTTGATCCATTTACATAGACCAAAATGTTAGACTAATTCAATATTAAAAAAACCTAGGTCATTTGATGAGTTGGATTTGATCTAATCAAAATTGATGATTGATTGAAATACAAATATTCCTCATTCATTATATCTTTCTTCTCATGCTACATATGTTTTCTCATCAATCCATTGGGAACCTTTTCACTGTGACTTGTATATTTGACATATAAAATTATCCTTGATTCTTTACTAAAACTATCACACAACATGTATAGGCCATACATATAATCTAGTGTAGAATTCAATAACCTCATATTTATTTCATTATCAATACACATATATGATATCACTTTATGATTCCCAAATCAACAAAACATTAAAACCTAATGATATGCCAAGTGTTATGCATAATATTAGTACTAGATTTGGCCAATGTACAAGATTCAACAAAAAACTTAAAATCCTCTGCACTTCAGGCTCTACATAAACTAGGTGGGTATCCCTTAATTCACATCACTTTTAGATATTTTAAAATATTAAACAATGAAGATACAATAGATAAAACTTCACACAAAACTAAAATGGTTTGTGTGACTATTTCTTGACTCAGTTATACAATCTTCCATTTAACAATAGCATGAAGTGAAAAGGAAAACAAAAAAAATTCACTACAAATAGGAAATATAATTATTTTCAGGTTTAGATTGTTTCCAACAAGGGATTACACAAAAACTACACTATATTGGTGCCTTGTCCATTCACAAAGGCAAGATGAACTAAACGAGATGATAATAACATGAACACACAAATAGTAACCATTAAATCATCGTTTCCTTACAACAATGAAGTTTCTCATGCAAATATAAATACTCTACTTATAGACCCTAAAAAATAACACAATATCCTTAGAATTTAACTGAGAGAGAACTTTAATTTGCTCATTGAACAAGAGCCATCAACCAAACACTTATTGCAGAAAATTTGCAACAAAAATCATTATAATCCTTGATTATTCTGATTAAAAAGATAAAGAATACATTCAAGAGACACTATTGTATGACATTTATCACATAGTTACAAACTAATTTGCATGCCATTATCAAAGAAACTGGTTACACCATAATTTGAAACTAAAACTTAAAGAACAACTTGAACCTAACATAGCAACTTTGTACAAATAATTACATTACTCAGAAAAATAGGGATTGGAACACTTTACATTGGAGAAGAAGAATATAAAGATGTATAAGCCCTAAAATTTGATGTACACTTGACAACTAGCAACTTCCTCTCCCTCTAATCAAGATAAAAGAACATTTTATTTTCTTCCCTCCAATTTGCCTTTCATATGCTCTTATTTAACTTGCAACTAAATATCTTTCCTTTAGCCCCTTTTCTTTGATTCACCTATCTTTTCTTGGTGTTCCCATGAATATTTTAACTTGATTGAAAAGCCATCTTCACTACTTCTTTTTGCTACTTACTAGTGAAAATTACATTTCCCAGTAAAAAATCAACCCATATGCAATTTAAAACATAGCCAAACCTGCAAGTTTATACAAGACTTTGGTCATTTGTGCACTAAATATCTCTATAGGAGGCTCAAAAACTTTCTCAAAAGGTTTGCATGAGAGAGAGATCCATTGCTAGTCTCTTCCAAAGATCTAGCAATGAGGTAGCTCTATTAATTCAACTATTAGGAAACTTCATCGATTCGATGATAATGTAACTCCATCTATCCATCAATCATTAGAACTAATACTATCTATGTAGCTTCATTTCTCTTCTATTTATCCATCAATGAGACAACTCCATCGATCCAATAATAAGGTAGCTCTATCGATCCATCGATCATTGAAAATAATTCTATCTATGGAGTTTCATTTCTCTTTCATCGATCTAGCAATGAGGCAGCTCCATGGATCCAATAATAAGACAACTCCATTAATCCATCAATTGTTGGAACTAATATTTTCTATTGAGCTCCCAAAACCTTCTAGCAATCTAATGATGATGCTCAAGAACATTTACATGTCACAAAAACCATTTCAATTAAGGGATTTTCCCGAAGATGTCTAGGTTGCAAAAAATTAATCTTCGAAGATGGCCTTTGGGGTTGATTGTGATAGAAACCAAAAATAGTCACTATTGCTAAACTTAAGGTACATAGGCACTTCAATTTTAAAAAAAATGAAGTTAACATCACCTTTGGGTATACATTACTGAATTCAAACTTCCACTGTTCTAAGGTTTTGGCTTGACCATTATCATCTTTGATTCTCGACATCAATTTTCTCTCCATATGGTCAATTATATTCACCTTCTTCCTCAACTATTTGTCAAGATTAAGAATGCATGCAACAACCTCTTCCAAGGCCACCATCATCTCAACATCAACTTTAAAATTTGTAGGCTTATTAGGATCTTACATTGACACCTTAACAAACTACTTGATTGATATAGTCCTTGGTATCCATATTTTTCTAATATCCTTGAGATTACCTATTCTTGATCATGCTTAGCCAAGGTAAAACTAAGATTTATATAAGACTTATATTCTTCATCCACTCTATCATTTATTCTTGTTAACTTCTAGATAACCAATTTTGAACCCATTTTTCTCACTATGCACTTTTTATTCTCTTTCATCTCTTGCACTTTCTTTTCAACTCTTTGATCTCTATGAGAAATTTATTCTCAATATAATGGAAAGATTTCACTAGAACCTAAAGGGCTTGTGACTATTGGTATGTGGGCACTAGACGATGTCAATTATTTCTCTTCATATGCCCTTAACTTTACCGAAATCTCCATGTATCTTTGTTGCAACTCATTATAACAATTTTGTAATTTTTTCACAATTTCTTGACTAAAGAGTGTAGTTACAACAATCAAATATGTAGCCTCAGGGGTAGGAGTCTCTAATACTATTTTTAGTATGAGGTTTCCTTTCAATTCATCTATGCTATTTACGATATTGGGCTTGTTTGTATTTAGTATAAGTCCCCAAATTAAAAGAGTCTAAAAGATGGGCTAAACCTTGATCCAAATAATGCTTCCTCAACTTTCTCTTAATAGCGTATACCTTTTTATCCTACTTTATTGTATCAAATGAAAGAATAGTGGTTATATGTCCCAATTTAGTAATAATAATATGCCACTATCTATCACCATTGGTCTCCCTTGATCAAGAGTAATGTTATCTACTTTAAAATCAAATTGTCACAAGACTTTCAGTTCTACCTCTTTCCATTTGGATGGCTCCACCTTAATACTCTATTCTATAACCTTCTTTTGGTATGCATATTGTCCTTTTATCATAACAAGACTTTAAATTCATTTTTTTTTACAAAATCATCAATTTACAATAATTTCCTACAAGATAGGGCCCTTATATCCCTAGGGCTGTTCATGACAATCTTTAAATAATGTATACTTCTATTGATGGGCATTGCAAGGACTAAAATCCTAATTGGTAAGGATTTAGATTTAGTAGTCTCTGGTACCTTAGGAACATCATCAATTTCATAAGGAGGTTTTCTTTTTTCCTTTGATCTCTTTCGACTCTTAATTTGTTGACTTTTAGGCATGAAAATAGCCTAGGATTTCTCCTTAGGTTCTTTTTTCTTGCCTTGACATATGGCCTAACAAGAACACTTGGTTCTCACCGAATGATAGATCTCTCCTCCTTTGTAACCATTAGCTGATTTGCATGAGATAATATATTTTGTATCCTTGGGAATATCATCAATCTCCACAATATTTATAAGGGATTTTCTTTTTTTCTTTGAGATCTGTTTCCTCTTAGTTTTTTGACTTTCAAGCATGACAATAGCTTGAGATTTCTCCTTAGGTTCAGTTTTCTTGCTTTGACATAGGGCCTTACAAGAACACCCGAGTATCATTGAATGATAGGTCTCTCCTTCTTTGCAACCATTAGCTGATTTGCATGAGATAATATATTTTGTATCCTAACCATTCTATTTATTTTATTAGCAAAGAGTCCAGAAAAGTTAGGATCCTTTTGTATCTTCTCTTTCTTTGCCTTGCCGATCCTAAACAATTTCCTCCTCTTATCATTTACCTTCTCTATTGAGACAACAATTCCTTGTCTCATCCTCATATAAATCTATTTCATGGGAAATGGAGACCTCCTCATGTTGGTCGTCACTACATGAATAGATCCCTTTGGATCAAAGTTGATTGTAGGGCCTGCATGGGACATTCTATACTTCTTTGACAAAGAATATATCTGATCAAGGTCATATTTATTTGCAACTTAAAAACCAAACCATTTTAAAGAAGTGAGAAAGAATGAATCCTTATTTTGACCCCTCAAGTGATTCTTCTTAGATTCATTTAGTTTCCAGATGATCGTGAAGTATGTTATCCTCTTTGGCAGACATACTAGCAATAGATGCAACTTGAGAGGGCACCCATATATTCTAAATGAAGTGGACTATTGGTGGAGATTCTAATCACCCCAATTATGTTTGATACCTAATTATGGAATTCATTTAAGTAGTATGAGAAAATACATGACCTCCTTCAAAATACTCTCCATTTGCTCACCAATTTACCACAACTTATTTACAAGAACTCTTCAAAAATGACAAAGCTAGAGTCATCGTGATCTTTGCCCCTTATGCAAGACCAACATTGAACATGAAAGACATTCTTCTTCTCATGAAATTTTTTCCTTGTAGAGTCCGATCCCATAGAGCTCTACTAGCATATAGAAATATATGGCATATCATGGAGTACCATTTGAATTCAAACTTTTTATCATTTGCCTTGATAGCCACTATTTTCTTGTGTATCCTATCTACAAAGAAGTGGGAAAACCAAATTTTGTGTTCACCATATTGTCTTAAATATTTGCTTTCATAAACATCAGATGAATCGGTATGTTCCTAATCCACAATCTAGAAAAGTGAATGGTAAGTCCTGATAAAATAATCTTCAAAAGTTTCTATGTTGAAAGGGTTCCTTCTCACAAATGAGATTTTGATCGTCTTTTTTATTTGAACCCTTGATTCTATGCTTGGGAATATGCATGGATCTATATACACTTTGACACGTCTTGTATTTCAGACTGAAAGAATCAAAATTTATGGTCCTACTTGTAGCTCTTCTCAAGTCAAAAACATTAGAAATACATGTCTTGGTAAATGATAAAATTGAGGTTCCATTTCTAGCTAGGACACTTTTTGATTTTGCATTATATATTTGTGCCACTGCTATGACAAAATCAACATTTAAAAAGATTTTGGGCACAACCACGTTGCCCATATCTAGAAACCATCCATTCCTTAAAGAGATGTGAGCCAATTGGTTTTGGGACTAGGAATTGGTAAGATTGTATCTTTGAGCCGGTCAAATTCATCTGCAAATTTGTCATCGTTTCCTCCCGGGCTAGAAATCTCACATGCTTTTGTGCCAACCCAAGACACTGAAGGACGGAGTCTTCTTAAAATTCTTTCCTTGCTCTAGATGTTTTGGTTGTTGGTATAGGCTTAACTTACAAACAGGTTATAGTTTCACAGTATATATCAATTGACTAGAATTTACTTTGAATTAGAATTTAGATTAGTTTATACTAATGCTCGCAAGCGAATGAACACAAATTCAAAGAGAATTAAGAGGGAATGACTTACAAACTAGCGCACAAGAAACCCTAATTCAATGAATTGCATCACTCGAAAAATTAGATTGCAAATTATAGTGCTCGTCAAAACGATCTGAGTCATGTATTTATTGCAACCAAATGGGCAAAATCCAACCAAAACCAGTCTTTTCGCCATTACTATGCATTTCATCGATCTATAGAACGAGAACCAGCCATTTTAAACTTTAAATGTGGATCGTTGATTGGAGATGATCTCAGCAATATGTACGGTTTAGATTCAAAGATTTGATTTGAAATTTCCTTTTACACAGTTGAACAGAACAACACCAACCATATCGCATCAACATATCACAACAACGTGGAGGAGAATGAGGCCCAATTGTGCTAGCGCACTAAGCTCTTTCTGTCTTTAGACTACCAGGTCGACTTCTAAATGGTGACATATCGCAACAAAAACATATCCTATTCAGCTTTGACAACTTTGACAATACGCCTCCATGATCAAATGAAAATGAGGTTGAATCGAACAAGCACATTCCTTCGCTCGATTGATCAGACCCAGACCCACCATTACACATGGCATGATCTTGTGGTATCATGGATCTGAAAAGTTTGAGAGATCTGGAGCATGTGGGGGTGTGATAGCCGTCGATCTGAGCTAGAAAAATTGAACCCTAGACTTAGGAAATATTAGAGTGACGTAGCAAGCCAGTGACTAGGACTTAGGTATCAGTTTGCGATAGCACATGATACATCAAGCTGTAACTTAAGATGATTCGACCGGGTATAGCATGTCACTTCAAAATTATAATGCAGGCTAGGGCTTAGGGTTTAAAGCAATTAAGACTTCGGCAATATTTCACGGGGTTTTTAGACACAACATTCCAAAATTTTGCAAGGTTCCACCTGATTACATGAGAGATATAAATTTGTGGTCAATATAAAGTTTATAATTTTTATCTCTTAAAGTATTTTTGGAAAAAGAATATTCATTTTCAATCTTGTAATAGACTAATTTCAATAGTTTGAATTAGAAATATTTTCTATTATTTTTATTCAACACATTTAATTTTCTCAAAATACTATGAATTGCTCAATTATCACTCTCACATCTATTATTAATTCAATCAAAATCAATTTATAATTATTTGTAGACATTTTTTAGATTAAATAATAAGAAAAATGCATTTTTCTTTTACAAGATTATAATAACTAATTCATAATTTGCTAATTATATGTATATTTTGAACCGATCAATAAAGCTAGGCCTTACCAAACAAAGAGCATACTTCAAAATTTACTTCCAAGATTACGTTAAAACATGCATAAGATTATGTGTGCCACGCTTGAATGCCTTCGGCTATAATGCCATTCTATTAGACCATTGGAGCTGTTTTATGTTTTGAAATGGAATCTGACAGTTTGAATAAATGCCATTGACAAAGACAAGACTTAATTTTTCATATAAACCAATATAATCAAAATGGTTTTACTGTACACAAACTGCGAAAATCCAACATACAAATCCCAACCCTACCAGTAGTCATCTGCTACATCCAAATCCAAATCCAAGGTTTCAACATGTTTCTCCTTCAGATTTGATTGGTTTTGACATAAACCATCAATGCTAGTATCATATATACATATTACAGGAGGCAATCCTAGATCATCATCAGATGCTTGAGATAGATAATTAAAAATGCTCTGGTTAGAAGCAGAGCTGTATAAGGATGATGAAGAAGTATGATCTTTATCATTCTCCCTTCCTCCTCCTCCTTCAACATCATCATCATCAGAAGTGTGACAGCAGCAGCAGGAACTGTCACTTGTGGAAGACTGAGCATCATCTGGGCCAAGTGATCCAAGTATTGGAGCAGAAACATTGATTCTGAAGAATGGGGGCAAGAAAAGCTGTGTGTCATAATAAACCATAGAAGAACAGGATTCTGAATCTGCAGTTTTTTCTCTCAGACAATCCCCATTGGAGGTAAAAGCCACGACTTCTTGATTTTGTTCATAATCCAATGAAAGAATCACAGAACCTCTATTATTGCTGCAAAATCTCTTGAACCCATATTCAAGTTCTGCACCAAGAAGCTGCCTCTCTAGGCTATCAATGCCATTGTTATCATCATTTCTTAGTCGTTTCATCAGGTTGGCATTTCCGATTGTACAAGAGAAGGCCATTGGGTGTTACTATAATTGAAGAAACTTCGCTTTGGGTGGAGTTCAAAATTTCAAATGCCACTGTAATGTATTTATGTTAGAAGCATAACATCGCTTTAACGAAGGAATATTTTTTATGAAATTTATTTGGTGGCAGAGGTGAAATATTTGGTAGATTGGAGAGACACGTTTGAAAGGAGAGAGTAATGCTAATAGAAGCCGTTGGATTGCAACAGTGAGCGTCTTTCGGTGGTTCTAACAACTCATGTCTTAGTTTGTTAATTAATTTCTCCTACTATTCGGCTTAATTGATTGGGATTTAGAAAAGCAAAAGATTAGTTCAACTATCTTAATGACAGTGTGATTAATTGTGGTTGTATAGGTCGCTTATGTGAAATAACTTGTAGATTATAACACGCTATATAGAAATTGAATATCAATTGGTTGTGCAGAAGAGTTAGCATTTCAAATTGCGTAGGTTGATAGATGGGAGATACCAGTATACCAATATTTGCAATCCAGAGCAGCCTCAGTTAGTAAAGGGATCGGTACAAATAAATACTGTGCAAGCTATCGATTTGTCAAAATTATAATTCTAGACGCTTTTAAACTAACATGTCTATTGAGGGGTGTTTGTTAACCTACTCTTTAATCCTCAAATTTGAACATGAAATGTCTTTCTTTTTCCGCTCCATGCACGGCTCAAAGATATCAAAGGTAGATTGCTTTAGTGTGTAGATTTGAATATACTTTTATTGGTCCATCATTCTCTCTCTACGACAACTCTTTAATGGATAAAAAAATTCAGTAGACAAATAAAATCACCACCATTCGTGCTTATCGATACTTTCCTTTGACAAACCATAAAACCTTAAAATTAAATAGAGTGTGTTGTACGGAGATATTTTGTAGGTGTACCTTTTCATCCAAAAAAGCATAGTTATAAATTTGGTACAATTGTAATTTAAAAATAGTATTTATAATTGCTAGAGGTCATAGATTAATTTATGGTCGGTAATCAAAATTAGAAACTTAGATGATGATGTTGTGAGATGAAGTAATAATGGTGCTAATTTATTGAGTGAAACTCATTCGAGTGGAGATAATAATGGACTACATTTGATTTTTTAATTAAAAGATTTAAAAAAATTAGTTAATTTTAATATAGAATTAAAATATTATTATATGAGGGCAAGACATACCTATGACATTTTCATTTAATTTAATTTATATATATATATATATATATTGACAATGAAGTAATTTAGTGAAAAATCGAATTCTTTTTCCATTCTATACATTAATTCGCTTACACTTTAACCCTTAAATTCTGCTCTTAGTTGCTTACATTTCAACTCTCAAATTTAACTCTTATCTTGTCCACACATACACACATTTTGATATATTCAATCAAATTATATGTTCTTTATAAATATTTATGCACCTATCCTCATATGTATGTTATCCCCCTTAATCTACATCTTTCCATGTCTTGGGTCATTCCTTGAGTAGATGGTTGATCTCATAGCCATGGATTTGACCCTTGAAATCTTGAAATTCATATTAAATTTTCACTTACCACACCAATTCCTTTCTCACCAAGAGATGACATAATATATGTTTATACGTAATTTGTTGCTATATCCTTGTATTTAAAAGTATTCAACTACATTTATTTATGATTTTCTCACATTCAAACATTTGTACTATCCTAAGGAGAAGAACATTTGGATTTGATGTACTAAAATTAATCTAGATTTGGACACCCATCTTAGTCTTAAGATAAGTGACATTGACCTTGCAATATTAAGTCATTTTGAAGTGTCTCCACATTCTTTGGAATGTGTATTTGGATGCCTAGGGCGTTGAACACACCACAAGAATGGTGGGGGGGGTGTAATTAGTTTGGACCTTTAAAACAACTAACTTATATCCTTTAAAATTTAAACCATGATTAACTTATCTTTATAATTATGAAACATGAAAGAAAAATACACAATACACACAAGAACACTAGATTTACATGGAAAACCCAAGGAGGGAAAACTATAGGATAACTAGCATTCATTCGAATTGTTATGGTAACAAGAAGTTGGAGAACTAACATTCATTCAAACTATTATAGTATTAGGGAAATTTTGATATTCTACAAAAAATATGATATGTTTCCTCCTTGATCTTTTCCTCCAGGCTTTGGGACTTCTACATCTAATTTCCCAATTAATACCCCTCATGGGTCTCCTCTTATTATTAATCATGAATTTTCTCTTTCAATCCTATTTGATCATATACAATCTTTGGAGAAATTAAGTGATTTTGAAGGTTTCCTTAATTGAGAGAATGCCATTTCCCAAGCTACTTCAGTTCTTAGTAATTTGAGAGAGATGAACACCTCAAATTCCAATGGTCTTGAATTGTTTAGAGCATTGACACAAATGGTTGAGACACATGTACCTTTCATTATGTGTTAACTTTATGATACACATCTAGACATCAATGGTCCTAAGTTGAGTATCATAATGCCTTGAGTATTGATCTGCATGGTTGATACAAGTCCTAATACTAATCCTTTACCTAGTAACATATAAATGATGCATCTACCATTCCTAGTATTGATATTTCTCATAATTCACCAAATTTATCCTCCTCCTAGCTTTGCTGCTACTAGTAGCACAATGCATGATATTTTAGTTAGTGCCACTATGGATAACATTTTTGTTGCTCAATTTTTTGTTGGTATGGCTAATCTACCTTTGCTTCCCCTATGTGGTACTGTTATTCCTAATACAATATTACAAAATATGGGCCAGATGTAGTCACATCTTGTGAAATTAAACCATGATGCTACTCAATCCTCACTTCGACCATATTATAATTGTAGTATGCTTCCCATGTATATCTTAAAGATACCCTTATCCCAAGGGGTTGAGGTTCAAAATTTCATGTTTAATGGTGATGTCAATCTATTGCCACATGTTAATTCTTTCACAATTCTTTGTACTGATTTCTACCATCAATATCATTTACGAGAAAAAATTGTCTCGCGGTCCCTTAAGGGGATCATGCTAAAATGGTATTTCTCTTTGGCCAACAAATATATCTATTCTTTTGACCAACTTTAGAGTGAGTTTCTCTAGAGGTTCTACACGAACATTGGTAGCAAGGTCACCACTGCTAACCTTGTTAATTGTAAGAAATAATCAAATTAGAAACTTACAAACTTTATCTCTTGTTATCAATATATTTCTTCTAATATCTCCTATTCCCTCCCTCATGGTGATCCTTAGAGAATGTTCATCAATAGTTTGTAACTGACATTGAGGGAGAAATTATCCTTTGTCAAATACCCTACCATTTTAAATTTGTGTACCACACTCAAAGACTATTCACACAAATTAACTCAGTTTAGAGCCCTTGATTTAAAATCTCATGATAATAAATTTGGAGTTGCACCCTCTTTGGGAGGGTCTAGGAGAAAAAAGTTTTCACTAATGTAATAACTATTTCTCAAGCAATTGAGAAGAATATACTTGGGACTCAACATGATCAAGTTTTTATAAAACTCTCTAATTCTTATGTTATTCTTTTGCAGAATATACTCAAAGATAACTGGATCACCCTTCCATAGATTATAATACTCTTGGACAACAAACCATACCCTTGCTAGTGTTATACATCTAAATTTTGTTAGGATACTCATGTGATAGGACATGATACCAAACATTGTGTGCCTCTATGACACATCATCTATGACCACATAGACAATGGTACTATCTAGGTCGGTGAAAGTAAGAAGATTTCTAATAAGTATTTTGCCAAAACTAATAAAGAGATATAGATCTACATAGATCCTTTTCCTCTACATGCTTCTAATTTCATTTGTTTATTTTATTTTCCTCCATCCAATGATTGTGCATATGTGAATATGCTGATTATCCCTTTGATCTCTCCCATGATTCAAAAGGTCAGGGTTCTTGATATTTCATTCACACTTAATGATTCACTAATTTGTGAAGAGCCTTCTCCTCTTTATGTTTTAAGTCAAGTTAACAACAATATTGTCAAAGGTGTTATGATGGACTGTTCCTGCAAAGTTAGTATAATCATAAAGGAGGTCCTCTTCATTAATGGATTGAATAGGGCAAGATATGATGATTTGAAAGCCACTCACATGCATGATTATCTATTTGTTCCACATATGAGGCCTACAACCATGTCGGTCCTTATGGGACAAAAAGCCATTTATATTATATTTGTGGCCACTATAGAGTTATACTTATTTAGAGTGAATCTAGGTATTCCTTGGCTATTTTCCATGGATCTAGTTTCCTATATTATCAACAAATATTTGAAGTTTTCTCATAATGGTAGTGAAAACTATATATAATGCTAGATATAAGCCACTTGTGGCACAAATGGAATTCTCGCTAGATCATTTTAGGCCTACCCTAGTTGGATCCATGCTACCCCACGATGATTTTTTATATAGACCATATTATAGATACAATATTGGGTAGTTAGCATCCGAGTCAGTTGAACTTGCTTCTTCTTTAACTCCTACATTTTCTATTGGTCTTTCATAGTTTGTTTATGTGTAGTAGTGTGGTTTTTCATCTACTCCTTTGTCAAGAGTTAAAGGGAATCTCATTATCTCAAGAAGACCCCCTTATCCTCCTAAGATGTTGCAAACTCTTGTGGCGCCTCATGTGGCTTTGAGTGTTCCTAGCACATGAAAAGGAAAGACACTTTTGTTTTTGAAGTTAGAGCCTCATCTCTTTGACCTTTCCATTCCTTGAGACATCCCTTGCCCTATTATATGACAAGGGTAAGTGTTTTCCATGTTCCTTTTCTTCAATTATAGTATCTACATATTAGCCTCGAAGGGCTCCTCATGTTACATTGACTTCTCCTAAAGAACAATGGATAAAGATTCTCATGTTGAGACTATAGTTCCTCCTTCTTAAGCACCTCATACTTCATTTATGGAGCCTTATCCTCCCCCAACAATGGCACAAATGTATCTACCTATGATGTAGGATGCTATAGAGTCATCTTAGAATTTTGTTCCCAATGCTTATCTATGTTGCAATCATCTTGTGTGTGAGTGTAAGTGTCATTAATGGGTAATGGCTTGAGAAATTGAGGTTGCATTGAAGATTAAGGGCCATTATTTAGTTTTTGCCACTCCTAGCTCTATCATTTCTTTTATTTGTCTTCCAACTTCCTTGGGAAGTGTCAATAAGTGTTTCCCTAAGCGAGTCCAAGTGTTCATTGCTTCTTCCCTAGAGTTTCCACTTATCATTTTTCTTTTGAATATTTCTCTATTCTTGCAGCCTATAGACATGCTTCACACTCAAGTTATGTCTAGTGTGGCACTTCTCTGAATCTCCATAGTATCTTTCCAGGGGTCCTTCAACATACCATAGTTGATGTGACGGTTTCATATCAACCACCTAAGTGCAATTTTGAGTAGCGTACCATTCCTAAGTTTTGATGTAAGAAGTTATCTCCTTTGGCTTCTTTTTTCTACTTCTTTCTTGTAGTTGAGAAGCTCCCACCTTCTCACGAGTTTGTCATTGACCCTCTCTCTAATGTTGGTGATGCAAATCTTACTTTATAACCTTTGGTTAGGTCACCTCATTCCTTCAGAGTGCCTATTCTAATATTTTGAGGATATTATGATGTTTTAAACTATCTTTATGATATCATTGACTCTCGGCTTGCAAGAGGTGCTGGATGAGAATATTGAGGCAACCTCATCCTTATCTCTTGTTGTAGGAAATATTCCTAGTAATTATTTGGCCATCACATCTCTAAGGACTTTCCTCCATCCCCTTATTGTTAGAGTTGAGAAAATACAACACTACAGGAGCCCAAATGATCTCTGCAAGCTGAAAAACCTGTTACAAGGAGAAGCAAGGAAGCAAATCACAGAAGAAAGAAATACACAGAAAATATGCTCAAAAAGAGAGAGCTCAATATTCAAAAAATGTGTAATGTAATAATCCTTCTTCTTGTAATGAAAAGAAAGAACTCAACCTTTAATAGGTCAAGAAACCCTAAAAGGGAAAACCTAGGTTTGCACATAATAATTAATAAAAGAATTAATTATTATGCACCTAAAGTTAGCTTAAGTGTAAAAGGCATAAAGGGAACTTAAATAATTAAATAAATATTGTTTAGTTAATCAAGTAAATACCCAAATACTCTAACATCCCCCCTTAAGCTAGACTTAGGGAGAAGCTAAAACCTAGAATAACTACTGAAAATAGGAAATATGGGTCCCGACAACAAGGCCTGATCAGGTACCCAAATACAATGAAATCTCTATGAACTGGAGAAATAGAGAAAACCAAGTGGAAACAAAACTCTACTCTAAAAAGAGATGGAAAAGAACACCACTGAAGCAAGAAATAGATGCAAACACTGTCTCTAAGAAATTGCCGATCTGAAGAACCTCCACTGAAATAGAACATGACCAGGTAGAGAAGACTGTAATCTGTATGAGTGCCCTCAAATGACACTACTCGAATCAAATGGCAAACAAGGCAAACAACTGAAATCGAAGATACAAATGGCATGAAAAGACCAAAGCCTGAAGAGCTGATCAATTGAACCACGGAAGCATTAGAACCAACATGACAAACCTCCCCATAATGCCGAAGAGGGACATGAACACTGAAAAGAACAACCAAGAAGAATTGCATGACGAAGAACCAGGAACATCAAAGGTGCTAAGAAAAGTACATGGTGTCATGGAAGGAACAATCACTTGACACACATCATGAGGTGAATGTCTTGGAAGGAAAACTCACTGGACAAAGGAAGATGACAAACAACCAGCAAACATGAACCCCCTCATGGCACTTTATAAGTAGTGCATATACAATAAGGCACAAGATGTGCAAGATCCCAAGTAAACAATGCATGATGGCACTTTATCTTAGTGCATTTGCATAAAAGAAGCTAAAATGATAATAAGACTGGAAATAGAAAAGAGAACCAAAATAGAGACATCCTACCCAGAGAAGAGATCCCAGGACCTAAAACAACCAAGATATCCACCAGAGTGCTGTAAAGAAAAAAACTAAATAAAATATTCATGGAGCAGAATCTGGAAATAAAACTTAGATGGCTGGAAAGTACACAATACATGCTTTCCAAAAATATAATTTTTTTGAAAAACGGAGTTAGGATGCTCATTTTACGTCTCCTGGAGTGCGAAAAAGAGACCTCACTTTGACTAGAAAAAAACACAGTCAAATAGAAAAATTGGAAAAAATTACCAACATCAGAAGGTCCATCTTGGAACTAGCATTTCGACGCCTATTCGTTTTCAAAAAAATGACTCCGTAAGCACAATCTATGGCCCCAGAAGTGCAGAAAAGAAGCCCAACTTTGACTGGAAAAAAGTACAGTCAAACAAAAAATTCGGAAAAAAAATCCAACTCCACAACGTCCAGCTTGGAACTAGCTTTCCGACGCCTATTTGTTTTCCAAAAAATGACCTTGGATGCTCAAGATATGACCAAAAAATGAACCTCCCCTCAAAAAGGCTAGAGGGTGGAGGTTCGGTTGAGGAACTATGAGGAGGTGGCGCTCCGGTGGTGCTCCAAGGAGGAGCAACGGAGCTGCAGGCAGTGAAGGAGGAGGCCAAGCGAAGTAGAGCACTGACGGCGGTAGAAAAGCTGGGCCGGGCATAGCGCTGGTGGCGGGCGGCGGAGCTAGGCCGGGCAGAGGAGCGCTGGTGGCGAGCTTGTCTGGCGGGGCGGGAGTTCCAGCAGGGTCCGCAGGGTGGTGCCGGCAAGGGCCAGAAGGTAGGGCCGGCGAGGGGCAGGGGACCGGTGCTGGCAGGGGCCAAACTGATAGATCCGGTTGCCGTATGGCGGCCAGATTGTCAGATCTGTGGTACCCTCTGACAAGCGCAACCCCAATTTTTTTTTTTTTTAAAACTTTGCTTGGTGTTTTTTTTACCCTTTTTTTTTTAATTTTTGATTTTTTGTTGATTTAAAAAAAAAAAAAAAACTGGCCTGCATGCTGTAGAAAGGCAAATTTTTTTTGTAATTTTTTCTCGATTTGCGTTCCAGAGCCATACGACCTAGTTTTGGAGAAAAAATTCACCCTGATGCTCAGGAGTCAAAAATAGACAAATTTTATATGATTATAGGGGTTTTTAGGCCTCCTAAGCATGATGGTGAGGTTCTCTTAGGCCCAAAGTACTCAGAAAAGGCCTATCCCTAAGCACACACAAAAAATTGCCTGAAACCCCAGATTTGCTTCCAATGCAAAAATTCTAAAAAACAGGAACAGATAGCTATAGATTTGAGCTCTGATACCATGTTGGAGTTGAGAAAATACAACACCATAGGATCCCAAATGATCTCTGCAAGTTGAAAAACCCGTTACAAGGAGAAGCAAGGAAGCAAATCACAGAAGAAAGAAATACACAGAAAATATGCTCAAAAAGAGAGAGCTCAATATTCACAAAATGTGTAATGTAATAATCCTTCTTCTTACAATGAAAAAAAAGAACTCAACCTTTAATAGGTCAAGAAACCCTAAAAGAGAAAACCTAGGTTTGCACATAATAATTAATAAAAGAATTAATTATTATGCACCTAAAGTTAGCTTAAGTGTAAAAGAGATAAAGGGAACTTAAATAATTAAACAAATAATCAAGTAAATACCCGAATATTGTAACACTTATGATCCAGACTGGGAGGATGATGATTGCTCTAGAGAAATACCTCTTCATATCTTTAGATAAGAGTTTAGTTGTTTGTTCATGTTCCCCTATACTTGTCTATGCTTGTGCTATCTTGAAGGAAATAAGATACCCTCATAGGTACTTGAATATATGGGATACAATTCTATCATAAAATTCCTTTATTTATCTCATATTTTTTTCTTTTTTTTGTATATTACTTTTTGATATTTAGAGACAATGCAAAGTGTTGGGGACATTTAGGCTTTCTTCCATGTTGACCTAGATTTTTATTTTCTCTTTACTTTCATGTGCTCTTCTTCATGATTCAAGGACCTTAGAAATATCATTAGTATTCATACACAGACACACGCACATGCACACACACACACACACATACAAACATAGGTTTACATGTCTATGTAATGATGTTATTACTTTGAATTCTACTAACTCCAAATAATTAGACCCCCTATCTCTTTGTGTTTTTGTTGATGTTATGAGTTCTATGTGATATTTGTTGCAAGATAGCATTCCGTGGAGACATCTAGTTATGTTTACATGACACATCTCTTCCCCCTAAAATGAATTATTCTCCCCTTTGTATAGCAAATATCATTCAAAGAGGGGCTATTCATATTCATATTTATATTATCATATCTCTCTCTCTTGTCTCATTTTTATTTTCAAAATATGACTACATCCAGATGTCTTATCTATCACCTAGCATGGGGGCAATCCACTAGAATTTGTCTTTGAGCATGTGTATGTCTCTTTTCTTATGTTCGTTCTACAATATAATTTGTAGCAATCATAGGTTGATTGGGTTGTTGTATGCTCCCTAGCATAAAACAACTTTCCACCTTGACACATATCAACATTGTATTATGTTTATATGGTCTCTTTTGATGTCTATGATCATTTTTATGTCTAATTGTTTTATTTTCACCTAATATGTTTGTCTGTAGCTAACTTGAATATAGAGATACAACTCAATATCCCTTCAAGAAGGATTGACTGAACTCTCTTCCCTAGGGAAAATTCTACATGGATAGAAGACTCTACTTCCCTATCACATCTGGGTAAAATATTCTTGACTCTCTTCTCTCTACATTAACTCACATTTATTTATGAATATAAATACTCACTAAAGTGGGGAAAAAAATCGAATGTTGTAAATTGGACCCGATGTAATTTCATGCTACATGAGCTTCTCTTTAGCTAAATTAAGGACAATAATTAAACCTTAACCTTAATCATAACCCACAAACCATCCTATCCACCCCTCATGCCTAATTCCTTGACTATTAGGCCTAGATTACACTTAGATGTATGTGTGCCAAAGAGATGTCAATGCACGACACATTTGCACCTTGAATATCTATGGCTAAAGGTGGTTGTTGGGATGTTACACTCTCTGATTTTCGCAATGTGATACCCCTCTTTACTTGCACCAATGTTAGGATGATTTCTAGTGCTTAAAACTTACCCTTTACTTTAATCTCTCACTCTATAAAATCTCTTCTTTCTTACTAGGAACTTTCTCTTGCATTCTATACATTTTGAGCATGCACACTAGCATACTAGTCCACCATTATCGTGCTTCATCAATTCACAACTTTGTACTACCTTACACCATTGCTTCCTTGAGAAGCTCAGTTAACTTAGAGTTTTTTGGTTTTCCTCGCTCCAGCAAGCTACATCACTTCTAATTTTGTAGGAGGGTAACTTTTTGGGTTTTGTGTTTGATTCACTATCTTTATATTAGCATATCAATATATGTCACTCACATCTATTTTTTTTATTTTGTTTAGGATTGTGTCTATAGGTTTTTCATGGAGGTGAAAACACCAAGGAAATGGTTTCACTGAGGAAAAATTACAAACACAACTACCCCAACATTTTATTTTGGTCTTGTGTGTTCAAGTTATATTGGAGAAGACCATTGTTTTTGCTAGAGCTTTATTTTGTTGATTTTGGTAACATTCCTTTGCTTCCTTCTAGTATTTTTACTTCTTTAATTTTGTTCCATAATCTCTACTTTTTATAATAATTGGTTTTAGCTTATAGAATGTAGTGTATGTCATTTTGTGCTTTCTCGTACTAATATATGGGTTCTATCTTTACAGGAGGCTTGCACACCTTACTATCATCATCGAACCACATGTGCATCCTAGACAAACAACTCATAGAGCTGTTGAGAAGGTTTTTGTGGCATGTACTTAAATTCTCGATGAACTAAATAGTTTAATTAATTAGTTTTTTTGCTTAAACACTCATCCCCTTTAATAGCGAATAAGCTCAAAGGTTGTAGTTACCCTAAGGTTTTTTCTATGTCAAGAGGGTGGAATTAGTTCCTTAAAGGATTTGATTACCCTTTGTAGTGGTTTGTTTTTCACATTCAACCTATTTTGCAAGAGAGAATTCCATCATGATATCAATGGCAATATATGTCCAACAACTTACTCATGGTTCCTTGACATCACTTTAACTTTTGACTTGTTCCTATAGCTTCCTTGATATCGATGACAACATATGTACTACAATCTCCCCCTTTGTCATTGATGGCAACAATAAAATGCTCCACCTATTAACAAAACTCTATTCTATATCTATGTCTCCTCCTTATGAGATATCTCTCATGAACATCTCTCACCTGTGCTACCTCTCTCTCTTGAGGCATTTTGGCATCCTCTCCCAAAAGTATCCAAGGATTTCTCTTGCCAAGGAATATCACTTTCTTCCCCTTCGACATCAATGGAATAGACATATATAGATTGATCAATTCATTGTATCATTCTTCACTTCACTAAATCACTTCCATTGAGAAGTAGACTGCAATATACATGACTTCTTTCTAGTATAAATAAAAATACTTAGCTTGTCTCAACATTGTTCTTGACATATCCTAAACTATTCTATTCTGCCTTTCCACTATTACATTTTGTTGAGGGGTTCTTACAAAAGAATAGTATGTTTGAATTCCATGTTTCTTATAGAATTCTTCAATCTCATCAGAAATAAACTCTCCACCTCTATCAAACCTTAAGCATTTGATAGTGTATCCAATTTTATTTTCTACCCTAACTTCAAATATTTTAAACTTCTAAAAAAATAAATAAAACTTCTAATTTTATATTACATAGTATATATGAACTGAACTCCCCTATGTGAAGTCAAGCTTCAATATGGATTCCATTGACCCGCTCTCTAAATATTCGACGCCAATGGTCCCCATTAGTTTCCGTAAAATCTTACTGACCTCCATTACAGCTGTTGTTCAGTACATTGTTCTTATTCTCTCTCTTGTGGCAGCAGCTGACCCAATTACTTACCTTGCGAAACCTACAACACCTAGCTGTATCATAATTAGCACGTAACTCCATGGTAGCGTAAGGGATTCTAATAAGAAAGGATTCACTAAACGAGAAGACAATCTTCGAAATGGTGAACAACAGAGGAAAGTGTTTGTTCGCCATTGAAAATCTAGCAACAACGTGGAAACTTAAGAGTAAGTAGTGGTTTTGCTTGTCTAATGTTTATGTTAGATGTGGCAGAATTTAGATGAACAATAATTTGGTTGTACCCTCAAGTGGAATGGTGGAAATTTTTTAGAATAAATTAGGTAGGACCTTTTTGTGGTAGTGTGAATTTGCTTTGCGATTTTGGAACATTCCTACCATCTAATACGTTTTTGATGGCCATTACCATCCGTTTAGGAAACCCAACACGCAACCGACCAATATATTAACTGAGGCCGGTCTATAAAGAAAGCAGTTGTAGAGTACTTTCAGTGGAGGATTTCTTATGCAGCATTATTTTAATGGAATATCTTATAATTTATTCAGAAATTATACTGTTTAAATTTATTACATTATAAATAAATTTTAGGTTCAATTTGTTTAGTTGGTTCATTTGAAATTATATTAATATGTTTTCTAGAATTTATATATTAGTCTATTTTAGATGAACCATTTAATAAGTCATAACTTAAAATATGCTATTTAAATCACAATGTAAATAAATGTTATATTCAATATAAAACTTTGATTTAATAACTTTAATGAAATGAGTGTATAACATTTACTAGCATCAATAAATTAAAAAACAAAATTAAAAATTCACCATGAATATACAGTTCTGGATGATACACTAGTTTCCACGATGGCTCACCTTAAATGTTAAATTGTGAAAACGAGAATTAATCTTGAATGCAGATTTGTGAAAACAATGCAGCGATGAGGAGAAATAAATTTATCCCCATGGTAAAAAGAAATATCTTTTTGTAGAGGTAAAAGTTCATAAATTCATTGTTAATGTGACTTATGTTATGCTCAAGAGACGTGAAATAAATTCTCTAGGATATGATCTTTCGGCCACTTTAAGGAGGAGGCCTGAATAGTAAACTTTTGTTGCAATCTGCACCTATTTTTAATAAATCTTCAAGCCAAATGATTTGAAGTTCAATAAGAAAATATACTCTACATATGAGTCCAGGCAATAAGAAACCTCGTTGTTCATATTAAATCTGTAAAAGAAACAATAAGCTAAATGATTTTAGCAACGATGAAGTCCATGCTTGAAATTTCAAAGTAGATTAATATTGGATGACTTCTAAAATCGCATCATCTCCATATCATGGTGATTGTTAGTAAGTGCATGGGCATTGTAATGGTTGATAGTGTGGGCAGGAGCAATGTGGTGGTTATTGGTATGGGCATGAGCAATGTGATGGTTATTGGTGTGGACATTAGCAATGTGATGGTTATTGGTGTGGACATTAGCAATGTGATGATTATTGGTGTGGGCGTGACCATTGTGCTGGTTATTGGTGCGTGCATGACCATTGTGATGATTGTTGGTGTGGCTGATGAATGATTTTTCTTGCTTAGAGAAACTAACTGATTCATACTTTTCTCCATCTCCTATCAATGCGTAGGCCTGTTCTCCATGGGCTGCATTGTCCCCAACTGTTAGGGCCTCCTCTGACATTCTAAGAGGCACAACAACTCGTATAACAAGGCATATAATGGATGTTACCACCACATTCAAGACCATAATAAACACTGCTCCTCCTATTTGGATTCCCATTTGTTTGAGTCCACGATGTACTCGTCCCTTTCTCACACTGTAAATGAATCCTATTACTTCAGTTCCTTCCCCAAAAAACAGATTGTTTAAGCGAGGATGAGCAAAAAGGCCAGATAAAATGCCTCCAAGAGTGCCTGCCACAGCGTGTGTGTGAAAAATCCCCATGGTGTCATCTACTTTCTGAAGTAGTTTCGAGCGTTTTTGAAGAATCATCATTGTGTACCATGGCACGCTGCCCGAGATTATTCCCATTATTATTGCTGCCCATCCTTGTACCAAGCCTGCATAAAAGAAAAATAAGAAGTAAAGAAGTTAAATATCAATCAATGGATAGTCTTGAAACCTTAGCACTAAGCAGACATAGTTAAAATTATTCAGAAATTGATATGACTGTTAATAACGAGTTTTGAAAGATAATAACATTAATTTTAGTGCGCATGTGTATGATCATTTATTACATCTATGAGTAAATAAGAGATTTCAATAGAATTTTAATCAAGTAAACTGTTGATAAATTTATAATTATAAATTAAAATATTAACATCAATATAAATTATTTAAGCTTACATAATAATTAAAATTTGGACATTTTATAAGCATTTGTGTTTGATGTGTTATATTTTTAAATAGGCTTTTTATGCATATAGAAAAGTGAATAATAAAATTTAATAGAATTTTTAAAACCTGCTCCTGGGGTGATGCATACAAGTCCTGTGATCATTCCTTGAATTGCACCATTTATGGAAGGCTTTCCAAAAAATAGCATGTCAAGACTTAACCATACAAGTAGACTTGTAGCTGCACATACATGGGTGTTAAGTATAGCAAGTGAGGCAACAATGTTTGCATGGTAGGGAGATCCTCCATTGAATCCACTCCAACCCAACCATAACAAACCTGCTCCTACCAATGATAAGACAATGTTGTTTGGTGGAAAGATTTCTCTATCCCTTGGTAGTCTAGGACCAACCTACAATACATAACAAACATAAGGCTGATCTTAGACAGAGTATTTAAAAAAATAATTTAGTATAAAATTTATAATGGAGCATTAATTCTAATATCCTCTTGAAAAAAAAAGTAACTTCTTTTAAAAAAATATAAATACAATCAGATTATTTTCATGACAATATTTCTAAACTTTTTGCATGGACCAATATATACCTCAATGTTCCATTATAAGGGCACCTTAGGGTAAGGTTGAGTGTAACCATCTTACGGAACCAACCCTAAACCCCATGTCATTACTGAGCTCTCCTTATAATTTTACCTTAAGAGCTCAACAAGCTTAGGTATTTAATGGTTGGAATTGAAAAATTAAATCTATACATTTATGTTAAATTTTCAAAGGTGGGGAATGTTGTGGTGGGTATGGAGACACCGAGAGATAAAGGTTTCCATTAAGATAGTGTATGGACCAAAGCATACCATTAGGTTTCATCATGGGGCCACCTTCAATTATAGTTGAGCATAACGATATTAAGGAACCAATTGCTTCTCTACCCAACATGGGTTTTAGGGTTCTATGATTGATTTTTTTGTCTAAAAATATTCATGTTTTTGAAACAAGGAAAAAAAACATGAGGGAAAGGATCACTACTTGAGAGGGGGATTATCTACAAATTTCATAAATTGTAGTTGTTCGTCATTGATCGTCATGAGTATATATCTAACCTTTTAAATCATTTTCTTTTGATCACCTATATGTTCCAATTATAATGATATAAAGATCCAAGAGAAGCTTCATTTTGATATTTCACCCTTAAATCCACATGTTTTCCTAGTAAGGATTTCCATTCATTAGTGTTGGTGTTTTCTCACTTGTTGAGAAGCCTTACTTTTTACAATATGAATAAGTGAGTGGTTTATATTTTTGCAATGTGGGTTGTCATATTTTGGATATTCTTTGAGCCTTTAGTAGAATTTTTTAGCTTATATTTGCTTATGCGATGTTTAGAAAAATTGTTATTGTCTTCTATGGACCCTTTTTACAAGAGATTTCATATGATTCCTTAAGGCTACAACTTATATAACCATTGGTTTACTTTTTATATGTATCCATAAGCCTTAGCTAATCTTAATATGTGTTTCTTTTCTATTTATAGCTAAGAGCACATCGGATATTTCACTTGCACTATTAAAATATCACGTACAAAGGAATTATTTCAACCAATTTTCTAGACTTAGTTAATTATATTATTATTTATGTTAGTAAATTTTAATATAATAAATAATATTTAATTAATTAAAAATGACAAAATGATATAGCTCACATGGAATATACTAGATGGTTAAGCCATTGGAAACCAAAAATAGTGGTTTTAGGTTCAAATATATGGCTTCAATCGTTTCCTATTAAATAGTAGTTCATGAGGCCAGAGGCTATAGGAATAGAGTTTTTAGGGCCTAGAAACTAGTGTCCTAACTAATGCCAATTCCATTGTAGCATAAAAATGAAGGATAAAGTGACAATTTTAGGATAGAAATGAGGCTTAGGGTATGAATAACTTATGTTGTGAAACTTTAAGTTGTTTTCCTTAACTTCAAAATAAATTACTAAGTTAATTTTAGAAAGTAAAATCCTTTCTAAAAATTATATTATTGATCATTATTGTAATAGGCTATGTGGTTCATTTTCATCTGAGGTTGATGATGAAATGTTAAAACTTCCATGTAGTATATACATGATGCCTCTTAGTATTGAGAAGGTAGTTTGGAGTAACCTTCAAATGAAGGTTCACAACATGAGTACAAGATCGAACTTAGACATTTAAATTATTCTATAGCTTATCAAGGATCTATATGATTTCATTATCTATAACCAAAATGTTAATATGTTTAGAATTATTTCTATGGTTTAGGAATAAACATGGTAAAAGATACTCATTATAATACTAGCCATGAATTTTTTTTTCATTTAAATCTTTAAGAAAGACACACTCTAAATAAATTTTATCTATCATCTCTATGATCTAAATTTGAGCAACTAATTTATATTTTTTTTGTTAGAATAATGAAACTTGACAAACAAAGATTGAGTTATTGATGAAGTCAGGTAGATTCTACTAAGGTCAAGGATGTTGGTATATATATAACTTAATTTTTTGATAAAGTCATGGTTGGATTGATTGCAAAAGATTATAGTGTGGTTGACGAGGATAATTTAGGTACATTTAACCCTTTATTGATGAAATATTGATAGTGGCTACATAGGTAAGTAGGGCTATTGAAGAAAGTATGTTGCTACTAAAGTGCCACATGATACTAACAAAGTTTTTTTTCTTCTTATTTCTATTAACATGTATGAATAGTTAAATTTAATTAATTTCCACGTGGATATCTTGTGGATATCTTATGTATGAAACAAAGTGTAGTATAGATGGTTATAAAGGAAAACGTGTAAAGAAGCCACAAAAGTATTATTTTCTAAAGTAGGTCAAGGACTTTTTTTTTAGTTTCTATGATGAGAGCTATTTTAAATTTACTTAGGGGATGTAAATTATGCATAATTAGTAGCATGATGGAAGTTGTATTGCTGACACATATCTTCTATGGAAACTATCCATGTTGTGAGTTATTTGAGCTTCCTTGATAATACAAAGTAAAGAAAAAAAAGGGATCAAATTATTTATTGTGAGTTTTGATGATAATGATGAAAAATATAATCAAAGTTCTATATTAAATGAATAAATAACAAGTTTAAGATTTATGAAAACAAGTTATCCACATGTAAATTAATGTTAATGTACATGAAAAAATGGAAAAAAAGAAAAATCAACCTAATGATCTATAGAAGATGCATAAACATAGAAAGCCAAAGAGAGAATGAGTATCATAAATATATTTAATTAACCCTCATTTTTTAAGAATAAATCTATGATATCTATGTAATTATAGGATATAAAACATTCACAAATAGTTGTTTGAATATTAAGATAACCATGACAAGTAATTAAAACATGTGAATGGGTAGTTGATAATACAAAGGACATTAACAATATTTGTTTTGGTTAGCAAGTGGGGAGATAGGAGAAAACCTTATTAGAATAAGTATATTGTAGATCTCAAGCCATACATACATGATGTGTTTCAGATTTTTTTTTTAACATTTTTATTTATATTCAAATGAATAATATTTTAATTTTTTATTTATATTCAAATGAACAATATGTTACAATTAGTTTTTATGTTTGTAAACAAGATTATGTGATTTTTTGTGCTAACAACTTTTCTAGTATAATATTTGCTTCAAGTAATCAACATTTATTTATGAACTTTCTTATTATTGATTATAATTCATCAATTGTCTTAATTGAATTTTTTTTTCCATACAACCTAAAATGAGATACTCAAGAATACTTCTTAATGTGATGTAATATTTTTCTTGGTTATTCTTGTCTTTTGATATATTATTTGCACAACTAATTATATGTTGATATGAAGAGTGATATTCATAGAAAATGTGTAGGATGAACTATGGAGATTTGTTGAAAATATAAATTTATGAAAAAGATACAAAACAAGGAAAACTAAATTTTATTGCATGAAAGTAACTATAAACGTGCTTTGATTAAAGGGCCTTATTAATGGAGTGAGTTGTGAATTATATGAAATGCAATTTATAAATAATCCACTGTGATGGAAAAAAAGACACCTTAAGGAATGAAGACTATCTAAAAGAAATGCAACCTTTTAGAATTCTCCTCTGTGAGAAATAATTAATTATATATAAAGTTATACTAATTGTTTCTTATATATAGCTTGGACCAAAATATTGGGCCTTTTAGAGTTTGACCATCCCAAAAATATTGCCATATGTACATGATTAAGGATAAAATTTCATTAATATTAGAAGAACAACTTTAATATGATTGGTCACTTATCAAAATTAAATTTTTAATTTTATATTAGTACACAAAAAAAATTCACGTTAACAATAGATAGGTTTGTTTTAAATTACTATTATTAATATACGTGTCAATAAATTTGACATAAAATTCTATAAATAAATTTTATGAAAGTATTAAAAAAAAAAAAAATTGTATCGAAAAATAAGAGATTTAATTTATACATGTTTTATAAATAAATTTACAAAAATAATAGCAGAAGAATTTTATAAATAAGTTTTAAGAAAATAATAGCAAAAAGAATATGTATTGTATAGAGAAACATTCATTCTCTACCCTTCATTAATGGGGCTGGGAAAATGAGTCCCTGATTAAACACAAAGAGGCTAGATGGGAATCACCCAAACATAAATGATTCAAGCTCCACTTCGATGGAGTTGGGTGTCTTATTCGAGACTAGAGTAGGAATGTTCTTTGTAGAGCTTCCAGAAAACGACCAAAAGGAACAAACATAAAAGTGTTAAACACTCAGAGTTGACTGATATTTGTAGGTTTAATATGTTGGTTAAGGTGTATGGTCATGCTAAGAGCATGTTCCCATGCGTCTGCTTAGCTTATTTTGGCTAGCAGCCACTGCTCAATATTTTTAGGAATTATTTGTTGAGCAGCTGGCCCCATGAATATTTTTATTTGCTGCTTATTTTTAAACAAAACATTTTAATTTCTTATTAATAATATTAATACTAATTTATGCACTTAAAATTTGAAAAACAAAATAGAAATAAAATCTTTAAAAAAAGAGGGAGAGCAAATTGTGGAGCCACGTGGCACTTTTGTTAATAAGCAGTCATGCTTATTTCCAGCCCCCACTTCTCTTCCATGGCTTACATCATGTTCCCATGTGGCTGCTTAACTCTATTTTCTGCTTAAATTTAAGCAGTTAAGTGTTTCCATGCAACTTAAAAATTGTCAAAAAAATGGATAATTTGGAATCTTTCCCTATTTTGGTGGAGCAGCTATTGTTTAGGAATTGGAAATAAGCTATGGAACAAAAGGGGGGGTTGAAAATAAGCAGTGGCTGCTTATTAACAAAAATGCCACATGGCTCCACAATTTTTTTCCCCATTTTTTTAAAGATTTTATTTCTTTTTTCTTTCCAGATTTTAAGTGCACAAATTAGTAGTAATGCTATTAATACAAATTTAAGATGTTTTGCTTAAAAATAAGCAGCAAAGATAAATATTCATGGGGTCAGCTCCTTCACAAATAATCCGAAAAAATATTGAGCGGCGGCTACTAGCCAAAATAAGCTAAGCAGCCCCATGGGAACATGCCCTTATTTTTAATTCCTAAACAATAGCTGCTCCACCAAAGTAGGGAAAGATTCTAAATTATCCTTTTTGTCACAATTTTAAAGTTGCATGGGTACACTTAACTGCTTAAATTTAAGTAGAAAATAGAGTTAAGCGGCTGCATGGGAACATGAGGTAAGAGTACACTTCTAAACTTAAAAGTGTTAACACTCAGAATTGACTAACATTCTCTAGGTTTAATATGTTGCTTAGTGTGTGTGATTTAAGACTGTCCGTCAGATAGGAACGGCTTAAATCACACACACTAAGCTTACACTTCTAGGCTTAAAAGTACTAAACACTCAGAGTTGACTAACATTTTCTAAGCTTAATATGTTGCTTAAGGTGTGTGGTCACACTAAGAATACACTTCTAGACTTAAAAGCGTTAAACATTCAGAGTTGACTAACATTTTGTAGACTTAATATGTTGAATATTAGAGAATCAGCAGAATCAGTGAAATCCCTTTGTATGGCTAGCATGATACTAGGTTTACAGGCCATGGACTTGATCGAATGGCTGATGGAGTCCATCAATGAGGAACAGATGGGTTAAAGATTTCTCACACATGGGTAATGTTCTGTAATTACAATCCTATAGGAGTTTAAAGAAATACTCTATACTCTTTAATCACTAATACTCGCAGTCAATAGATTATGTTGAACACAGGCACTAGGTTTTGTAGACCTTTGGTCCGTTGGAGTCTAAAGTTATAGTATACCAATCAAAGTCAACAGGAAGTATAGGCAAAATCATCCAGGTTTTGTTGTTACATAAGGTCAATTGAGCATGGCTCAGATCAGACAATGTAATTTATGCTTAATAAAAATGGGAGCAGCCCTCTTGACTACATTTTATCTTTAAAAAGATATTCATTCCCTAAAATAGTAGGAACTTTTTATATTGAACAGAGTAGTTAAAATCGAAGGCCTTTTTTAAATTCACAATAGGTGGAAATAAATCTTGCACACCAATCACGAGCAAATGAGTAAGCGTATTATTCAATTGCATTAAAATTGTAGCTCCACAATGATCATATCAACCCAATTGTATACCTCGATTGATGCTAAGTATACACCTCTTCAAATAAAGGCTTCTTTTAAAATTAAATGTATTTCATGGCATATTTAAGTTACAAAAATTTAAGTGAAGAGCAAATATGGTCCTGGTAATATTTTTAAAGTGTTACGAGAAAATTAAAAAAGAATGCTCTGTAATGAGCGGCAAAACAGAAGCAAATGTTCAGAGCTAGAGTACAGGTTGAGCAACATACCCAATAAGCAGCAGTGAAGCCCGCCACTCCGGAGGACAGGTGAATGACATACCCACCTGCAAAATCTATTATTCCAGCCTTAAACAAAAATCCTCCTCCCCAAACACTGAAGCATCCAATAGTATAAGAGAAAGTAATCCACAGAGGCACAAACAACATCCATGCGTGAAAATTCATTCTGCCCAGCAGAGATCCAGCAATCAAAATGGGAGTAATAGCTGCAAACACAAACTGGAAATACACCATAGTTGCCACTGGAAATGGTGTTGAAAATGGCCCTTGTTGTAGAAGATCATCTACATCCAATGTTATACCAGCCCTACCCCAGAAGGGCAAGAGCTTTATCCCAAAGGACATTTTATATGCCCATGTTACCCAACAAACAAGCACTGCTGCAAATCCATACAGTGCCATGAAGGCTGAGTTTACAGCCCATTTCTTCTTCACAAAACTACCATAGAATATTATCATGCCCACACATTGTAATCCCACAAGTGTTGAAGCAGTCAATTGCCAGGCATTGTGACCAGGATTCATCCATTCTGGATCAGCACTATCAAT
Source organism: Cryptomeria japonica (assembly GCF_030272615.1). Classification (NCBI taxonomy): domain Eukaryota; kingdom Viridiplantae; phylum Streptophyta; class Pinopsida; order Cupressales; family Cupressaceae; genus Cryptomeria; species Cryptomeria japonica. The sequence continues at coordinate 232,043,966 of NC_081411.1, read as the reverse complement.
TTGATAGGCAACAGGCAGATCAGCTGCCATAGTTGCTCTCACAATCTTTCAGAACAGCAGAGAAAGATTAATATTATATCATTTGCAATGCCAATTAAGTGCTTGATGAATTCCATTAGATTGGTATGTACTAGATCCAAAGACAAGGCTTTAAGAATATAATACATGAGATTCTTTTTGTTATAATTATTCTTGCACAAGCTGAACTCCAAAGACATGCCGCCATATCTAGTAGCTTGTTCTTTCCAGTGCTTTTGTCTTATTACTAATGAAAGCACTACAAATAATTGTCAAGATTTATCTCTGGACCCTAAGGAAATTGGCCGGCATTTATTCTCATTCATTTTTCATATATGGTGGAAGCTTTCAACATTTGGATTTCAGGAAAAACTCATGAGCTACCAATCTGAGCAATACGTTACATTTTGTTTTTATTCAGGTTTGCTGTGTGGATCTTGCATTCGAATGTAGGCTAAGACAACCTTGACTTGTTTGCTGACCTCATCTCATGTATTTTAGTTTGCATATACATCAATGTCCTTATCGGATATGATTCAATAAAATGCTTTTATTACTCCCTAAAATCTTTACGGATTTATTTACTTTTGACGAAAGGTCAGTGTCTCCTAAAAGCATCCACTTGTAATCAAAACGGTCTCAAGTAGATGTATTCTTGTATTCTTGTCTTTATTCCTTTGTATGTCGTTTGATATCATTGCCATGTGTACTCGTTTGATTTGTTATTATGATCTATATACGAAATAAATAAGTTTATTTTATTTTATTGTGAGCTTGTAGTTTTAACTTCAATGTCATTAGGTGATATTTCCAATTATTTAACGGAAACTTTTTATTTTATTTTATTTTTAAGTAATAGAGTTAAGGATGGAAAGATTAAAATATATATGAATAAGTGTTTATAGTATTCTGTATATAAATTTATATTATGTATTTAAAGAGATGGTGGACAAAAAAATTACACTTGGAGGTTGAAGGAAAGGTCAAGTTTAAATTGACAAAATCAATGAAGAAAACAAGAAACAATGTTGTTAGGTGGCAAGAGTTAAACACTAGGAGGTGGATGAGGATCACACTTTGTTGGGGCCCAAACATAAAGATTTCTTGATCATCAAGAATAAACTATTAACTAGTAATGACACCTTCAAATTTTTCTTCTTCATATAGGGGGCTAAGTATCATGACCAAGAGGAATGACCAAAGCTAGACTAGGAAATTTTCTACTATCTTACTTGCTAGAGGCATCCCAATCATGAGGCTTAAAAGATGCCAAAAGAAGTTGAGGTCTTGACACAACCCATGAGTAGAGAAATCCTTGGATCTTGTATAGGAAATTGAGAAACATGTGATCGATAATCCACCATGGGCATTTATATTATGTCCACAAGGAGGGGAGTTACACATGCTAGAGGGTGGAATAAGTAGAACTCTTGCCACCATACATGTTCCATTACATGATTAATCCAAAGTAGCTAAGATGGACTAGTTCAAGTGCAACTTTACAAGAGTACACATTCATCTACAATAGAAAATTAGAAGAAATAAAGTAAACTTAGCATTAAGAAAAGTGTACATAGAGTCATAGACAAAAAAAATAGAGTTTCTATTTTTTCAATTGTTAAAATAAATTGCTTCATGAAAAATTACGAAATTTAAATGAACATAGATGAAAGTTTGGTTCAATATCTTAAAAACATCATATCTATAAAAATTCATTGGCTAATATCCTAAAGAAGTAATGAATTCAATTCCAAGTAGCTTGAGATTTGAAACAATACTAATAAAGGTTCTCAAGAGTACCCCCTTGTTATTTGAATGGATAAAGAGGATAGACAAAACCCAATTGAGCAAGCCTAGTACCAAGAAGGATAACATGTTATATAAGATACTAAGAAAAGTGGCAATCTTTAGGCAAAAAATAACCAATCCAACAATTTCAAATCTACATCGCCAAGTTCTTATGAACACTATAGAAACCCTCCATTGTTAGTGTTTGAAACCCTTTTTAGATATATAGAAAAAAAACATATCTCTTGTGTGGTTTATCATTACAATATTGGCATATTTGGATACCATTTTCAATATTTTCACCAAGGCTTGAAGATTTTCCATTTGATTCCATGAACCATATGATTAGAATTAATGTCAATAATGATCTAGAATGATTCAAAAACTATATTAGAAATTTTGAAGTTTAATTTAGTTTATAATCAAGGAAGAAATAACCTATTAGTATTAAAAGTTATTAGGAAGGGTATTGATAATTTTTTAAAGAGTTTAGAGCATGAACCTAAGAAATTTCATAGAGTTTCTTGACAATTTTATTGCATCCCATGATTCTACTCAGTTTCTATTTATTTCAACTCATATAAAGGTATGCATTTGATTTCTAAATGTTTCATTAAATCCCTTGATTAAAATAATATTGGAAGGTTTTCATTAGGCATTATATTTTGTAAAGTTCAAAATGTCTGTCATTCTTAGAAAGGTCTTTATTTGCATAATATCATTATAATAACAAATAATGTCTAGATATAGTATGTTTTGTTATTAAAAAAAATATGAAAACTAGGAATATGTAAATATATTACATTTTATGATATCTAAAGAAATATAATGGACACGAGTAATGGCCAAGATTTATATTACACTTCAAATTTTCTAGATAGTGAGAGGTTTATTATCCAAAATGCTGATTTTTTATGAAGTCTAGAAATTTTGGATTTCAATAAAGAGGAATGAGATTCCTAAACAATAAAATATATTCCTATGAATATGAATACTTAACCATGATTTATCTATTTCCATTTATATAAATTCATCCAATGATGGTTAGCTAAAATAGACTACATATAACATTGAGTTTTTTGCAACTAAATATTTGATCTTAAAATGATTATTATAAATTTCATAACCATACAATTTCACATTACATTTTTTACTTACTTCCTAATAACATTGAATTTTTTGCAACTAAATATTTGATCTAAAGTATTTCCTATTTGGGTGTGGGTTTTCTTCTAGCACAATTTTAATGCATTCTTTTGTAATGATAATCTCATCAGTTGTTTTAATGCAAGTTTTTAGGTTCTAAGTAGAAATAGGTGTAAGATGGAGTATACGCAATGAAATGTCATAAGGGCCAAGTAAAAACTCGGTAGGACAAATTTTATTGAGGAAAACTACCAACAATGCCAAAGATATAACAACAACATGTTGCATTCACAGAATGAAATGTAGATAAGTGTCACAAAAGCGCTAGGATACTAAAGAATTATTAGAAAAGACTTCACCATTCCAAAAGAAATGTGGCACCAATAAAAGAATGACAACAATGGGAAAAATAATTATGATGAAATGAGAATAGAGAGAAAGAGGATGACACCTCAATAATGATCAACATAAACCATGATCATGTTCTATCATAGGATGAAACTAAGATTAGATGAGGGAATGATTAACCTCTAATCTACCTCAAACTATACTAACCAACTGAAATCCAATAAAGGTGGCACCAATAAAAGACTGACAACCATGGGAAAAATAATTATGATGAAATGAGAATAAAGAGAAAAAGGATGACACCTCAACAATGATCAACATAATCCATGGTTATGTTCTATCATATGATGAAACTGAGATTAGATGAGGGAATCATCAAACTCTAATCTACCTCAAACTACACTAACCAACTGAAATCCAAAAACTTAGAACACTCTCAAAAGATTTACACTCTTGAATGAAGTCTAGGATCCCACATTGCTCAACTCAAAATGACTATTGATTTCTAAGATAAGGAGTACAATGAGGGTTGTTATGGAATTGGTGTATCAATATAGATTAATTCTTCTATCCTAATCATGTGTAATATATCTATAGCAATGAAATCAATAATGGATTAAATGATGTTTTACTCATTTACCTATGCTTAAGTTCCACTTAGCTAACCACAATACTATTAAAAGCATATGCGTGAATAGACTCTTATTAGAATATTAGTTGCATTTAGGTGCACATTATTTAGTAATCTCAGTATAATTAATACTATAATTAATACTTGATATTTGCATGTCAGTTATCTCTAGTGGTTCTCTTCTTGCCTTTATAAGCAAGGAATTCGTAAATATTTTGCATCTCAATGCAATCATTCCCTCATTGGCGAAATAGTTTTGATTGCTTCTCTCAAATTTGTGAAGGTGTGATTGTAGTTTTATTCCTCAATTTCTTAATTTATCCAACATGATATTAGATCTTGTTTACATCCAACGCCCTTTACTCTATTCTCAAGCCTTTCTGCATGGACATTGCACCAAGATCAATAAATTTACAATGGTTTTTTTGTTGCTTGGCTGAGATCTTTATTTACAAGAATGGCTTTCCTCAGTGGCCATTTTTTAATCAAATTGTATGTCCACTTTATAACATTATCATGTTGGGAGAAAAAAATTATTTTAGAGTTTACTATTTGCATAAGAAGACATTAGCAATGGGCTCAATTGCAACATTATTGGGTATTATATAAGTGAATTTAGTCCACACCTAAGGGGGTTTTGCATACTTATATAAATCACCCACCAAAACCTATAGTGTCAACACAAGTTCACATGGGTGTGGAAAGCCACCATATGCATGGAGTTTCTTTGTGGTTCTTGTAGCATCCTAAATTTTACTCCCTTACAATTTTGTCCTCATTTGGGCCCGCACCTTGCGTTCATCTCCCAAGGCCTAATTGGAGCCCTAATGTTTCTCACCATGCACTAAACTCATTTTTCTCACCACCCATGCTTTCTCCCCAAAGATTTTGTGTCCTTGATTGATTAAGACCAAAGCGCTAGTGCCCTGGTCCTTATAAGGGACCAAAGTTCTAGCACTATAGTCCTCCTAATCAGGGCCCATTTTGGGGCCTCTTAATATACATTTGAAATGGGCAGAAATTTGGATCCTATGTCAGACTATGTTGGAAAATTAATTTTCTTTTCGACCAAGCATGTATAAAAGGAGGTCTACGTCTCTCGTTTTAATCCCAACAATCATCTATCACATCCATTAAGCAATCAAGCATTCAACTTCAGGTGAGCAAGCAATCAGTCTCCTTTCAAGCATTAGATAAGAAGTAAGGTTAGGATTCAAGAATTGGAGATGATATTCATGTTTTATGTTTTATGAAGACTACATGAAACCCCAATTCCTCGTGAAGGAAAACAAAACTTCATAAAGATATATAACATTAGTGTTTCAAACATTTTCAACATTTCCCTCAAAAGGAAATCATTTCCATTACAACAATTCATTTACATTTCATGGTTAATTCTAGAAATGAGGTTTTACCTTAGACAAACCCCTATTCCCAACCATTTTCCCTTCTCTATTGTGCATAGGAACAAGTACAGATCTACAATTATCTGGATCAACTTTATTTACAAAGATGAGTAGATTCCCCTTTCTACGACGAAAAGTGCAGAGGACCAGAGCGATGAATATTCTCATCCTAAGAATTTAGGATGAAATTTTGGGAATAGATCCGAACACTCACATATCTCTTAAATCCAGGTTTGTGGCTTTGTTAGACATTTGTAGTTCACTGTTTATGCATAATTGCTTCAATTTTAGCACATTCCCTAATTTCAACATTTTCACAATTCAACTTAAAAAGAGGGAATCATACATTAACCAGTCAATCTAATTATATTTCTCATCCATATCCTTTCTAATTTGAGGCTAGACCTATTGGATTCACCCCTCTTTAATGTGATTGGTCCCCAAGCAAAAATCATGAGTTTTACTTCATCATCCAAGGGTGAAACCCTAATTTTTCACCATCACATTTTGGTGAACCTGACTCCTTACACTCTTAATTCTGTTTTTATGTTTCCAGATTTGAGTGTTTATGCATTTACAAATTCAAATTTATATTTTGAAGAATTTTTCAATTGAATTTAAAAAATTTAGAGGTTAAATTCACAGAAACCTTAATTTTTAATTCTAAAATTGAACTTGCAGGTTGTCTAATTTGGATTAATGATTTTGGATTTGATTACTTATGCAATTTAAAGTTCAGACTTGCACTCATAGATTTGATTTCCAATTGAACTATTTAAACTTAGTGGTTGAATTTATAAATAAACTAATATATAATTCTAAAATTTATTAGTTGGTTGCATAATTTTTCAAATCTATTTTTCGATCTGATCTTTATGATATGTTATTCTATAATCTATATGCATTTATCTTTCAAATTCACGTATCAAATTGCTCAATTAATTGATTAATCAGTTATTTTATTTGTTTTTTGCATTGTATAATCATAATTTTCAAATTCAAATTTCCCTCCTTTTTGCATGAGTTTTACTACCGTTATTCCTACCTACAATATTCCTATGAGAAAAAGTTATAGAATTAAGGCTTCCCAAGGTTTAATTACTACAAATATGGAGCCTAATTTGGATAGCTTAATTTATGATAATGTTGGTGGTTCTTCTAATCCTACAGATGATCTCATTTATCCTCATTCTTCCATAATTTTTGTGATCTGGATGAATCACTAAGTAGGGTTTCCTTTGATCAATTGAAGAATATTGACAATGAATTTAAAAATCTTAAACAATGGATGAGTCAACAATGCCTAGAAAGAGAGGCAATCCCATTGATTGAAGGATTAGAAAGAATATTTCAAAGTGATAAACTTGGTGTTGATTTGTTGCATGACCTTGCTCATATTGTTGACAATAATATCATGCCTCTAAAAATTTGTGCTGAAGTTCTTGGTTACACTCAAGCTACTAGTCAAGCCAATTATTTTATTCGTATGCCTACATCCTTACCTAGTGTGCCTACATTCACATCTTCTATCATGACTACATCCACAAAAAATGTTAATCCTACACATGTTAGTCAATGTGGAAAATTTGTTAATCAAAACTCTTTTATATCTCCTTCTACGAGTCTTCCATTTGTGACCCAATCATCTCCAATACTTGCATATCATAGTGTTCCACCTCCTTATTATCAACTTTAACGTACAATTAACAATGTTACTCCTCCATCCCAATATAATATGTCCAATTTTAATCCACCCACCGAAACAATCATCAATAACTTAGCCCAAACCATTTCATCCTTATAACAACAAGTAGCTTCCATTACCCAATCCAAGTTTAATATGCTTACATTTGATGTAGCAAAACCATTATTCGATGATATTGTCTATGTTGTCCCCCCTAATCATATGGAAGTTTGTCAATTGGAGCTTTACAATGGAAAAAGTGAGTCCTTGACTCAGCTAAAAATATTTCAAACTTTGCATATTGAATTTTCTCATGATCAAAGACTTGTTGCTAAATTATTTACTTGAACCTTTAGGGACAAAGCATTGCAATGATATTGTTCTATGCCTCCTTATTCTATTACACCATTTCAACAATTAGCTAATTATGTTTGAGTTGTGTGAGCGGAAACAAAGGAAAGTGTGATGAATATAGATGTTAGGATAATCAGTGAGGTTTAGTAAAGAGAAAAAGAAGAGTTATGTTTAAATCATATGCAATTTGTGCTAAGAATATAGCTTAGCCCAAACTAGTTCATCCTTAAAACAACAACTAGCTTCCATTACCCAATCCAAGTTTAATTTGCCCACATTTGATGTAGCAAGCCCATTACCCAATGACATTGTTCATGTTGTCCCCCATAATCATATGAAAGTCCATCAATTGGAGCTTTACAATGAAAAACGCTATCCCTTGACTCATGTGAAAACATTTCAAACTTTGTGTAGTGACTTTTCTCATGATCAAAGACATGTCTAAATTGTTTACTCAAACCTTTAGGTACAAAGCATTACAATGGTATTGTTCTTTGCCTCCTTATTCTATTACATCATTTCAACAATTAGCTAATGCTTTCATTCAATAATTATAGAATAATATTGGTCCTAAAATTACTTTGACTTATTTGATTCTTTGTAAGCAAGGCGTTAAAGAAAAAGTGACTAATTTTATTGGTAGATATAAATATTTGTATTCTCAAAATTGCTTATCCTATGCCTAATCAAGATGTTCAAAGATTTTTTATTTCTAATTTACAAAAGAATATTAGAGATAAGCTTCTCTTTTCTAAGTTTACTCCCTTTACATAGTTGTGCACAATGCTTCATGATTATCAGCTTCATGTGAGTCAATTTGAATCATCTCCTTCAATGGCTTTGATTGATAAGAATGAAAGTGATCAACAATCTTTTGTGAAGTTTAAATCTGTTGGTAGTTGACACTCATTGGAATCATATGTTGTTATTTATGGCAACGAGATTATATTGAAGGCATATACCAACATTTTGAGGCATACACCGGTGGATACCAGCATTAGAGTAATCAGTGTCATCATTGGCACCGTTAATGGCATCCAACACTTCAGTAAAGCCAACACCAGTTTGGATCCAAAAGGTTTTATTTGTAAAATCTTTTGTATAGGGATGACATTGAATCTCTTTTGTATTGTAAGCCAACATAAGGCATATTGTTTGTAAAGGGTATATAAGTCAGTTTGTTAGGTCATTTTGACATAGGACAAGAAAAAGACAAGGTAGTAGAACTGTGTAATGTGAAGGATATGTATGTAGGTCATTTGTATGCGAATGTAATATCATGCTATGATTAGTAGATGGTTTATAAATCATTCTTGGAGGAAAGGAGATACCGGTAGAAGGATTCAGGGTTTATGAACTGGTACATAATAGAGCTTTAACCGGAACTCTTTTCGGCATTGTAGATGTATTTTGTGAGTTCACCAGTACTATTTTATCTCAGCAGAAGCTTGTAGTTAGTGAGACTCTTTTGTGCTGAGTAGTGTGCTCTAGGAAGTGTACCTTCCTGCATGTGTAGGACCCCATGCTATGTAATATCTTTCATATGGCCAGTGAATTGATATTGTGGGTCACAAATCCCACCATGGTTTTTCCTCTTTGAGGTTTTCCACGTATAAATTCTATGTGCTATGGTGTTCATTCATGTGGCTGGTTTATTTACTTCATGTTATATGTTTTTTCATTTATCGATTTATATGTGTATTTTATAATAAGGTAAATATTACTATACCATCAGAACACTCATTCACCCCTCCCCCCTCTTAGTGTTCTTGAATTCCAACAATTGGTATCAGATCTTGGTACCTCAAAGGAAGTTTAACAACTTGAGGAAGATCCTGAAACTGAAATCATTGAACATGGCTTTAGAGAAGCAACTTGACATGGTACTTGAGGACTATGATTCTGAAAGGATGAAGAACCTAAAACTGCAAGATGAGTTGAATTCTGCTAATGAGTTTATTTTTGTTCTGCAAGAAAGGTTATCATCAACTCAAGCTAAGAGAAAGGAACATTTGCAAAACTAGGACGATGAAGAGAAAAATGAACTATAGGAACAATGTCAAAAGCTAAGCCAAGCAAACATGCTCATGAAGAATGAAATGCAAGACCTGACTATGAGGTTATCAAAAGATATCAAGGACAAAAAGAAGAAGGAAGAAAATCTTGCTATATCTCTGAAGAACAAATTTGATGAATGTGGCAGATTGACTCATGAGAATAATCTATTGAGAACTGATTTGGTACACTCCCCAAATAATGAACAAGAGATTGAAAGATAAATAACTACTCTGAGAGATGATTTGACTACTGCAAGTGAGTATAAAGAAAAATTTAGGATTAGTGTTGCACAGTTGGATGATTTATTGAAAAGACAAAGGTAGAGTGAAGATTCTAGAGGACTTGGATTTGTACAAGGTGAAAGCTTCGGTACTGCAAATGAAGATCAGACAACCGGTATGCAGAACTCATATGACCAAAAGAAATCGGGAAGGCAATCTAATGATTACAAATTCAATGGTAGATGTTTTGTTTGTAATAAATTTGGGCATATGGCTAGACAATGTAGAAATAGAGCAAATCAAAACTACAATTCACTTCCCGGTCAATGTACAAATTGCAATAAATATGGTCATAAGTCAGAAGATTGCAGAATGAATGTTAAATTTTATGCATGTGGAAAGTTTGGTCATTTGGATAATCAATGTAGGTCAAGAAATGACACTAGATATGTCAAAGCAATTCAAAATAACAATGTGACATGTTATGCATGCAACAAAATAGGTCATGTTGCTAAGTATTGCAGAAGCAAGACTACACAGGTTAACAATGATAAAGCAAATGAGAAAGGGAAACAAAAGGTAGATGAAATACAAAAAGATCACACCAAGAGATGGGTTAGAAAATCTAAAGAACCAAATGGAGATGCAACTACATCGGTAACTGCACCTATAACTCCATCGGTAGACCAGAGCATTCCTGCACCGGTAGGAAATTCAACTAGTAACTGAGGCATATGCCTTAGGGGCTGGCAAATTCATTGCAAATCTTGCATATTCCTTGGAAGAGATCTAGAATAGATCTGGAGAGTGGTATTAATCATTGATGGAGGTTTATCTGACATAAAACTTTGAAACCGACATTCGGTAGGGTACATCACTAAGCATTTATGGCAGTGATGAGTTAGGGTTTACTCATTGATAAATAGGGAAACTGGACTCATTTTTCAGTCACCCAGCACTAGAGAAAACCAGAGTGAAGCAAAGGTGAATCATAGGCAGTCAAGAGCAAGTAAAGGCATTCTAAAGAATTTCCTGCAGTCATCTGAGAAGTAATCAAAACCCTTCAACTGATGACTATTTCCAGGTATTTCTTTGAAATGGCATCTAGATCATCATTTGCTCCTACTTTCATTGTGAATCCCACTATTATTGAGGTTAAGGATAGGCTTAGGCCTTTTTTCAAGGAAGTTCCCCAAATTGCTATGAAGGAGGAATCTACTGGCGTGTTTTTGAGGGTTCCCGATGGCGTGGTTTATGTGGAAGATGTCAGGGCCTATATTCACTGCACCTTGGAGGATTTAGGTATTGAAGAAATAAAGGGGATATATCAATATGTGATACTAGGCAGCTCCTAAACAATCAAACCAGAACATCAAATCATTGAAGACCTAGGGTTAACCAGAATCTTGTATATTCCAGAATTCAAGGATGAAGTGATCAGAAATGTTCTAACCAGGGTTCATAATGAATTTATCTGGCTAGATTGGCCCCACATGATTACCAAAGAAGCAATTCAAGCGGTCATTGACTTACCCAAATTTGGATAGGAACCAGGTAAGAAGATCTCCAACACTGCAATTAAGAAGCTCACTGATGCAACCCATGATGGAAGATCTATGAGGGTCAGCACCATCAAAGAAACAGATGTGAAATTTACTAGCATGATCATTGGCCACAAGGTAACTCTATTGCCAGTTCTTGTATCCATGCTACATATTTGATGTTAAAGAATAATGAAAAGTATGACTTGTGTTAATGGTTGAGGAGTGAATTAATGATTAGTCTTGGCAAGATTAAATGGGTTAAGAAAGGAACTTTTAGGTTTGGAAATCTTATTGTCTGCTTGATGTTATACTTCATGAATGAGCTACCGAGTTTGGGAAAGAAGCATTGGGATCATGACATACCGGTAGGTATGCAGATCAAAGAAGAAATCACTGGTCTTGGTAGTAATAGGGATGAGAATCTTTGGGGATACTTCAAAAATTTTCAGGAAAATATGAGACCAAGGGAAATAATTTCCAAACACATTATGGAGAAATACTCCACTGATATTTTCTTTATGGTAAAAATAGATGAGACACTGATGGAAGCAGTGGAACCTAGAACTATATGGGTCACTGAACTGGGTTATGAAGTAGATGACAACATTTTGGAGTTATATGCTAAAATATTGATTGATGATCCTTTGGATGAAAAGGCTGAACACTTTGGCACTGCAGAGGAGAAGGCTCTTGAGGTTAAGATTGGATTCAATAAGAAAAGAAGAGAAAAGAAGATAGACAAAATGTCCGTATTTGTTCAAAATTTAATTCATAGAATTGATACAGAACTAGGTTCTGGATCTAAACCGGTAGATCAACTAACAACAACTAGTGGTCCTGATGTGAAAAGGCCTGATACTTTCATTTCTTCTATCACTTCTAACTCTGATCCAGAGGATAATCAATCTCTTGCATTCAGAAGGGTACAGAGGAAGAAAGCTAGCAAGCCTCCAATAGAGGAGAAGAAGGTGGAACCAAGGAGGAAGATAATTAGAAAGGTAACAACTACAACCACACCTCCGACAAAGAAGAGGTAGCATGGTCCATCAACTCTTGTAACCTCCAATAAGAAGAAAAAGAGTGATGAAGCAACTGAATCTAGTAAAATGACTTGTGCAGAGTTAATTGATGAGGTAACTAAAGATGGAATGTTGAAAAATGTGTCAAATGTTTATGAAGATTTAGAAGATAATGAGCAAAATGAAATAGAAGAAGCAATCTTGCTATATTTAGACATACATAAGAAGGCTTTGGTAGAGATTTTGAAAGAAATTCCTTTACCACTATATAATAAGTTAGATACAAGGAGATTAGATGCAATCAGGAGGGACAAAGAAATCAAAGAATTTGAACTTTTGAATATGTGTGCCTCTATAAATAATGAGGAAATGAAAAGGTGTATAGTTGTTGCTAATAGAATAGTCTTTAGTAGCAAAACCCATCAAATAGGCCTAATGATGGGTAGAGTCAATGAGATAGTAAATGAGACCAGAGATGGTTGGACCAAATTCTTCCAAAAGAATCTTGATTTTCTCATTTCTCAAGAAGAATTTGCTAAGGCAACAAATCCCACTATTCTGGACAAATCTAAAGGGAAAGGAATTTTGGGAAGTTCAATTCAAATTTTGAGTGAACCAATAGATAAACCTAAAATTGATGAGAGTGTACAGACTAAACCAATAGAGACTACATTTGTACAGTCTGGGCAAGGCAATAGGTAATGTACAGGTTACAGATAATATTGTGGATAATACTCCACCAGAAGTAACTGATACTACACCATGTGGTGAAGCCACCAGTGCATTAGAGGGGGATAAAATAAATACACCAAGAAAGGATAAGGAAGATAATGAAAAGGAGACTGAACTGACATATGATTCCCCAAATTTTTTTTTGGCAATTGACACTTCTCAAGTTGAGAAGAAATCAATCACAAAGATGAGTCTCTTAGAGCTAATGATGATGGCTACTCAAAAGCTAATAAAGGAGGGGTCTGCAGACAAAGGAATAATAGATCAATCAATAACAGTTTTGCATAGATTGATTCCTGAATGTATGATTAAAAATGAAGCAAGCCCTTCTGGAAAGCTTAAAGCATGAACAAAGCATATATCTTAAAACTTTCAGTCATTGCAGCAGATTTCTGACAAGAAAGCTGCTTTTGACCAGATTATTGAGACAGAGAAGAGGAAGGCTGAAGAGAAACTTGTACTCATTGAAAATTCTCTGAAATAGTGTAATAACATCTACAGGGTCTGTTGTAATATAGAGATTTGTATAGCAAACGTAGATCAAAGGTTAAAGGAATTACATGAAATATTGCTAACATTGCCAATTCTTTTGATGGACTAACTTCATTCACAACTTCCATTTATGGACAAATTTTGACCTTGGAGAACCAAGTTTTTTCTTTTGAAAAGGAAAGAGACAAGATCATTAAGAGAGAAAGGAGTCTTAGAGGTTTGGTGAGTCCAAGATTGGATTCACTTGGTGTACATAAGAGGGAATGTATGGATATGCTTGCAAAGCCCACACCAACATAAGTCACTGAGAAAGAAAAACTATCACATTTACTGAGTGGACTTGTATCCATATCTGGAACACTCAAAACCGACTGGGATACCTATGTACAGTTGCTAGAGAAAGCTTATCTGAAAATTTTGAGATTGGTCAAGCTTTGCTAAAGTAATTTGTAATTATTATTTCAATTCTTTCACCGGTCTTTGGCATTGACGCCAAAGGGGGAGTATATTATGTGAAAGATATGTATGTAATCCTAAGGGGAGGATAGGCAGAGTATATTGCTGACAGGGTCAATCAGCTCAGGGGGAGCATGTTTCATGTTTCAGTTGAACTGATAGGAAATCCATTTTTCACATGAGTGTTGCCATCAATGCCAAAGGGGGAGATTGTTGGCAATTGATACTCATTGGAATCATATGTTGTCATTGATGGCAACAAGATTATATTGAAGGCATATATTGACATTTGGAGGCATACACTGATGGATACCGACATTGGAGTAATTAGGGTCATCACCGACACCGACACTGGCATCTAGCACTTCAGTAAAGCCGACATCGGTCTGGATCCAAAAGGTTTTATTTGTAAAATATTTTGTATAGGGCTGACATTGAATATATTTTGTATTGTAAGCCGACATAAGGCATATTGTTTGTAAAGGGTATATAAGCCAGTCTGTTAGGTCATTTTGACATAGGACAAGAAAAAGACTAGGTAGTAGAACTGTGTAATACGAAGGATATGCATGTAGGTCATTTCTATGTGAATGTAATATCATGCTATGATCAATAGATAGTTTATAAATCATTCTTGGAGGAAAGGAGATACTGGTAGAAGGATTCAAGGTTTATGAATCGATACAAAATAGAGCTTTAACCGAAACTCTTTTTGGCATTGTAGATGTATTTGGTGAGTTCACTAGTATTGTTTTATCTCAGCAGAAGCTTGTAGTCCATGAGACCTTTTTGTGTGGAGCAGTGTGCTCTAGGCAGTGTTCCTTCCTGCATGTGTAGGCCCCCATGCTATGTAATATCTTTCATATGGCCAGTGAATTGATATTGTGGGTCACAAATCCCATTATTGATTTTCCTCTTTGAGGTTTTCCACGTATAAATTCTCTGTGTTATGGTGTTCATTCATGTGGCTGGTTTATTTACTTCATGTTATATGTTTCTTCATTTACCGGTTTATATGTGTATGTTATAATAAGGTAAAATCTTACTATACTGACATAACACTGATTCACCGCCCCTCTAAGTGTTCTTGGATTCCAACAAAATCAAATAAGGGATACATCAAGATCATTGACAACATCAATACTCAAGAAGAAACCATGACATTAGGTGTGGCTCCTTTATCCTAATACTTTAAAAAAGGAATTTACTCCTCTTTCTAAGTCTTTGCATAGCATAATGACATAATTGATAAATAAAAATGTGTTGAAACTTCCTTCCATCAAGCCAATAGATACCTCCAAAACATTGCCACCTTATCATGATCCCAAAGCCTTTTGCCAATTTTATCGTCAACCCAATCATGATACTAAGAAGTGTTATACCTTAAGGACTAGGATTCAAGACTTCATTGATAACAATATCATATCTATAGCTGGTGTGAATGACAAAGGAAACAAATCGATAGCTTTGCCAAATCAAAAACTCAAAATCTTTACTAATCCTTTTCCTTCCCATTCTACTAATATGGTTGAGTTTGAGCATCTTATTTTTTCTCTCAATGACCTTGGCCTTGAGTATAATAATATGGTGAATGTTGTTGATAAACCTATACCTCCTAAGGACCTACACATCACCTTTAATCCTAATGAGACTATTGATGCACCTGATGGCCCACTATATATCATCGCAAAGATAAAATAAAAACTCTCATGAGGGGTGATTATTGACCTAGTGTATTTGGTGAATGTGATAACTGATGAATATCTTTATGCTTTATAGTTTCATCAAGTAAAATATGATAAATCTGATGTAGAGGTTAAGGTGTATGATGGTTTCTCTTTCCCTACTATTGGTTCTGCTACTTTTCTCATTGAGGTTGGTACTAAGTGCTTAGATGTCATTTTTGCTATCATTCCTACATCTGATCGATTTTGTGTGAAGTTGGGACATCCTTGGCTCTCTTCTAGGAAAGTGGTCCCTTCTACTATTCATAAATTTTTAAAATTTCCTCATAATGACAAAATAATAATCATTAATCATAGAGTGTGTCAATTCATGGTGAGACATGGAGATGTTAACCTTCATTATTTTTGGTTGATCCTCTTAAGCCTCAAATCAATGCTCTTTTAAAACTTATCAAAAGTGGAAGAATGAAATGATCTTATCTTTGAGTAAGCCTAGAGAGACTGGACCTATTCATCCTCCTCATGACGGACCTGGTCTCCTCACATTTTCCATTCCTCCTTTATATGCTGTAGTTCTACCTCCTACATCTTACAAAGGGAAGCGTCCAACATCTCCTATCTTTAAACCTAGTAGACCTTCTTCAATTCCACCTCCTTTAAAGGAAGAGAGGAACCCTATGTCCATTGATCCTAAACTTTCACAACCCTCAGCTAAAACTAAACGAAACTATTGTGTAGGAGAATACTGAAAAAAACGTCATGCTAAGGCTCATGAACTTTCTTCTCAACCTATTTCCTCCTTGAAGACACCAAATGTTGACTTAGTCCCATTTGTCCAGCCTTCACCTAACCCTAGGGAGGAAGTTCAACCTAAATCACCAAAATTAAGAATTCTTAAGAAAGATGATGGTTCATGTTCTATTTGTATTAGAGATCCTATTTTCATTAATCTTGATGAGGAAATAGATGATAATTATGTTCATGCTAGCAATGTTGATGCTAATTATTCTAACAATGTATATGAGCTTGTTGATGTTGACAATGATATCTAAGCAATTTTCAAAAGAATTAATCCTAGCTCCTAGTAACAGATAAAGTGACTCATCATTAGAGCATGATCCTTGTTTGGAACTTGTAGTAGCTCCATCTACCGTGCTCGAAGTTTATCCTCTTGCATCTTGTCCACTTTCTCAAAATGATGTTCAATAGGATTTGGGAGGCAGATAATTTTCTTGATTATCTTCATTCATGTCATAGATTCTCTATCTATCTCATCTCTTGCTTGTTTGTGACATTCTTATATTTGTATCTCTCTTCTTCTATTTGTTGTCCCTTGTTTTATCTACTTGATGATGATGCAAAGTG
Source organism: Cryptomeria japonica (assembly GCF_030272615.1). Taxonomy (NCBI): domain Eukaryota; kingdom Viridiplantae; phylum Streptophyta; class Pinopsida; order Cupressales; family Cupressaceae; genus Cryptomeria; species Cryptomeria japonica. Next base: position 232,027,019 of record NC_081411.1, on the reverse strand, counting down.
TTGGGCTCTCTTTTTGTCTCTTCCATGTTGACTCAAAAGACACATGTTCCCTTCTTCCATTGTGGTTACACTTCCTTTAGGGGATGAGGTTAATTCAATAAAAACATTATTTATCATAAGAGCATACTAATCCCATAGTTAGTAGAACCCTTACGTGTTTTGTGATCATTATCCTTGCATTTGTCCTTTCTTGGGGACATATCATTGTGGTAACATTCTTGTATTTTGGATACATGCTAGAGAAGGCATATGCAATCACTTTAACATGTGGGTATACACTCTACTCAATATTTTATTTTATGCACACACTATCACATATCTTGATACTTAGTTACTTTGCAAACAAAGCCTTTTACTTTGTAATTTTGGTATTTTTCTTTTTCATGAATCATAGTAAGAAAACCTTACTAGGATAGTAGTTATGATTCATTCTCTCTTTCTCTTATGATGTCCCTGTTATCTTTATATTGAAGTAGTAAGATCCTAAAGTTCACTAGGGGCTGAGTGCATCTTGTCTACTTGATGTATGGATGAAATTTTTCAATGCAAACCTTTGTACTTTACCGAGAGTATGCTTAGTATCATACTCTCACTAAAGTGGGGGCTAAATGTAGTGTCCTAAACTATATTCCCTTACAATTTTATCCTCATTTGGTCCCTCACCTTAGCATTTGTTTCGTGAGGCTAGATCGAAGCCTTGATTTTTCTCACACCAAGCACCAAACTCATTTTTTCAGCACCCATGATATCTCCCCTAAGATTATGTCCCTGATTGGTCAGGACTAGAGTGCTGGCACTCTGGTGCTCCTAACTAGGGCCTATTTTTGGCCCTCTTAATGGTCATTCAAAATGGGTGGGAAATTGGATCCCATGTTAGCCCATGTGAGAAAATTAATTTTTTTATTAAGCATGTATAAAAGGAGGTCTTCCCCTCTCATTTCAATCCTAACAATCATCTATCACATCCATCAAGCAATCAAGCATTCAACTTAAAGTGAGAAAGAAATTCATCTTCTTTCAAGCATTGGAGAAGAAGTAAGGTTAGGATTCAAGCATTGGAGATGCCATTCATGTTCTGTGTTTTATGAAGACTACATGAAACCTTGATTCCTCATGAAGACAAACAAAACTTCATAAAGAGGTATAACATTAGTGTTTTAGACATTTTGAACATTTCCCTAAAAAGGAAATCATTTCCATTATATAAATTCATTTACATTTCATTTTGATTTCATGGTTAATTCCAAAACCGAGGTTTGACCTAAGGCAAACTCCTATTCCCAATCATTTTCCCTTCTCTGCTATGCCCAAGAACATGTACAAAGCTACAATTATCAGGATCGACTTTATTTACAGAGACAAACATATTCCCCTTTGGATGGTGAAAAGTGTGGAGGACCAAAGCGATGGGCATTCTAGCTCAGACAATTTAGGATGACCTTTTTGGAACAGATTCAAACACTCACATATTGCTCAGATCTAGGTTCATGGCTTTGTCCAATGACTATAGCTCACTATTTATGCATAATTGCTTCAATTTTAGCACTTTTACCCTAATTTCAATATTTGTTCACAATTCAACTTAAAAAGAAAGAATTGGATCTTAACCAATGAATCTAGTTAGAATTTTCAGCCTTATCCTTATTGATTTGAGGCTAGATATGTTGGGATTTCCCCTCTTTATTGTGATTGGTACCTAAGAAAAATCAAGGGTTTTACTTCATCATTGGGTGAAACCTTAATTTTCTACCATCACAATTCCTTGTACATGTAGGCTTGTGCACTTCAACATGTGTGTTCGACTAGCTGATTTAGCACTGTAGGAACTTGGTAACTTGGAAGTTTCTTTAGTGTGGGTTTCCCACCAAAGATAGTGCCCCTCTTAGCCCCAAAGGGATTTTTTTTTCTTGCCACCATCCAAGCTTGTGGTTATGTAAGAAACAATATATTAGCCCCCTGCTGCTTCAAAAGTGCCTAAAATAGGCCTTATTTTTCTCAATTTTCACAAATTTTACAAATAGAGGTTAATTTTTACAAACCAGAGATCAATTGAAAGCTCTTTTTGTTAACTTCATGGTGGTTTAGTTATTTTTTAGATATTTTTCTATTTGATGCTATTTTTTAATGAAAAAAGGGGTTTATTAATTAGGTTGTGAGGGAAAATTTGTTGCATTCTCTTGTTTCATCATGAATTTTTATAAATTAGAGCTTATAACTCCATACACTTATCATTAGTGGAAATTTAATATGATGATTTTGTTGTTGAAATTGCAATTTAAGTGAACACAAAATGGTTGGATCATAAAGATGAAGCTTTTGGTACTCTTTTCATGTCCATTTCTCCTCATTTGAGATATCATGTTGTATCCTACAAAAGTCCTAATGAAATTTAGTCAACCTTAGAGAGTCTCTTGAGTCTTTGGTAAGAAAGTTAAGATGAGAAAATTTATAAATTGGAGAATGAAATAATGAGTCTAGATCCTAGATATTTTCACAATATTAAGGACTTCTTCACCGATTTTAATTCTCTCATATTGTAGTTGTTTGAATGTAGGGTTACAAAATATTGTGAATATTTGATTCTATCTATTACCTCTAAGATAGGTACTACAAATTCTTTGTATGTTTCTACATTTTATGATACTATGGATGCTTTAAGTAGTGCACAAAAATGCCTTATCTTGATGTTTTTGTATCTAAACTCATAAAGGAACAAGAAATGTTGACACAAATTGACACTTTGAGACCTTTGAGGTCTCAAGAACTTGTTAAAAAATATCTAGATCCAAGGACATCAAGTATAAAGGACAAGAAACAAATAAGGATTCTAAGTCTAATAAGAGAGTTAAGGATTCTCCTTCACAGTCTACCCCTAAGTCCAAGACCTCTTCTAAAGAAGAATCATCACAAAATGATAAGATGAAATGTGCTTATTACTTGAGAGACTAGGACATGATGAGCATAGGTATTATAATAAGAATATTAATAAGTCTACACACCTTCAAAAGAGAAACACCCCATTGCTCTCATCAATGTCTCCTTCTTCTTCAACTTCTCAATTGACAACATCTTCATCTACATAGTCAATGAATAGAGGATTTATAAATGGGATGAAAGGTAAAACATTATTGGCCTTCACTATTACTGAAGATGGGAGATTACTTTTAGATTCATGTGCATCTCATCATATGAAATGTTATTTGGACATATTCTCTTCTTTTGAGCCTTGTAGTTCTCCTAACATTTTTATGGGTAACAATACATACATAAAGGTTTGTGGGGTAGGTTTAATTTATATGGGCAAGGGAGCATTTAATAATGTTCATTGTATACCCTCCTTGACCGCTAATCTTCATTTAGTTTGTCAATTTAGTCATGGTGCCTAAGGTAAGATAGTTGAGTTCACTCCTGATCATGTATACATAAGAGATACAAAGACTAGATATATCATTGCTATAGGTGTGGTGGATCATGCATCATGATTGTACTATTTTTCTCATTTTATTACTAACGATTTTCTTCCTTTGGCTAATGTTCAAACCCTTCCATCAAGAGTAAATCATGTTTGTGACAAGAAGTTTGGTCATTTGAACCATGATGTTCTTGATACTAGTATTGAGATTCCTATTACTCCAACTTTCTCTTCTTCATATTTGAGATCTACTCTTGAGTAGGTTCATCATATTTTTTCTAATGTTGCTTTGTTGGATGAGTATTTGGTGGGTATTTTAAATTTTTTTGTGGAGTCTCATCTTGTAGATTTTTGAGATATATATAAAGGATTTTCTCTCCTCTTTGAGGTTAATTTGAGTATGATTGTCAATTCATCTACATCTTCTTTGGATATTGACATATATGTGTTTTCTCATTCACTAAATTTATCACATTTGTTGGTTAGGTTTGATCATTATTGTTAGAGGACTTTTTCTAGTAGAAATAAATTGTAATATCTATAATTAAATAAATGTAATTGTGAACATTATTATAGTTATGAAAGGGTGTGATTTTTGGTAACCACCCTGTGAAATTAGATAAACCTGTGAATTAATAAAGAAGGATAAACAAAGAGAAAATAATAGAGGAAAAAGAAATTGAAAGAAGAAAAAGAGAGAGGATAGTTAAGGTCTGGTGGTTGGGCATTGGGCATTGGAGAAGGGGCGTATAGTGTGTATCCAACTTGGGGTACCACGTACACCCAAGAGTGTCCTTGCTAGGGCTGTGTTTATTTCATGCCGTGAAGGCATGTGGGGTTCTATGTAGGAACCATGTCCTCCTGGAGTGCTTCCTTGCCTGGAAACCCTAGGCCTATAACTAATCCTCTGCGTGCGAGAAAGAAACCTCTCTGTGATTTACAAATATGTATTAATCAATTTCATATAGTCATTTCCCTAATGTTTCACTACTGCAAATTATTATCTCAATGTTTTATTATTGATATATATATTAATGTTTATAAAGATTTCCTCCTTGAATATATTTAATGTATAAAATTTTTATGGTTATATTTCAAATGTTTCTTTGAAATAAATTTATAATTAATTAATTTATTATTATATTTACTTTTCTAAATGTATTAAATGTGGGATTAAAATATTATAATAAATAATAAATTAATTTGCCTTACTGTCAAGATTATTTATATTAGGTGAAAAGGTTAATTACATTAGGTTCAACTTTAATATTTGATTTATTTAATCCGCTGCTAATATTTAATTAATCATAGAGGAAAAGTACCATTACATTTGGTATCAGAGCCAAATCGATCTTGAGATCCTGTACGAGATCATCCAATTTTATTTGATTATGTTGCTACACATTTATCTCCCCTGCATTACACTTTAGAAAATAAATCACCAAGACAATAAAATAGTAGTTACTTTTTACTTTAAGTTTTGATTCAAGATTATTAGATTACCTATAAATTATTTACCAAAGTATTTACCATCCCTTCATAAATTAATTGAATAGTTATGCAGAGCGACATGGATCTATAGAACCAAACAATAAGAATAAATAATTGATAAGATTAATATATCTTGAAAATGTTCTTTTATGAGGATTTCTTCCCCATTATAAATCAAACCGTTCAATAAATAGATGATCTTGCATATTTAACTTTGCAAGTAGCTAATCATGATCGATTAGTATAAACAATAACTAATTAATTAATTTGTGCTTCATATCTCTCATAAATTTACTTCATATGTGATCCCCACCGTATTAGGGTTATTACCCTAAATCCTATAATATTACCTCAGTTATTCATAAGCATTTAGTGCACAAAGATCACCCTACAAAACTTTTAATCTTCGTAAAGCAGATTCCCAAAAGAAAGATTTCAATGCAAATAATAATTTACCAAAGCATTTGCTTATGGAAATGAGTTTCATTGTCTGTGTCAAACATATAGGTTAAAAACAATAGGTAAATTGAAAACCATAGCATCCAATTAAAATAAAATGCTCTAGTATGAAGTATGACCTTTTCCTTCATATTTGTGTAATCTCAATATACGGATTTTGGTAGTCCTGACATATTCCATGGATATATTTACTTTATATTTGTGTTACTCTGCCTTGAGATACTTATCATCACTTCGAGATATGAGTTTTTTTATTGTGAATGACAAGTAAAACCCCTTCCTCGAAGAGAAAAAGCCCTTGAATAATTGCCTCAACAACATCAAGGATTCAAGATCAATAATTTTTTATATAAAGAGCTATATGTTTGATCATAGGTCTAAACACATCCTGTAGTATCCCTCCTAGACTTACTTTTTGATTCATGATTAAATAGACTTATCTAGACTTATGATGATAGTCATGACTTTATTTCTATGTAGTAGACATTTGTGATGCTATATGGACATGTGTTATATTGGTGACTTTTGATGATCTATGTGATGGATGATATTTTATGATTATTCGATGGATGGTATTTCTTGATGGACTTATGTGTATTCGAGATTATTATGTGATTTATATGATTTCATGATATATGATGATCATACTAATCCTACTTCATGATGATGATTTTATAAGATGTGTTTGTATTGGGTGACTGTCTTCATGAAAGAGACGATGCCTTATCACTCATTGTGAGCATCATAAGGTGTTGTGATTCCCTTTCACTTGCCTACTACTATGATGTTGTATATATATGTTCTTTTGTGTTTATCGGTGGATGCAGAATTACAAGTACCAAACATCGACTCCACCTGGTCTCACAGGTCTGAGTGTGTCCTAATCCAAATGGAAGTTGTTGGAGATGACTTGGTTTTCCCTCACCTACTCATGGTCTAGTATGTTCACCTTGTCAGTCTTGTTGGGTGTAAGTGTTGTCCAGTCTTGAGTCGGTATCTCGTTCTATCTATGTGAAGTTGGTTATGTGTGTGTGTATGGTTTATCATGGATTGGATTAATTATCCTATGGTTGGATAATCCTTATTTAATTAATTAATTAATGTTGAGTAATAATTAATAAAGTTATAATTAATTAATTAATTAATGGATATTTGATTTATTGTTATTGAATTTATTAATTAATTATTTTTATATTGGATTTAATTGATTTATTGGCTATTGTTTTTTTTTGATCGATAATAGGCCGAAGCCGCAGTATTTTGAATTATTATTATTATTATTATTATTATTATGTTTGATTAGATTGACCCTAGACCTTCCCCATTTTTATGGAAGGCCAAGGGTCATAGCTTAGAATTTATTTTAGATGTCCCTATTGGGAGTTGAACTTGGGTCTCCACAGTGATAACTCAGTGTTTTAACCTGTTAAGCTCAACCCCTTGGACGATTTATTGGCTATTGTTATATTTAATTATTTTTATCCTTTTGATTTATTGTTGATTGATTAAGTTTAATTTATTTCAGATATAGTTATAGAGTTGATTTTGATTAATAAATAATTATAAAAGTATAAAGCCTATTTCTATTACTACACTCTTAAAAAGTAATAATATTATTATATTGCTTTTACTATGAATGGGAGGTGTAAAAATAAATAAATTTAATTTTTCCTACCCTCCTATTTGATTGGGAGAATTTAAATTTGTTGGTAGAAAATATAATAAATATTCTTACCTTGGAACTATACACAATAGTTAAGAAACATTATTTTTTATGGATTTATTTGATTGGCCGAGAGTTTTTGCTGGAGATCTTTTTATTTGGCAGGGTCACCAATGGGAACTATTTTGGATTTTAGATTCATGTTTTTGGTTTGGATTGAAGATTTTGGAGTGGTTTTGGATTCAACAATTTTTTCTCTTCGATTCAACTCTTCTGTATTGCAATTTGAAGGTCAGTGGATTTTTAATTTTTACATTCATGTTTTTCAAAGAATGCTTCCTTCCTGAGAAAATATGTTTGCCGTGTCTACAATTTTAAGATTGATTGGGGATTTGATTATTTTGGTTTGATAAGAGGATGGTTAAATTTGTAGGGAAAGATTGATTCTCTTATGTAAATTATTATTGTGATTTTTCTCTGTGAAATTCTCTTGAGTGTATTTTCTGGAAATGTTACATGTATGAAATGTTGTTAAAATGAAAAATGGATCCCATGCATATGTATGATGATGTTTCCAGTGTGTTATAAGAGTGTTTTGGATATATGTTTGTGTATTATTCCCTTGTGAACTCTTGGTTGAGATAGGAGTTGTTTTCTCTGATTTGAATGTGTCGGTTGCATTGTAAGAGCTCCTAAAGCTCACAGTGAGTGTCCATGTCATATCTAGGAATTTTAATCTTTTTGTTGGAGTATTGGAAAGGTTTGGAAATTTTTTGGTTTAGTTATTTTGGCCTATGCACAGATTAGGTGCTCTCCTTTGCTCTTTGAATCTAAAATCGAGTTTTAGCCAAAATGCTTATCCACTGAGTTGCAAATTCATTTCTATGAGTTCCATTTGATGCATAAACCATGTGTACACCCATTTTGATGCTTATCTAACCTCCTATTCATTCCCTTGAGGTCATTTTTGTCTCCTCAGTCAATCTGGGTAGTTACCTTACCTTCTGGATCCTTCAAACTTGAGATATTGCATACTTTACCTGAAACACCACCAAATGAACCATAAATACCACCATAATAACCAAGAATACCACCCTATCTACCAGGAACATTGCTATTCATACCAGAAAAGCCATTGGTTAGACCCAGAGAGATGACAAACTAACCAGGAGAGCTAACCTATAGATTAAGAAAACTAACCTATGTACCCAAAACGCTGACCAATAGACCAAAAATATGCTATAAAATGAACCAGAAATGCTAGGAAATGTCCCAAAAATGCCACCCTATAAACTAGGAATGCCACTGTGCATACCCAGAGAGCTAAACTGCTCTAGAAGGCCCAGAAAGGTCAATTTTAGTGCTATAAAGTCCTAGTATTGATTGTGTGATGTTCCTAAAGGCATGTGAAGTATGTGTTGAGAAATTTTGATCACTTCATGATGTTCCATGATGTTTCATGATATATTTTGTGCTCTGGTAAGTGAGATCATGCCCTACCATTGATGAGTTTCCTTATGCAAAAGTTCGCTCCAACAAGAGGTTCTTGCCTTGTTGTTTGAGGATTGTTTCTATGACTCCAATGGGATGTTTTGTACCTTGTTGTTGAGGATTTGCAATAATTTACGATGAACTTTTTTTTCAATGTTATTTCTTTGGTACTATGCCTATGAGGCATTTGTGAAGGCCCTATGCTTGTAATGGATCATATGTATGCTCTATGTATAGTATGTGCTCAGTGATGTTATGTGTTCTTGAAGGCCTTCTTGCAAACATTCTTTCATGTGTTGTGATATAATTTTATGTGTTACCATATGGCTTGGCATATGATTAGGGGGAGTGGGCTTCCTTGTGATGACCAGGGTCACGTGAGTTAGGTCGCTTGGCACCTAGACCACCAGGGGACAATGAGAGTTTTCCTCTTTGTAATTCAGTGATAACATGTAATAATTGATTGGGTTTGCGTTTCACCTAATAAGATAATTTTATTTGGTTGGGCCATATGAGATTGAAAGTCAATCTCCCTTGTACTCACATAGGTTGAGATGGCTCCACATGTTTGTTAAGGGATTGTTTTCACCCTTATTTTGTGAGGGTAACTTGTATGACTATTAGGAGTATGGATTTCTCTTCTTTGTGAGGATATAATATATGTCTACTATGAGTGCATATTTACCTTGTTTGTGAGGCTCTAATGTAGGATGCATGCCTAGTAAGGATGGCCATATTCCCTTCTATATGAGGATAACATGTGATGACACTCCATTCCTACATGTGACTATGTCCATATGCCATGATTTATTGTACGCCTCAGGAAGAGTTTATTGTTGATTTCAGCCTTGTGTTGTCATGTGATTATTGTTGGGTTGAGTTCATTATGTGCTATGTTGAGTCCCATGGTTGTTAGGTGTCAACCTAGGTCTTGAGTGAGTGTTGGAGCCCCATGTCTATTGGCATTATCGATAAATTGATTATGTGTTGCACTGATGTTTTGTAATTGATGTCAACACTAGCTATTATGGTTGGTTATCGACATACAGGTTTTAGTTATCGGTAGAAGATCTAGTGTTACTGACATAAGAGACTATCTGTTGGACACTTCTGACATGTTTGGATCAATGGAATATATTTGATTTCATGTGTTACATTTTCCTTCGGCCTGTTTTGGTCAGTTGGTATTGAATTGGTAATCAGACACTGTCATACACTCTTGTAAACCCTTACCAACATTGGTTTAAGGTTTAATCGTATTAGCACCCCCTCAATTTTTTATTTAAAATGTCCAAGCTTGCGGGTTTCCTTTTGGTGTCTTTAATCTTTCGGGTCTTTTGTACCTCTTCATTTTGAACCTAAGCCATTGAACGTAAAAGAAACAGTTCAATTGGTTAAAGGTTCAAGATGCGTTTTAGTTAAATGTCTTTAGTAGCCTTTATCTCCACCAAGGAAAGAACGTTATTGTTATGCATTTTGAAATTTTAACCCGTGAACCTTTTTGGTTCAAGGTTCAAAATGTCTTTTTGTGAGCCACAGTTATGTAATGTTATTTAACGAGCAACTGTAAATGTGTTCTAAGTCAGTTTTGAACTTGAACCTTGAACCAATTGTCTTTTAGGTTCAACAGTTCAACGGTTCGAAGTCCTTTTCTTGTTAGTCATGGTTAATGCTCATTCCTGGTATTGTTTTGAACCGCTATCTCACTATCATTCTTCCTAAATGAACTTGAACCGTTTAACTCTTTGTGAGATGGTTCAAGATTCAAAAGGTTCACTTCAAGCTGATTCTAAAGACTTTGCTAACACTAGAGGTAGCATAACAAGATGGAATATTCCCAACATCTAACGGTTTAAATTTCTAAATTTAGAAAGTAATAATGAGGACATTAACTATTTGTGCGGAAGTGATGGGCAATTAAGAAAGTGTCATGTTTTCAATCATTTCACTGTTACTTCACACATTTAAATGAATCATTATGAAGCGTGTGTAGTTTTCTCAGTTTTTTCCTGTTTGTTCAAAAAGGATATGTGAATTCATCTCCATAATTTGTAAGGGTTGCAGTTGCTATAATTGAGAGAATTGGAGATGCCGAAGGTAAATTCAGCTCTACTTTCCTGAGAAGGTTTCACAGGTTCATGGTTCTAATAGGTGAGTTCAGACATTTCCCCTATGCTGTATTTCTTTAGTTTTAAAGATTTATCAGTGTAGGAAGAAAATCTTTGGCTTGTTGGAGTAGAATTCTACCATTCTTTAGAATTGCTTAATTAAAGTACAGGTAAGCAGTATGAGGACGGTACTGTCGAAACTTGGTCGGACATCATGTTTAGTGAGCATATTACTGTTAGGGGGGGGGGGGTGAATCAGTATCTGACCGATATTCAAATTTTCTTAAGATAAAACATGCAGAACATAAAGTAACAGTGTACCGGTATGCAAGAATTAATGTAATAAACAGAATCAAAAACATCCACATGAAAAGAACACCATAACACAAGATGTTTGATGAGGAAACTTGGTGTGGGAAAAACCTCGGTGGGATTTGTGACCCACAATATTCACTTATTGGCCAATAAGAGAATATTACTTACAATAGGGGCCTGCACATGCAGGAAGGCCAATTGCCTAGAGCACACTGCTCAGTGAGAAGTCACACTAACTTACAATAAGGATTAAACTAATCCAATGATCTATACTGCTTTATAATAGCATCTCCAATGCCAGATTCAATACCGGTTCTTGCTCTGTTCTTTACATATACCCTTGACCTATAATTCGCACATTAGGTCTGTCTAATAATTTTCTTTATGCTCACATACCTATATCTACAAATGTCTATAATGATCTCTTTTATATACAAGAGTCATTTTACAATTTTCCAAGTCGGCTTGCAATAATAATCAAAACATTACATATCAAAAATCCTACCGGCCTTTGTGCCGGTATACATCTTTTCTTCTATGCCAGTGTCGGTGCCGGTGTAAAGTGGTTTTGCTGATGCCGGTGCACTGTCTTGCTTGAATAATGCTTTGCCGGTAGAATGTCTTGCCGGCACCATAGGATTGCAAGGTTGCCATCAATGACAAAATCTTCAATCACACACAATGTCTCATTGGAGTGTCCATATGCCAACAATCTCCCCCTTTGGCATTGATGGCAACACTCATGAGAAATTTCAAAAAGATGTCCAAAAATGTGTAGACCAAAAATTTACCAAAAAAATGAGGGACTCCCCCTGAGCATATGATCCCTCTGTTTTGAATTTTCTCATCCTACTACTCCCCCTTTGGCATCAATGACAAAGGTTGTCAAGATGTTAGTAGAGTTTGTAGTTATACCAGTCCATAACCTCAACCTTGTAGTTGGGTAGTTATTATCTGAAAAAGATCACCCAAAATTAAGTTTATACTATCCATAAACTTTTTGCTATCTTTTATTGTTGTTTCAGTTCTCTTCACAGTGCCGGTGAGATGTTGCAATTGCTCTGCCAGTGTTTTACTTCCCGGTGTTAATGCCTCTGAGATTTCCTTCTGTAGAGATGCTAGATAATCCAATCTTGGACTCAGTTTAGATCTCAAGTATTTTGCCTTATTTATTATTGTCTCTTTCTCTTTCTCCTATTTAAGTAATTCTACCTCAAAATTTGCTAACTTATCTTCAAAAATAGATAATGAATCCGGTGAGTTGACAAAATTGTCTGCAAGCTTGTTTATCTCTTCCTGTGTCTTGCTTATCTTCTTGTCTATATCTATAGTCAGGAAGTTTGTTTTGCATGTGTCTTTGTACAGGTTTTTGTACTCTTTTAACAAACTACACAGTTCCGGTAGAAGTGTGTCAAAATCTCTATTACACTTCTTAATTTCTTCCTCAAAGAATTTCTGTTTCTCCTTTTCTACAATGTCCTTTACAGATTCTACTTTTATTTACTCAATATTTCCAGAAATGTATTTACATAGTGTATCCAACTGTCCTAAAGAATCTTTATTATCTATATTACAATTAGGAGCTATTGTTTTCAAAATTGGTATTGAATCATCTATTGCTTTGTAAGCTTGTGAGCTATAGTCAGTTATTTTCTTGATGGATTCAAGTAATACCTCAGTCACATTTGTTGACCTTGATGGTAACCCAACAAACTGAGTACCAGTGGAAGTGACCATGCTTGTATTGACCTCTGGCAGGTCAGTTTGTGTCTGCATTTCCTTTAGCACTAGTTTTCCTGCTTCATTTCTTACCGGTGGCATCTGTTCTGGAGCCTTTAGCTCTGTCAATTTCTCTGTTTGTGCTTCAGATTCCATCTTTTTCCCTGTATCTGCTGCCGATTGCTCTGTATTTCCTGTTACCGGAGGCTCTTTGGCCATATCTGATTTTTCACTTGGGTCTTTATCAACTGTTATGTTGATCTTTTGGGTATCAACATTTACAGTGAATAGGACTTCAGGATTTGTTTTGCTATCCTCTGCATCCATGCTTTCAGTTGCCGGTTGGTTTTCAGGGATTGCAATTTTTACAGGTGGAGGTAGGTTATCTTTAATCTTTATGCTTGGAGGTCCACCAACTTTCCCTTTCCCTTTGTCCTTATCCTTCTGATATACCTTAATAGGCTTGGGATTCCTATATTCTTCTTGTTTTTCTTTTTCAACCAAAAATATGTCCCAACCATCTTCTGTTTCCTCTGAAACCTCTGTAACTCTACCTACCATCAGTGAAATATGTCGGTGTGTAGTGAAAAAAACTATCCAGTTGGCCTGATCTATCAGATCATCAATTTCTTTTGGGGAATTTACCGGATATACAGCAAGTAGTTTTTCTACTTTTATTTTCTTGTCCAGTTCAATTACTCCTTTCCTTCTAGCCTCAAGTCTTTTGTATAAGTCATTAGGAATTTCATTTAAGACTTCCATCAAAACCCTTTTAAACATGTCCATGTGTAGTATTACACTCTCCTCAACTTGCCCTTTCTCATTAGCCGATAGGGTGTCATAAATTTTCTTTATGTTCTTCAGTTTTCCTTCCTCTGTGATCTCATTTAACAAAATGTCTAGAGGTCCCAAGTCAGTTTTTGCCTTTTTCTTTTTCTTAGGGGTCAGCTTCCTTTTAGGTGTGACCTTTCTGACCGGAGATCTCACAGCTTGTTGCTTCTGCCTTGTCCTTCTAGGTGAAGGAGTGGTTGCCGGTGAGGGGTCTCTTTTCCTAACAACTCTTTTAAAAGTTGCTGGCATATCTCCTTCTAAGGAAGTACCTACCGGTGATAGATGAGCTTCAGGTTGTGGGGCTGCCAACTCATCTTCACTTATGCTGGTTTTCTTTAATACATCTTCCTTAATGGCTTTTGCTTGTCTAGATCCTTTCCTCACAACTGCCTCAACCTTTTTCACTCTTTTCTTTGATTGAATTTGGCTTTCTATGGTTTCAACACTACCAAATATTTCTTCTTTAGGTTCATTTGGGGCTTCCAGAAGTGCTTTGGCATAAGTTTCAACTATGTGGTCATCTATTTCATAGCCCATTTATGTTACCTAGATTGTCCTGGGGATGACTGCTTCCATCCATATTTCATCCTTTTTGATAACAAAGCATATATCATCTTTGTATTTGTCTACAATCTTCTGTGATAACCTTGTCCTTTTCTTCATTTTTGTCTTTAGTGCTTGGAAAAAGTCATGAATGATATTTTCCTTATTCTCGCCCATGGTATTGAACAGTTCTGTCAGTTGCTTTCCTACCGGTATGTCATATCCAAAATCTTTATATCCTATACCGGGAACTTGTTTTGTTATATGAAGCATTAGACACACTAATAGATTTCCAAATCTGAAGGTTCCTTTCTTATCCTTCTTTATCTTTCCAAGGTTGTCTATCAGTTCATTCTTTAGCCATTCACAGATGTCAATTTTTGCATTGTTGGTTATTATGTCATAAGCACTCTTGATGCATAAACTTGAAACTGAGTTGAGTCTATTGGCATGAGTGGCTTTGTAACCTAATGTCATGCTTATGAATCTCACATTTGTATCCTTTACATCACTAACCCTTAAATATCTTTTATCAGATGTTGCACCTGTTAGGTCAATGACTAAATCATTTGAAACTTTCTTGTTTTTATCTGGTCTTTTACCAGTGGCCGGTAACCTGTGACAACCTTTACCACTTGCTTGGTGATCTTATGAATTGCATCTAACTAGAAAAATTCTCCATGAACTTTTCTTAATACAATCCTAATCACATCCTTAGGAAATTCAGGAATACTAAGGAATTCTATGAATCCTAGGGTTTCAATGATTTTGTGTTTAGCTTTGATATTACCGGTATCATCACATATCTCGGTTTTGTACATGGTTTTGATTTCCTCATCTCCTAGCTCTTCAATATTACAGTGAATATACATTCTAGGGTCTTCAGCATATACAACACCTTTAGGGATTTGAGAGAATGCACCTAAGGCATCATCTTTCTTTGCTATTTCGGGGACCAATTGAAATACGGGCCTAGGTCTTTTAATTACTTCCACAACAGTAGGGTTTGCTATGTATTCAATTGCAAAGGTGGATGCCATGATAAAATACCTTTTTCTATCTTGGATGAATGATTGCTTGGAGTGTGCTTGCTTCTTGCTCAAAATACCTTAGCTCAGAAATCTTCGCGCTCTCTGAAAGTTTGAAATCACGGTGAAATGAAATGGAGCCAAAACCCTTTTTTTTATAAAGTCTTTTTCGCTACCTACCACATTAATTGCTTGCCGGTAATGTATTCACCTAACTTTATTTGCCGGTAATAAGTGATTTCAACTTCTTTTTCTCTAACCGAGGGAATAATAGCACATGTGTCATTAGATTGCCAAACCCTTAAGATAATTTTCTTCAATTTGCTAAAGAACTTCCTGCTGGTGGAGCACTGCTCTGTCCTGCCGGTGGAGCATCACATTGTCCTGTCGGTGGAGCATTTGTTGGTTCTACCGGTGGAGGAGTATTCCCAATATTTAGATCAGCTTTTCTAATCCATTGCTTTTAGAATTCTTGCTTAACCTCTTCAACCTTTTCTTTACCTTTCAAGCTAGTACTTTTGTTGTCTACCGGTGTACCTTTACTTCTACAAAATTTAGCAATATGACCAATCTTGTTACATGCATAACAAGTTACATTATTTTTCTGAATAGCTTTCCCATAACCTATGCTGGTTTGTGTTCTGCATTGATTTGATAAATGTCCAAATCTTCCACAAACATAACATCTTACATTCATTCTGCAGTTTTCAGAGTTATGACCAACTTTGTTGCATTTGGAGCATTGACCGGTGGGAGGATTGATATTTTGATAATTCCTATATCTACATTCATTTTCCCTATGACCATATTTATTACAGTTAAAGAATTTTCCATTGAATTTATAAGTATTAGGAGGTCTTACCAGTTTGCTGTGATCCTGAGTATTTGTAGTACCGGAGCTTTCTCCAACTTCAAATCCAATTCTAGAAGTGTCACCTTTGGATTTTTGATTCTTCAATAAGGTACCAAGTTCTTCTGAGCTTTTCTTGAATTTTTCTTTGTGTTGATTTGCAATTTCCAATTCCCTTTCCAAGATTTCTTTTTGTCTCATTAGTTCATTCAGTAATTCTGAGTATGCATCAGATCTGTCTTCAACATGTCATTTTCATAGCTAAGTCTTGTGTTCTCATTTGCTGCATCACTTAGTCTTCTAGTCAATTCTTCTTCATTCTTCTTTCTGTCCTCAATCTCTTTGCAAAATCTCATAGTCATATCCTGCATTTCATTTTTTGTTGTCATGATCTCTTGTTTCACCTTGCTTATCATATCATTAAGTGATTCCTTTTCATCATTCTCATTTTGCAATTTTTCACAAAGTTCTCTTCTCTTATTTCTTGTAATAGTAAGATTTTCTTGAAGTGCCTGAATGATATCCTGAGCTGCTTTTAAATCATCTTCTAATTTGATATTTTTCAACTTCTCTGCATCATAGTTAGTAAGAGCTCCTTCAAGTTGCTTCATTAGATTTTCCATTTTTACCGGTGTCAATATCTTTCTCAAGCTGTTAGGCTACTGAAAATAGAGGACCAGGCTCTGATACCAATTGTTAGGGTTCCCACAGATATTGAGAGGGGGGGGGGGGGTGAATCAGTATCTGACCAGTATTCAAATTTTCTTAAGATAAAACATGCAGAACATAAAGTAACTATGTATCGATATGCAAGAATTAATGTAATAAACAGAATCAAAAACATCCACATGATAAGAACACCATAACACAAGATGTTTGACAAGGAAACCTGGTGTGGGAAAGACCTCGGTGGGATTTGTGACCCACAATATTCACTTACTGGCCAATAAGAGAATATTACTTGCAATAGGGGCCTGCACATGCAGGAAGGCCAATTACCTAGAGCACATTGCTCAGTGAGAAGTCACACTGACTTACAATAAGGATTAAACTAATCCAATGATCTGTACTACTTTATAATAGCATCTCCAATGCTAGATTCAGTACCGGTTCTTGCTCTGTTCTTTATATATACCCTTGACCTATAATTTGCACATTAGGTCTGTCTAATAATTTTCTTTATGCCTGCATACCTATATCTACAAATGTCTATAATGATCTCTTTTATATACAAGAGTCATTTTACAATTTTCCAAGTTGGCTTGCAATAATAATCAAAACATTACATATCAAAAATCCTGCCGGCCTTTGTGCCGGTATACATCTTTTCTTCTGTGCCGATGCCGGTGCTGGTGTAAAGTGGTTTTGCTGATGCCGGTGCACTGTCTTGCTTGAATAATGCTTTGCTGGTAGAATGTCTTGCCGACGCCATAGTATTGCAAGGTTGCCATCAATGACAAAACCTTCAATCACACACAATGCCTCATTGGAGTGTCCATATGCCAATAATTACCAGAACTAGAGGATAATTCCTTGGATCACATCGACCTAGTGGAGAAAATAGTGAGAAGTGGTCTCGTTGACGCTGCTGCATTCCCACTTGTTGCACCATGCCTAGATTTGGTGGCAACTTGTATGAATAGGAATGATGCTGAGAATAGGTGCATACAAACTAGTAATGGTGAGCTGTTAGTTGGTATCAATAGGGAAACAATAATGGTGGCAATGGGAATCCCACACAAGGAGTCATATGAGGACTGGTCAATTGGGACCTCATATGCTTTCTTCACTGAGAAGAAGAGTATGTATAAAAGTGTAATTGCAAGAAACTGGCTCCTTAAAGTTCAAAAAGGAGGGTCATGGCTGACGAAGCCCCTTACCAGAGAGCACTTCATCATAGAAGTGCGACACATTGTTATACTGCTAAATAGGCTAAAAGGGAATTCACACTCTTTTTACTGGGAAGATTGGACTTATTTTTTACATTTAGGTGCTATTATCAGGTGACAAATATCTTGACTGGGTGTAGGCAATTGCAGAGAGACTCCATGAAGGTTTAAGTAATTTTGTGGGCATGTCTAGTTTTTATATGTCTTCTTATCGTTTCTACATATTAGCTTGTACCAAAGATTGGCATGGCTTTCTCAATGAACCATGGGTGGATGGTATGCAGGTTTATCATTACTATCCTTTTTTATAGTAGCAAAAACATGTAGAAGATATTGCCAGATGTAATGGTGTCTTCGTAGAAAGACTTGCTTTTGAACTACAGGGTGATGTGAACAACAAAATGCCAGTTGAAGCAATGGAGTTGATAAGTATATATGGAAACTTCTTCACTCAATTTTCTAGGTTTACCTATCTTCATGTACGTGGTTTTGAAGGTGAACCATTTAGGATACCTAGGTATGCCTTCGATAACTATGTACTCATCGAGGTGAGCAGGCAAGTAGCCCATATTGACAAAAGGTTAGGGGAAAAAGGTGAATATAGAGTTGCCTTTCCTTTTGAACTTGGATACTATAGCTGTAAGTTTGTGTCTGATACTTTAAATTTAGAATTGGAATTTAAGAAGATGAACCTGTAGCCCTATGTTTCTAGACGTAGGTTTGATAACAGAGGCTATGCCATGGAAAGCCTACATGTAGATGGCCACTTTTGTCATGAACCCTAAATGGAAGATTACTGGGAGAATTGTAGTGATGAATATGAATTAAGGAGGAGACTGTGGTCAAGATTTACTCTCCAGTAGATAATCACCATGAAGCTTCCTATCAATGTGTCTGGAGTACAAGAGGAAATAGGGGAAGATGTTCTGGATCCTAAATTCAACAAGGAAGTTCAAGGAAAGCCAATCCATGAGGAATAAAAAGGAAGATGATAATATTCAAGCTAACACTTTCAATGTTGTAAGGAGAACCGAGAAGTGGTTGAGAGACTAGAAATTTAAGAAAGGATCGCTCATATCCTCCCATGAACTAAGAGTTGATTCACATGCTGTGACTCAACTTCCTATTTCCTCCACTAATGAAATTGTTAATATTGTAGGTGGTTCAAAGTCAATTGTTGAAAAAATCCAACCTAGAAGATAAAAAATTTCATCGCTACATTCTACAATAGTCCAAGTAACTCAGTGAAGGAGTAAGAAAAAGAACAAAGAGCCAACATTGAGCCAGATTGTTGTAGACCTAGATCCAAGTGAAGATGTTGAAGTAATAATGGATAAATAAGATTTAGGTGAATGTGTGGTACAAGAGGTGGACATAGGTAAAGAAACAAAGGGAGAATTGAATCCAATGAACACTCTTATTATTGTTAATTCAACAAGTACTCAGACAACTCCTCCATCCAAAGAACCTGCAAACTCTCCGTGATGGTTAGAGGCTGTTGTTGGGAAGAAACGCAGTGTGGTACTAATCATAATTTCTATGGAAGATATGGTTAGCAAGTGTCTCAGAAAAGTGTCAAAGCCAAAAAGACTCAAAACACAGACAATGCTTGAGGTAGATGAAATAATTGGTGATTGGATATCCGAGATGGCTAAGCCTATCCCAAGTAGAGATTCAGACAAAGCTACTGAAGATGACTTAACAATAGAAAAGATTGATCTGGGGGATGCTTCGCAAGTCATTGATGTCAAACACTTGGAGTTTTCCATGAAGAGAATGATTTCCAGATCATGCAAAGATGAAAAGGATAAAAAAGAGCTGAAGCAGACCATCACTCAAATGACTGAGTACATTAATGCCATTCACCAGCCAAATCCTCAACCCTTGTTACAAGTGGTAGTATCATTTGATCCCAAATCTCCAACAAATCAAAATATGTTAGATCAAGTTCAAAGAAACATAATAGTCATAGAGATGTTCAATGAATGGCTTGATCTCATAATACAACAAGGTTCAAACTATATTGCTAGTCTGGTAAAAGTATATGAGGATGCTGTGACTGTGAGCAAGGAATTGGAATTAGAGGTTGTTGCCTGGGAGAAAGAAAGGACCAAATGGGTGGTAGTTCTTGCATAGATGAATGCTAAAATTTAGTATGATGAAGTTATTGGCTGAAATTTTTTTTGAGAGTTTGGATGACAATGTACTATATGTATCGAAGAAAAATATGAAGTGGCAAAATCCAATTATCAAACAGGGCCACGAGGAATCCACCAAACTGCTAAAAGAATTGACAGATCTAATTGATACAATGCAAAAAGATCTTAAATTCATTGACATCCAACTTATGAAAGATGATGCTTAGGCAATCAAAGCTGCTACATATATGACAAAAATCTTCCAAGAAAGGATACAGTTCATTTGGAAGATAAAATCATTGACTACGGATGAATTCTCAAAAGTGGCCAAGATTGAGTCAATGCTCACGGTCAGTTCTGATCATCTGGAAGCACACAAGGAAAAGGTGACACAAGTAAATATGGATAAGAAGGTTTGCAAGCAATGAATTCAGCATATTGGACTCCCTTATTTTCACGTCATCTCAAAATTTTTGGCAACACATTTAGAGTGGCGTGGCATGCGTAGTTCTGCGACAAAGAAGGATAAACCAGTAGCTTCCTCTGCCATGGTGGAGTCATGATCAATTAGGAGATGAGTTGTCAGCCTTTTTGTGGCTATTATTTTAGTTTCTCTTGTTTTAAGAAAATGGTTTCTTTAAGCTATGGTTAAAGTAAAGTTTTAGCTATTACGTATCAAACTATGAGCTTGGAGGCTATTTAAGTTAGGAAGTAAGTTTATTTGGGGGTTTGAAAAACTGTGATTTTTGAAGGAACAAACAAAAATCCATTTTCTGTGAATTTCTTAAAACTGGAATGACTGGTTTATGAATGAAATGTTATGGTGTGCAGTCTTTAAATCTATGCATTTGAGGAATTAGAGATCTCTGTTGAGAAATTGGCTAACGTGCATAATATCATTTTGTTATCAGTTATTTCTGTGTTTTTCTGAATTCATTGTTACCATTATTTATCAGTAAATTCATTTTGGATTGAGTTGTGTTGATCCCCCTTGTCTTGTGAGACATGAGAGAGAATTGGCCAGTATTCATATTTCTATGCATTTGGTTTGCTTTGAATTTATGAAATGAACATATGTGGAAATAGGAGTCTGTGAACTCTTGTAGGGAATAGATCTTCAAAATATTCTTTCAATTTTATTTTAAAAGCATTCCTTTGTGTTGATGAGTGAATTCTGAATCCTTTTTCGTGCTTTCTGGTTAAAAGTGTATTCATTTCAAAGTTTTTCTCCATAAAAATTCATTGCAAATCTCACGAGGAGCTGCCCTCTAATGCAGAGGATGAATTTATAATCTGTTCATCCAACTGTTGGTTTATTTGTTTTCCTTTCACAAAGGGGTGTATAAGAGTCATATTATTATTCAAAGAGAGAAAACATGGTAATTTCAAGAAAGGGACAAATTTGTTAACCTATAGATTTTTGGCAGCTCTGATGGGGAGTCGAATCATAAGACTAGTTGCTTAGTTGTAAGACTGGAGTCAAGATATACTAGGTCCTAAAGATGGGAAGGGATAGTTGATTTTGTTTTTCAAGGGTTAGAAAACCTAAATTTTCAACCCTTTTTCACCTCAAAGATGAGCAAGAAGTAGGCCTCCTTCCCCGTCTCCTTCACCTCCTCTATGCTTAGTCTGTCGATCTCTGACCTTGCATGGTATTTCTTTACGAAATATAATCAACCCGACTCCTCTCAATATCATCTTTCCAATGGAAGTAAATAATCCTTGGGGAGCTATGGTAGGTCCATTGAACTTGGGTTTAAATGTGAATCCCCTACCCAAAGGAGTGAGGGATCACTTGCCAAAATTTAGTGGTGATGGGAAAACCATTGTTGATGAGCACTTGAATGCGTTCAATGTTGCCTGTGGGATAATAACCATTCAACATGAGGATGTTGTCGTGAGGCTATTTGTGCAAACACTAACTAGAGTAGAACTAGATTGGTTCTATCACCTGCCAAATAGTGTGATAAAAAATTGGCAAGATTTGAAAATGAGGTTCGAGGCAAGATTCAAAGTGGCTGAGGATAAACACATTCTTTTGGCTCAATTGGCCCAGTTAAAGAAAGAGATTTTGGAGTCTATGAGGGATTTTGTAGCAAAATTTGATAAGATTGTACATAAAATTCTAGTCAATCAAAAACCCTCGGATGACAATCTGAAATGTTTTGTTTATAAATTCCATGCCTTCAGAGATAGGTTTCCTGATCCGCAAGCAAAGAGTTGCAAACCTAGGTGCTGCCAAAACACTTGTCATTGAGTTGGAAGATTACCTAATCATTCCAGGGAAATGGAAAAGAGAAGTATAGATACTCAATGCTCAACCTTCTACTTCTTCACATCCTATGATCCGAAGACTGATGAATGATGTAATAACTCTTAAAAGACAATTACCTAAAGCCAATACATCATACTCATCCCCTTATCAAGATATACCTAGAAGGAATACAAATCAGAATTTAGGGATTGGGAACAAATCTTTGCAATTACCCCCTAACCAACAAAGATTGGCAATTGAGGCACCACCACCTAAGGGGAGTATGTGTTTTTTTCATCTTACAAATGAACATGATGACAGTTCCTATCCCGAGGTGATGTATTGTGCACAATTGATGAATTCTAAAGAAATTTCAAATGAATGAAGTGAAGAGGAATCTTTCAAGCAACCCGGTGACTCTGAAATCCGCTTCCTAGAGTACGAGTCAGATTCAAAAAGAGGAGGTGACATTTTGGTTACTTTAGAAGATCCTTCATGTGCTGTGCTCACAAGAAATCAACAGAATGTAAAAATTCGGGGCATTTCTTTATCTTTTGCTATGAATTTTAAAGCCAAGGAAATTGTTTCAAAATTTCATAACAATGATCCAAAGTCTCAAGAGTCCCCATTAGTAAGGTCTGTTGAAAATGAAAGTTCATTTGATATTGTAGAGTTTTGTAAATCCTCCCAAATTCAAATTACACCTGTCGAGTATCTTAAATTAAATCCCAGAGAATTGGATAGACTCGTTTAGTTTGTAAAAGGAAATAATGTGTTACAAGCTAGTGGAACACAACAGTCAGTAAATGCCACATTGTCATCCCACAGTGATGTATCAGCTTATCCTTTTTCTCATGAAAGGACCCCTGAAATATTTGCCCTCCAAATAGATGATACTTTGTCAGTTCTTGAGTCGAAATTTGAGTCCTTTTACATATCATTGTCTATAAATGGTCATAAATTAAACAAATGTATTATAGATTCAGGTGCATCAGATAATATAATGCCTTCTGTAGTAGCCAAAGCATTGGGGTTATCCTTGACAAAAACTTTTGGTAGATGCTATTCAATGGACTCTAAACAAATTCCCCTGTTAGGAAAAATTAAGGATGCTCAAGTAGCCCTTGTTGCTCACTCGAATAAAAGAATCAAGCTGACTATTCTAATAACTTACATTCTTGCTAGTTATGATATGTTAATAATTGTACGTTTTGTAGAGACTTAGGAGGTGAGATAAAAATGGATTGGTCTCAAGCCACAATTCCTGTAAGAAAACAATGAGTCATTTTGCAGCCTTAACCTAAATCCAAGTTCAACATGTTTCCCTCTGATGACCCAAAGGCTCAAATTTTGTATCATGAGTGCCAATTTGGAAATTACATGATTTTATCTGATTATGAAGTCACAGGAAGTGTACCACGATCAGATACAAAAGAAACTCTATGGTTCATGGAGTTTGATGGGAGTTTTATAGTGTCTGGTTCAGGTGTAGGGGTAGTACTAATTCCACCTTCTGGTACTCATATTCCTCTTTCCTTTAAATTGGAATTCAAGAACGCAAACAATACAACTGAGTATGAAGCTTTGTTATTGGGTTTAGCTAAAGCCAAGAAACTAGGAGTAAAAATTTTGCGAGTCAAAGGAGATACATAGTTGATGGTGAAACAGGTTAGAGGATTGTTTTGTTAGGATTCCC
Organism: Cryptomeria japonica; assembly: GCF_030272615.1. Taxonomy (NCBI): domain Eukaryota; kingdom Viridiplantae; phylum Streptophyta; class Pinopsida; order Cupressales; family Cupressaceae; genus Cryptomeria; species Cryptomeria japonica. The sequence goes on along the minus strand of NC_081411.1, from coordinate 232,003,132 downwards.
AAACATACTGAGAGGGGGAGGTGAATCAGTATCTAACCGGTTTCTTAATTTACTTGAATTAAAACATGTAAAGCATGTCAATACAGTGTATCGGTAAATCAAAAGTAATGCAATAAACAAGAAAAACAATAACCACATGAAGAGCACACCATAACACAGTAGTTTAATGAGGAAACCCGGTGCAGGAAAAATCTCGGTGGGATTTGTGACCCACAATATTCACTTACTAGCCAATAAGGGAATATTACTGCTACAATAGGGGCCTGCACATGTAGGAAGGCCAAGTGCCTAGAGCTCACTGCTCAATTACAAATGGAAATCACACTGACTTAAAAAATGGATTATAATAATCCAATGTCTTGTATTGCTTCAAAATAGCTTCTGCTATGCCAGATCCAGTACCGGTTTTATCTCTGCTGCATACATAAACCCTTAACCTAAAATTCACATATTAGGTCTGCATTATTTTGCCTATCCTTCATTACCAAATGTTCTATAATGATCTCATACATATATGAGTCATCTTACAACTCGCCATGTCAGCTTACAATGATTTTACAATTAATTACAAAATATATTACAAATAAAATTCCTGTCGGCCTGGGTGTCGGTATCCTTTCTTTCACTGCCGGTGTTCTGTGTGCCGGTGTAGAGTTTGTCATTGCCGGTGCCAGTATAATTGTCTTGCCGGTATCATATGATTGCAAGGTTGCCATCAATGACAAAACCTTCAATTTCTCATTGGAGTGTGCATTTGCCAACATGATTAATGTAAAAAATGACAGGTTGCAACACTACTGAAATAGAGTTTGGGATTAAATTGAAGACTTTGATGCATTTTCTATTGAGGCTATTCACAGAGAACAAAAATAAAAAGTAGATTAATTAGCTATATCAGCTTCCTTATTGATTCCTTATCCTGAATTTGTTGATAATACTTATCGAGTGGAGTTATATATCGGCCTAGTGTTCCTAATAATTTTGAATTTTGGCAAGTGTTTGAAAATGATAAACAAATTAATAATTTTATGCAGTGTGTAGAAACATTTTCTACTACATATTTTGAAGGGTCAGATGTAGAGTGTAAGGAGTTTTCACCAGAATGGGCCAAGAAGTTGATTGATGGAGTTATGCAATTAAAAGGGCATAATATTCCTAAAGGGTTGGTTTCGTTAGAATGTCTTTTTGATTTTCATGATGCCTACAAGAAAAGAAAAGGTGGTAAGCCTCCATAAGTACAAGATGTTGGATGTTACAAAAGGATTAACATTGGCACTGAAGATGATCCCAAATATATCAATCTAGAAAAATGTTGCACACTTGTGGAGAAAGAGAGGTTCATTAGTCTCCTGCAAGAGTTCAAAGATGTTTTTTCTTGGTGTTATGATGATCTAAAGAACTTTAGGGATGGAAAATTTCAATATCACATTCCCCTGAAGCCTGGAGTAAGTCCTTTTCGACAAAAGCTTAGAAGATTCAATCCTAAAGTAGCTGAAGCCATATTTTAGGAAGTAGATAAAATGTTGAAGGCTAGGATTATATACCCCATTCACCATTCTACATGGATAGCCAACATAGTTCCTGTTCAGAGGAAAAATGGAGAAATAAGGATCTGTGTAGATTTTAGAAACCTGAATCAAGCCAGTTTAAAATATAACTACCCATTACCTGCTATGGACCATATTTTGCAAACAGTTTCAGGTTCTGAAATGATGTCCATGCTTGATGGTTTTTCAGGTTATAATCAGATCAGTGTTTTAGAAAGTGATCAACATAAGACTGCCTTTATTACTCCTTGGGGTACTTTTGCTTATAACAAAATGCCATTTGGTCTGATCAATGTAGGGGCAACATTTCAGTGAGCTATGGACTTATCCTTTGGTCATTTGAAAGATAAGATAATTGTGGTGTATCTTGATGATTTAACTATCTTTTCAAAGAGGAGGAAACATCACTAGGGGGATTTGAGACAAGTGTTACATAGGTGTCATGAACATGGGGTGTCCCTAAACCACAAAAAGTCAGTGTTTGGGGTGACAAATGGTAAGTTTCTTGGCCATATTGTCTCTAAAGAAGGAGTAAGAGTAGATCTTGAAAGAGTAAAGGCAATTCAACAGCTAAGTCTACCATCAAATAGAAATGCAGTCAGATCCTTCTTTGGACAAGTAAATTTTCTAAGGAAATTCATTCCAGATTTTGCAGAAACCAGTAGGTATATTGTAAATTTGATGAGTGAAAAGCAAGCTTTTAAATGTAATGAAGAAGGAAAGAAGGAATTTGAATCAATAAAGGAGGCTATTGGTCATGCGCTTGTTCTGGATAATCTTGATTTTAAAAAGGATTTTATTATCTATTGTTATGCCTCAAAGCATACTATGTTAGGGATTTTGTTGCAGAAGAACGAGGATAATAAAGAAGTTCCAATATCTTTTATGAGCATTCCCTTGAAGAAACATGAATTGAAATATTCTCTGATGGAAAAATAAACATATTTGGTAGTGAAAGCCGTAAAATAGTTCAAGTAATATAATATCCATTCTCATGCAGTTGTTTATGTGCCTCACTCTGTAGTCAAGAGCATTTTGACACAACATGATATAGGAATGAATAATAGAGCCTCATGGGTGTCAAAGATTCAAGAGTTCAATTTGGATATTAAACCTACAAAATTGGTGAGAGGAGAGGGTCTGTGTAAATTGATTGCTAAAAGTAAGGATGAAGTGACAGAGGAATTGCCTTTAGTCTTGTTTGTCAGACTTCAGGATTCCTGGTTTGCAGATGTTGCATACTATTTGACCTATGGAGATTTCCCAATACATCTTTCTTCAAAAGAAAAATGGAACTTGAGGTTAAAGGCTGCCAAATATGTCATTTTTAATGATGTATTATATAAAAGGGGTTTGGATGGAACTTTCTTGCACTCTGTAGATAAATCACTTCTGGAGTCACTGTTGAAGACCTTTCATGATGAAGCCTATGGCGACCATTTTTCATCTACAGTAACTACTTACAAAATTTTGAGAAATTGTTATTATTGGTCAGGAATGTTCAAAGATTCATATGCATGGGTAGCCAAGTGTGAGAAATGTAAATTATTCACAGGTAAGCCGCAACTCGCAGCATTACCGCTTTGACCCATGATTGTGGATGATCCATTCAAATAGTGGGGTTTGGATTTTATAGGTCCTTTGATGCCTACTTCAAGTGCAGGGCATACACATATACTAATAGCCATAGATTATTTTATCAAATGGGTCGAAGCAATTCTGGTACAAAAAATGTCTTTTGAGGTTGTTTGTAACTTCTGGGGAATAACCTCATCAGATAGGTGTCATCATGAGCGAATTCAAGGCTCGTGGTACAAAATTCTCTAACGTGATCATGGGGATCACTTTTCCCATCGTACTTGTCAAATTTAGGTACATCTGAATTCAGAGGAAAAGGGATCATGTGCAATCTTCTGTCAAATGGATACGGACAAATTTCATTTAGTGTTCATATCGTACTATTGTCCCTTGTTGCATATCTTGCATTTGTCTTTGTAACATTTGCATTTGTTGAGTAAGGGCAACCAAAGGTGCATTGTTTTGCCGAGGGAAGAGTTCTTCCCTTGCATTAATCCTGGGTTGAAATGGTGTATGGAATGGTATGTTTTTCTCAGGGATGTGTTGTTCAGGAATTTCTTGCTCAGGGTCACGTGCATCTTCTTCTCTTTGTCTTTCTTGATATTCATAATTATGAGATCTTGTTCAAAAAATGTTTGGGTCAAGGTCCTCAGGAATTTTAACTCCTTTGTTTGTGAGCATGAGCAAGTATTTTTCCTTGTCATTTTCCATGAGTCTTTCCACAAGTTTTTGGAATGAAGCACTTTCTTGGCATTCCTGAAGAAGTTCTTCAGAAATTTCAGTATCCTCTAGATGTGGACCTTCAAAAGGATTTGATAATATCTGATTCATACTAGATTCTGCTAGTGTCTTGCTTTGTTTGTTTTGTTGAGAGAGAGTAACATGCATTTTAGTAGAAGCTTTCTGTGATAAAGGGGACAAAATCCTCTTCGATATGTTGCTCGGGGGTTGGTGGTTCAAGTCGGGGTGTGTTGTAAGTGATGCACTCATCGGGAAAGAATGTCGGATTGATCTTTCCTCCATGGTTTATAATTTGATTGAATGCAGATTTTTTTGACAATATGCCCTAGTCTTCAAAGGCTCTTTGTCAAATTCATTGGATTTGTTTTAGATATAAAGTTTGACGTGATGAAGGAATGTGCGATGAGATTTGAAGAGTTGATGATTGATGTATAAAAATTTATTTCTTTTGACAAATTTGGAAAACCTTGGTTGTTGTTTCATCAACATGGTGTTACGATAAATATTCTTTCTTCTCAGAATATGGGGATTAGTCATGCATAAGTGATTGAATGATTTTCTTTGAATTGTTTTGGATTTATTTGATCTTGTTTTGAAAACTCAAGTTCTACTTTATCAAAGTGAAGGTTTAGATGCCCCCTCATGACAAAGCGTGTCAAATGATATGGATAAAGTCTCTCGATATGGAAACTTGATTTGACTACCCGAGATTTTGAACAAGTGTTGTTGAGATATAATCCATAAGATGATAAAGGACCTATTCGGCACATGCGATGATGTTTCCCGATTTTGATAGGATAGATATGTTTATCATGCGATCAGTTTTGGATTCTGGACAACTTTTGTTTTGACACAAAATTTGCTCAAGAAATAGTTTTTAAAGCTCTGTTTTTGATACTCTAGTTTGACGAAAATGAAACTGATGAAAGGATGTTTTCAAAAATTCTTTCTAAATTTTCTAAATTTTCAATTGTTTTGCCCCCTATTTTTCTGGATTTGATCACGCGCTAAAACAGAGACCGAATGTGCTACAAAAATTTCTTGATGCGCTAGGGAAAAGACTCCACACTCTAGACTGGCTTGGTCTACGTGCTAATTGGTTAAGACTGTTAAAATTTGTTTTCTATTGTTGCTTAAAAGATCATGCGCTAGTACGGGCCTTCCACGCGCTAACTGATAAACCTGATGTGCTAGAGTTTGACTCCCACGCGCTAAGCTGATGCTTTGACACGCTAGAATATTTTTCGGACGTGCTATCTATTTTAACGCTGTTTCTAAATTTTGGTAAAGTGCTACAGTTAAATTTGGACGTGCTAAAGTGAAGGTTTGATGCACTAAAAGATGTATCAGACGCGCTAAGAAGTTGCTCTAACGCGCTAGACTACCCTGATATTTTCTTTTGTTTGGTTGTTGCAATTTCTGAAATTTGTTGAGTTTTCACTACTGATAGATGATTTTTTGAAGTAATAAATGCAAACATAGAACCAAAGAGACAACCCTTTTGCTTAATTTAACAATAAGTGTATGTTCTACGAGGATGTGTTCAAATCCCCAATGTTTTAACAGGTTTGGATATAAATAATACACTTAAGAAAGACTCTTTATTCAAGGGTCATAAATAATACCATAGCCTAGTAGTCTTGATACTCCATCAGCTCAAATAGCCATGTCAACCCCTAGCGGGCACCCATTTTTTTGCCTTTTGCCAGAAATTAACCCAAAGTGAATTACTTCACAATTGAGTAGTTATCTTGGGAGATATATGGTGAGTGATCTTGGGGATGGATTCTTCCCGACCCTTGCACTATGATATTATAAATGTCTGGTTATTGACTCGGCTCAAGGTTTCTACTTCTAAGGTTCGTAATCAGGCTTCCTGTTTGGCCGTCAGTGATAAACTCCCTCAGGAGGCTTCCCAACCTTTAGAACAAAGGCTTTATGTATCTCAAGGATATTAGGGGAAGGCTAATCGATGCGTGCAACCGTTGAAAAGGACTTTCATCACTTTCCACTTTTGATTATAGTGGGTATGGAACACTTGATGTCAAAGCCATTTCCCACTTAGGTCGTTCCCTTCACAACAACCATAAATGGCTTTAAGAGTTGACTTCAACCCCTTGGGAAGGCAGGCCTGTTAAAGGGTTTTATTTACTTGAAATACCGAAAGCATAAGAGTGGTTTGGCTTTTTGCTCACCTAGTTAAGGGGAGAGCATATACCTTGCACTTTCAAGACAAGACAAACAAAGTTCTTTTTACCTTTCAAGTCAATGATTTATAAGATCTATATGGAGATGTTGCCCCACAAAACATGGCGTTCTTTTTATTTCCTTAAAGGAATGATTATGTAATCTATCAAAAGAACCTGGTCAACAAAGCAAAACTTCAATTTGGTCAACAAAAGAAAATCGGAAAAGGGGAAGAACTTCCCTTTTTGATTATAAACAAAAACTTTTTAAGTGTGGTTCATTTCCTTGCAATAATTTAAAATGAATCCTTTTATACACCAAATGATGGTGAGGTTCTTTTTAAAGCTACTTTTGTAAAAAAGAAAGTTTGTTTTGTTCTTTTTATAGCCCAAAATACAATTTTTCTCCTATGAAAGCAAGAAATTTTTTGATTGTGGTTATTTTTATAGCCCAAAAATAAAGTGAGTTCAATTTTATCCAAACAGAAGTAAAAGAATCCCAAGCTTTTTACTAACTTAACTAAGTTAGCAAAAAAAATAAAAATTCTTTGCAATCTTGTCAATAAAATCTAAGCTCCCCCTGCAAGAAAATGTTAAAACCCTGCAAAAGTCAGTTAAACTGTTAGAAACATTTTTGGTTTGGTTACAAATTTTGATTTTGTCTTGGTCTGTGATGTGCTACAGAACAACGTGTATGCGCTACAATATGGCAGTGATGCACTACAAGATGATAGTGAAGTGCTAGGCTGTTCTCAAGATGCGCTAAGCTGATTTCTGGATGCGTTGCTCTATTTTTCTCCTGCATCGAGACCTACAGGAAAATATTAGTGGGATGATGTGCTATAGAAAAGACCTCATGTGCTACAAGACAGACCCAACGTGCTAAACAGTAAGTGGGATGCGCTAGGATGTTAACTAGATGTGCTAGGGAATGCTTCCCATGCGTTGATTCTTACTTAGTGCGTACCTACAAAAGGGGTTAAATTCAAAAACCGATTTGATATATGGGGTCATGCCCCACGGTGGGTGCCAGAAATGTATACAAGAAAAGCGGGTCGATAGAACTTAAAATGTGAAAAATGAAGCCTAAGGAGCCTTGCTCACACACCCATAAGACTTCTCGGTGCAAGATATGGAGTCATGAAGTATGGCTCAGCTTCCCAAGGTTGGTTCCATGGTTCTCTATCTCACAAGGTCCCTCAAACCAATTTCTTTGCTCTTAGATCAGTGAGCAAAGTGGTTTAGGGATGACAAATGCAAGAGCGAGGGATGCTTTGGTTGATTTTAAGATGAAATGCATCCTAAACTATGCATGATCCCATAAATGCAATAAACTAGATTATAAGATGATAAGATTAGTAGAAATACTATCCTAGCATGATATACTGGTCTATGATTAAGCTAAATGATAAAGAAAATACTATAAACATGCATATTTAGATTAATTCCTATTGAAAAGAGAGGCTAAATGATGAGCACAAATGATATATTAAAGGTTGGATGAATTTTAGTATAAGTATGATGCTAAAGACTTGGATGATTAAAATGGAGGATGGAGAGCTCTATCTATAGCAAAAATAGGGCAATGAATGGCTAGGATTGAAAGAGGTAATCAAGGGTTGAGTTTGAAAGTTGGGAATCCATGTCCATAATTTTCACCAATGAAATGGTGACAAATGTCAACATAAGGTTGGGTTGAGAAGAGATGTAAGAAGCATTAAATGCTTGAGAAGACCTCATGGTTATCTTAGGGGGTAAGGGTTATGGTTAAGTTAGGATTACCCATTGGATACAGGTTTTACCCAAAGGATAAACTCTTGTGCAAAGGATTAAGAATAACCACGGTCAAAGCAATAAATGCTTGATGAGACCCTTGGGTTACATGGAGGTTGAGTTTAAGGAAATTCTTTAATCATGCTAGAGGGTTGAGTTAACCATTAATGGTTTGGTAGACTTTCAAAGTTAAGTGGTTGAAGCCTTTAAGGGTTTTCAAAGACTTTGAGGGTTTTAGAAGTGACTTCCCCTTGCTTAGGGATGTGACAAAGTTTAGGAAATGGGTTAGGTTAATTTAGAAGTGATTAGAAGAGTCTAGAAGGGGTTAGGAATAGGGTTTAGGAAGCAAGTGGGAGATGTAGGATTTTGCAAGTGGATGAAGGGATAATAGGATTTAATTGAATAAAATGAATTTAATTCAATTTAGTTGCAATTGGAGAAATTAAATAAATTAGATTTATTCAATTTAGGATAAACTATTTAATTAAATTTGAATTTAATTAAAAAGTGGATAGGGGATGTAATTGAATAGAATGATTTATCCTATTAAATGGTAAAAGAGGTCTAGTGAATTTAATTAAATAAATGGAGTAATTTACTTAATTAAATAGAGGAATGTGAGTAATTCAATTAAATTGGATTTAATTAAATAAAGAAATGAACATAAGATATTCATTTAAGAATATGGTCATATTTATACGTCTACATTTTGCTCCTCTTTGAAGTGACGTGTGTGCAGATGTTAATTAAAAAAAAATGATGTGTCGTCATGATTTATGATCAAATAAAAAGTTTATGTCGTTTTGAGATATGCCATGTCCCAGTTTTGATATTTGACGTTGATAATGCCCCCTTGGGAGATGAATCAAAATTTTGGAAAATTTGATTTGATTTGATAAGTGTGTTTGCATTGTAAAATGTTGGCTATGTGGAATGCTAATAATTGATTCATCTCCTGATATGGATGTGTGCGAGGGTACAAGGAATACCACGAGCAAATTACATGCTTAATCCCCTAACCCTAATTTTATTTCACCGTATAAAAGGGGAAAAATGCATTGTTTTGTCTCATTTGTGCTTGTTGACTTTGGAGAGAAAGACTTTTGGAGAGATGACAAAATGCCTGTCCCATATTCTACACATCGATTTGAGCACGTTCAGAGGTATCGGAGGCCTGCCACGTATGGACCACCAATAAGTCAACCTTTTTGACCCCTTTTTGATTTTGTCATTTTTGGTCATGTTTTGAATTTTGGCATGTGGTTTTTTTGGTTCAGCGCATAGGGGTCATTGGTTAGCGCATACAAAAAATTTCGTAGCGCATAAGGGTTTCATTTTTGGGTAGCATCCGAAAACTTAGGGTAGTGCATAAATTTGATAGGTTAGTGCACATATTTGCTAGGTTAGCGCATAAATGCAACTTAATGCATTAGGGACACAGGGTAGCGCAGAAGGTGAAATAGGTAGCGCGTCAGGTAAACCTAGTGCATTGGGTGTTCAGGAAGTCACATGGGTAGGGGTAAGTAGTGCACAGGTTAGACCTAGCGCATAGGGTTAGATAGGTAGTGCAGACGTGGGATAGGTTAGCGCATGGGATAGGTTTAGCGCTTAGAGTAGATTAGATGGCGCATTGGAACAAATAGGTAGTGCATAGAGTTAATCTAGCGCATGGGTTAGATTGGATAGCGCCTAGAGAAAACAAGTTAGCACATAGAGTCAATTTAGCACGTAGCCAAATTTAGTTAGCGCATGCGGTCGGTTTTGTGAGAAAAGATGATTTGCGAGTGAGGAAAATTGATAGGATAAGGTTAGTTTTGCTGGGATAGGTGTAAATGTTTCGTTTCTATGTTTGCTGTCATGATTTTGATAGTTTGTCCAATATAAGTGCCGATATAACTTGGTTTGTTTTGTGATTTTTTAAGTTATTCATAGATATTGATGTAGATTTGATATAAACTTGATTTGATTTGCATTGTTTCAAGTTAATATATGTGGAGCTTGATTTGTGTTACAAGTTGATATGATTGTGGAACTTGAGTTGTTTTACAAGCTGATATGGGTTGGAAACTTGAGTTGTGTTACAAGTTGATGTGATATGAGGACTTGAGTTGTGTTACAAGTTTGATATGGTTTTTGAAAACTTGAGTTGTGTTACAAGTTGATATGGATAGATATGATGTGATTTTGATTTTGATATCTATGTTTTGATGAGAAAACTGATATTGGACTTGTTTTGTTGTTTGACAGGAGCGATTGAGAGTGGTTAAGTCACGCAAGTGATTCCCGAGACCATGGGAATTGATACCATGGTTGGCACAGGCTGATCTAGACATTATTAAGAGATGCGACCTGTCTTCCCTATTAGATATGCCTCGGTTTACTGTGAACCGGGGTTTACTTACAGCGCTGGCAGAGAGGTGGCATAGTGACACGAATACCTTCCACTTTTCCATAGGGGAGATGACAGTGACCCCAGAGGATTGTTATGGGATCCTACGCATACCTGTAGCAGGTGCACTACTACCCTATGAGTAGTGAGAGGAGGGCGGGACAGAGGCACTTCACCAGATATTTCATGATGATACAGTGTGTGGATACGAGATTCCATGGTAGGAGTTTCTAGATTTGGACTATGCGCCTCTTCCATCGGTACTGGCAGGTTTTGTAGGTGGTTTTCTATGTCTTGACCACAGGTGTTTTGACCATAGGTTGAAGGGACTTTCTATGGGATGGGGACTGGTGCTGGAGGAGATGGTGACACAGGGCCACAGGTTCGCATGGGGATCGGCTATGCTAGTCCATTTGTACAGGGACTTGCACGAGGTAGTATACCTGGGTTACGACAGTTTGTCAGTTGGTGTGATGCTTCTACAGGTATGGTGCTGGGAGCACTTTCCCGCAGCTAGGCCATTGGTGGATAGAGATAGGCCTGTTGGGTGTGCCTATGCATATGGATACAGGGGTTTAGTTGTCGAGTAGAAGCTGGGCAAGCTAGAGCATTGGAGGAGGGTATTGGATGACATTGATACGATCGTATGGTGACCATACACAAGTTGTGAGGTTTGGGCTGAGGATGGGCTAGAGATGCCATATGTCTTCATGACTCAATTTTTGATAGGGAGGACCCCTTTTATGATCGAGAGAGTTTTGGTTATGAGAGTTTTGCGGCAGTATGGTCGGCAGCAGGGGATACCACAGGGGACCTATTTGTATGCACACCGGAGGCAGGACATATCAGATTGGGGTTTGACTATTGATAGTGCGGTGGCTGTAGAGAAGTTTGTGTAGCTAGTGGGCCAGATATGGGACTATGCCCCTAAGATTTTGGATGCTGGGATGACGGATGAGTTTGCCTGATTGTTTGCAGCTTGTGCTGTGGTGAGGATATCAAATCCAGCAGAGATGCGACCCACTTTTGATGATGATGAGGATGAGGGAGGTGGAGATGGGGATGAGGGAGGTGATGGAGGAGGGCGACGAGGGAGAGGAGATTAGGGGAGAAGAGGAGACAGAGGTAGAGATGGGGGTGATAGAGGGGTGGAGAGAGAAGTTTGACGAGCTGTGATGGATAGAGGTAGAGGAGGTTTGGCTATTGGAGAAGGGGGTGAGGGGAGAGTGACAGAGGTGATAATAGCAGTGGGAGGGACTGATGAGGTGAGACGACCAACCCAAAGGAGGAGGATTGATGTGTTACCTCCACTAGCACTGAGGACAGGTAGAGGGACATGGGGTACCCCTTCACAAGTACCCCTACAGGTCCAGATTCTGACTCATGTGGAGGATGCCCAGATTAGGACCCTACAGGTGATAATGCAGTAGCTGTAGGCATAGTTATTAGTGCATCAACGTCAGATTACACAACTGACCACCGAGCAGAGGAGTTCGCAGCGAGTGTGCAAAGAGCAGCAATAGGTGGTCCGATGAGGGACACCTTGAGAGAGATGGCTTTGAGAGCCCAGGAGGTGGAGTACTACCATCGACATTATGAGGCTGTGGTGCCTAGGGAGAACCGAGTGCAGATTTTTATTCAGTTGAGATCGAGTCGATCTCGAGAGACTAGATCATGGTCAGAGAGCAGAGGCGTGACATGGCCATTGAGACATGATCCACCTGGAGATCCAAGGGCTGGGACTTCTACGACGAGACCATCTCCTTCAGGAGATAGTCATACTTGAGAGACGATGTCTCCATTTGTATTTTTGATTGTTGTTTTTGGTTGTATGGGGCACAGACATGACAAATATTGTACATTGATCATTTGTTGAGATATATATATATATATGACACCATTTTCTTTGATCATGTGATGTGTTATGGATACATGCTTTCTATATACTTGTGTTTATTTTATGATGATGCAATGCTTAGATAGATGATATGATGAAGTGAAATGCAATGATGTAATTGTGAAATGATATGCAAGTAATAGTAAAATGATATGCAACTAATTATTTTTGGAGCATCCTCATTCTATATTTGTCATCCGATATAACCATATGTTATTTGCTTTCAATATATGTATCATCTTTGAGCATGGATTGATCTTTGGATATGTTAAAAATTTATACAAGCATAATGGTTTAATTGAACTATGATAACCTGAGAAAACTTTACATGATGTTTGATTTTACAAGATAGCACAAGCGTCAAGGTATAATTGAACAAAGATGACCAGAGTGCGGATTGCGTATAAACAGACAAGATTAAACCATTTGTAGGCATAAAGTGGAATCATGTCTTTAGTGATATGTTGTGAATCACGTCTCGAGACAAATATCTACATAGTACAAATGATCGCCTCACAGACAGAAGACTAAGAAAATATTGGAGTTTCTCGATGTTCTCTAGCTTGGAAGCATTGTTGAGAAAATTTAGAGAATCCAATAATTCAAAAAGTTTAAATGCAAAAATAGTTGAGACTTTATGCAAAATGCAACATTTGGTACTTTAGAAAATCATCCATCGTATTTCTCTTGTGAATATTTTATCAATCGATGTTTTGATTTGGGTTTGTGTAAGTTTTTGTTTGTTGGACATGATGCTCTAAGTTTTGCAAATAGTCTTGATGGTTTGAACATGCTTGTATATTTTGATGTTTATTGTCCCTAGCTAAGTGTACCTCTTGATGCGGGTATGTATAGTGATTACCAAGCCATGGTAAAATGTGGTGAAAGGATAGATTGATAAATCAGGATAGTGACTACGCTAAGTATGTCCTGAATGGATATTTGCTAAGTGTCGGGCGATGGCTAATAGTGTTTTATTGCAGAGATAAGGATGTGGATATAGATAAAGGAGTTGTCCTTTGACAATAGTGCCTGTTACCAGGTTTTCACCAGTTGCTTTTATTGTACCTTTTTATTTGTTTTTCCTTGATTTTTTTGATTTTTTGATTGTTTTTGACTTTTTCCGTGCATTAGACTACTCAAGTGTAGTATTTCTTCAGATGAATACTGTTAGTTGGTTTGTCGAGCACATCTACTTCTGAAGTTGTTAGCTAATAAGCACATGATCCATAGACTGATATGATGACATAGGGACTTAACCAGTTAGGTTCAAATTTCCCTTTCTTTTCTCGATCTTGCTGATTTCTTGGATTTTCCTTGAGGACTAGGTCACCAACTTTGAAATTTTGAGGAATGACCTTGTGATTGTAGCTTCTGCACATGCGTTGCTGATATGCTTTGAGTGAGTGTAAGCATGCTGATGTCTTTCATCTAATAGTTCCATTTCTTATAGTCGGTTGATTCGATACTCTTCATCTGGGATTAATCCTTTTAGAGAGACTCTAAGAGATGGAATTTTTGCCTCCAGGGGTAAAATAGCTTCTGATCCATAGACCAATGAGAAAGGTGTTGCTCCTATAGGTGTGTGGATGCTAGTTCTATATGCCCAAAGTGCTGGATTGAGTTGTACATGCCAATCTTTGCCTGCATCATTCATTGTTTTCTTTAGGATTTTTTAGTATTGTCTTCTTGGATGCTTCTGCTTGACCATTCCCTTGTGGGTAGTATGGTGTAGAGAACCAATGTTGTATTTTGAATTGTTCACATAGTTCTCAGACATCTTGGTTTTTGAAAGGTCGTCCATTATCGGTGATGATGGAGCTTGGAATACCATATCTGCAGATCAGATAATTTAGGATAAAAGAGGCAATTTGTTTTCCAGTCACTGTGGTCATGGGGACTGCTTCTATCCACTTGGTAAAGCATTCTATTGCAGTTATAATGAACTTGTGTCCATGTGAAGATGAAGGATGAATTTTGTTGACCAAGTTGAGTCCCCACTAACAAAAGGGCTAGGATGTTGTAAATGGTTGCAGTTCCTGTGCTGGTGCATGTATCAGATTGCCATGGATCTGACCTTTAGGACACTTTTTTGCAAAATGATAAGAATCTTTTTCCATTGTCGACCAGTAATATCCCATTCTTAGAAGCTTTTTAGCAAGAGTAGTCCCACTTGAATGTGTGCCACAGATACCTTTGTGAAGCTCGTGTAAAGCAGAGTCAGATTTGTTACAATCAAGACAACGAAGAAGAGTACCATCTAGACCTTGACAGTACAAAGTATTAGCAGTAAGGGTATAACGGGCAGCTTGTCAGATAAAATTATGCTTTTGGTTTTGAGATAGGTCAATGGGTAGGATGTTCTTCTTTAGATAATCATATATTGGCCCATACAAAGGGGAATCCGAACCAGTCAAGGCATAGATAACATGGGATTCAGAGTGGTCATAGGCTGGGGAGAATAGTTGCTCTATGAGAAACTCGTAATGACTCTGTTGCTCTGGAATCTATAGTAATGAAGCGATAGCAGCCATTGCATCGGCTGCTTTGTTATTCAACCTTGGTATTTGCTCGAAGGTAATGTGTACAAAATACTGTTTGAAGTCATCCACCATTTGTTTGTAGGGTAGTAGCTTGTCATCTTTTGTCTGATAGTCATTATTGATTTGATTGACAACTAGTTGTGAATCTCCGTAGACCATTAACTTCATGATTTTCCATTCTACGGCCATTTTGATTCCTATAACCAATGCCTCATATTCAGCCACATTATTTGTGCATGGAAACATCAACCTATATGATCTTGGTATAGTGTGTCCTTCAAGAGTGATAAATAAAATGCCAACACTTGAACCATGTTGTGTGTAGGATCCGTCAAATTATAGGGTCCATTGCTTGGTAGAAATAGCAAGAACGTTTCTGTCTGGAAATTCAATCTCCATAGTTTGTTTCCCTGGTAGCAGTGCTTCAGCTAGTTGATCTGCAATTGCTTGTCCTTTGATAGCTCTTCATTCTATGTATTGGATATCAAATTCACTAAGAATCATGACCCATTTAGCCAATCGGCCTGTAAGAGCTGCCTTGCTGAGTAGATATTTGAGAGGATCAATTTTTGCCACTAGCTTAATTGTGTGTGCTAGCATATAATGTCAGAACTTTTAAGAAGTGAAGACTACTGTTAGACAAGCCTTCTCAATAAATGTATAGTTGATTTCATAGCCATTCAATGTCCTGCTAATGTAGTATATGGCTCATTCCTTTCCTTGTTGATCTTCTTGTGCCAATAGTGCCCCTAGTGATATATCTATTGTTGAAATGTATAAAATGAGTGGCTTTCTTGTTATTGGTGGTACTAGAACTAGTGGGTTTATTAGATACTGTTTGATTTGATAAAAAGATTCTGCACACTTGGCTTCCCATATGAAAGGTACATTCTTATGTAGCAAGTGATTGAATGGTAGACTTTTATCGGCTAGTTGAGCGATGAATCGCCTGATTGATTGAAGTCATCCTTGTAGAGAGTGGAACTGACTGATATTCTTTGGTGGTGGCATCTCCATAATGTCTTGTACCTTTGTTGGATCCACTTCAATACCTTTAGTTGAGACTATGTAGCCTAGTAACTTGCTTGATGTAACCCCGAAGACACACTTCTTAGGGTTGAGCTTGACTTGGAATTTTTCCAATTGATCAAAAATCTTTGTTAGGATGCTAAGGTGTTCTGTTCTGGTGAAGGATTTAGCTAGTAAATCATCCTTATAGTCTTCCATGAAGGTATGCATCATGTCATGAAAGATTATTGTCATTGCTCATTGATAAGTAGCTCCTGTATTCTTTAAGCCAAAAGGCATAACATTCCAACAGTACGTTCCCCAAGGATAGGTAAATGTTGTTCTATCTTGATCTTCTGGGGCTATTTTTATTTGATTATAGTCTGAAAAACCATCCATTAGTGAGAGCATTGCATGGCCCGCTATGAGGTCTACAATTATGTCAATACTGGGCAAAGGAAAGTCATCCTTTGGACAGGCTTTGTTGACATCTCTGAAATCAGTGCAGATTCTGATACTACCGTCTAGTTTTGATACTGGTACTGTGTTGGAAATCCATTTTGCATAGTCGATGGGTCGAATGAATCCGACATCTAATAGTTTCTTCAGTTTAGCTTTGACCATGAGTGCCACCTGTGGATTCATCTTTCGTAGTTTTTGCTTGACTGGCTTAATTCTTGGAGAGATGGACAAGTGATGCATGATTAAGTGTGGATCAATTCTGGGCATATCTGCGTATGACCAAGCAAAGTTAATTTGCTTTTCTTTAAAAAAAATGATAAATGCTGATCTTTCCTCCTCTGTCAGATATTCTGCTAGGTGTATGTTTTTGGCTGATTCTGTAGTACCAATGTTGATTGATTGAGTGGGCTCAATCAATATGGGTGATCTCTCATGAAAATGTTCAAGAAGAGTGTCAAGTCTCCCATCTTTAGGTGCCTTAAAAAGGTTTTCACCCTCAGATGCATCCTTTATTTTTACTTTTTTGTGATCTAGAGCTGCCATTGACTGGTTTTCAGAATTAGATCTTTTATTTGGTTCATTTTTGTGACTGAGAGACTTGGCACTCCCTTGTTTGTAGACATTGTTATTTCGCTCACTAGTAGAGTCTGTTTCCGGTTTAATAGTACATAGGTAGTGGATAATAGATTCATTGTCTAAGAAAATTGGTATATCATGTATTTCGGGTTCATCCTAGTCAATGAGGTCGGGAAAGATAAGTGGTAAGGAATCATTTTGTGGATCAATTTCTGCTATTGTAAGTGTCAAGACAGAGGTTTCATCATGATTGGTTCGAGTGTTAAAGAAGTTCAGGATTCCGTCGAGGTCTTCGATGGTATCATCCTCTGTATAGACTTGTTCATAATGTTTCTGCTCGCTTTCCTTAGCGTAATAGATATTGTGGTCCAAATTTAGGTAGTCTAATTTCTACGTTATGTTCTTCTTGAGAAAGGGATATGGAACTAGTATTTTCAGCAGTATCTTCAGTAGCATTTGAACAGCTACCCCATTCATATTCATTGGAATCAGTCTCAGAGTTATCATCCTAGATCTTTTCAGTGCTATAAACAGGTATGTTGTATGGTGAAAATAGATCTTTGATGATTGATACCAGTTTGCTGGCTTTTTCTGATTCTATGTCAGATCCTGCTTCTATTCTTTGCATTTGTTCATAGACTATTTATTCCCAGGGAGGAATAATGATATCAGGAGGTAGTTCTGCTTTTTTAGATATTGGTGTTTGAATATGAGCTACTGCTGCATATATGGCTTTCTTGTGATTGAGGAGTTTCTCCTGATGTTGCTTCTGTTCTTGATGTTCATGGTCCTTGTAGATGGTTTCTACTAACTCAAATAGTGCTTCTTGCCAGTATTCTTCTTTGTACTTCTTCTTTGCTTTCCATTGAGGTTTTGGATTCTTGCGTGGTATCTTTCTTAGTAGGAAAGTGAGTTTATAGCCCAATCCTATTTTGTCTCTACTGAGCTGTGAAGGAAGCTCTATTGGTTTAGTGACTCCTTCTTTGCATTTTCCAATAGGTCCTTTACCATTATATCCCATTTGTTGCATGATTAAGTAGCCCTTTCCATATAGGTGTGTTGGTAGAACTATTTCTAGAGCAACTGCTCTATTATCTTCTTCCTCATCTTTGTATAACTAGCTAAGGATGTCCTTTTCCTTTGATTCATGTGCTAGAGTGCTGAGTTGGATGAAGGTACCATCAAATTTGGTGATGGGCTGAGTTACCTGATGTGTTGATGTTGTAGGTAATCCATGAGATCTGGGTGATGTTGGTAAGCTAGCCAAACACATGGGTTCCAAAGAGTATTCCCCCATGCCTTGTTCTCTGATTTGCATTTTCTGCTTGAAATCTCCAGGTAATGATTCAAACTTTGCCTTTTGTAGATCTGATGTTGAGGATTTCTATTTTTTTCTATTATTGGGAACCAAATTGTCCTGGGCTGCTCCCATTGCATTACAATGTTTAAATGGATTGTGATCAGTAGATATAGAGACCTCTTGTCCGTTATAGGGAAATTTGACACACTGGTGATACATAGAAGGCACTGCTTGCATTTCATGTATCCAGGGTCGACCTAATAAAATATTGTATGTGAGGTCTATGTCTAAGACCTGGTACATAGTATCTCTTTGTATGGGGCCAACTTGAATTGGTAACAATACTGTCCCTTTAAAGGATCTTTCCTCATCATCATATGCCTTTATAGTAATTTTTTTGTGTGGATCAATAGACTCCTCTGAGAAGCCTAATGTATGGATAAGTTTTAAGGTACATATATTAAGTCCAACTCCTCCATCTATCAATACTTTCTTTACTCGGTGTTTATAGACGATGACTTCAATATGGAGAGGAGTGTTATGCAGATGACTTAAGGAAGTATTTTCATGCTCTGAGAAGGTGAGATTATGAGGCCCTGTCATATGAGCGACCATGGCTTGGAATTTGTCAGTATCCAGATCTTAAGGTACATTGGTTTCCCACAATGCTTGTTCCAATATGTCTTTGTGTTTTGGCGACAGTTTCAGCAACTCTAGTATAGATATTTGAGCAGGGGTTTTGTGCAGTTGGCTGACTAAATCATACTAGATTTTTGGTATAGTGTTTGTTGTTGGTGTGTGGCCCTTCAAGACATATTTTTGAGCTTTGGTTGTTACATTGACAGATTCATGATTATGCTGGTCTCAGATTGTGATGACATTTACATGATTGTCTATAGCTGATATGTGATTGATGGTGTTATTGTAGATGTGATTTATACGAGCTCCACGTGTATCGTTCGAGGTTGAAGCTCCATCTTTGTTGTAGTTTGGAAGAGGATTTTTAAAGGCTCCATGGTCACCATTTGTCTTGAGACCATCCACTGTTAAATCACCTCTATCAATCATGTCTTGAACAATGTTTTTCAATCTCATGCAATTGTTCGTTTGATGCCCTTTGTTGCGATGAAAATCACAAAAGTATGAGTCATTCCACCAAGGTGGTTTGATTTGTGGTTCATAGTTGCTGATTGCGGGCAAAGAGATAATCTTGTTTTCCAGGAGTTCTCTGAATGCTGACTTCAGTGATTGTCCCAATGGTGTGAAGACACATTTTTGGAAATTGTTGGTGCCATCTTGTGAATTGTTATTAGGTCCTTAATTTGTGGTATTGGTTTGAGTATTGTTGGTGTTGTTTGTGTTGGGTTGACCTTGATTGGTATTCTATGCATATGTGTTAGCGTCCGGGATAGCACCTTTGGGGTTCTTTGTAGCTTGAGGATTTCCTAATAATGCGAGCATTGGTTGTTTAGATTTTGGATCATGTGATTCATTACCTCCTTCATTTCCATTGTTTTTGTTTCGAGTCCAGAATCTAGATTTGTCTAAATTGTTATTTTGGTTATTGTAGTTTGATGAACCTGTTCCTTCTTTGAAGAATTTGAGTGTCCCTTTCTTGATACATGCTTCTTCTACTTGAATGCCATTTTCAATTAGTTTAGTGAAAGATGGTATGCATTGGAGTTTGAGCCTGTAACTCATCTCACCATTCAAATTGTCGATGAAAATTTCCATTTTCTCCTTTTCAGGAATATCTCGAGGGTATTGTGAAACCATACATCGCCAATGTTGAAGGAATACCATGAACATTTCATTGTTTTTCTGTTTGGTGTTATAGATGTCTAGCATGGTTATAGCATGTTGAATGTTATAGGAATACTAAGTGATGAATTTGTTGACTAGTTTGTCAAATGATCTGATAGGAGGTGTGATTTTGGATAACCATTCCATTGTTTGTCCTCCCAAACTTCTTGGGAATAAACTCATCAGATAGGTGTCATCATGAGAAAATTCAAGGCTCATGGTACAAAATTTTCTAACGTGATCACGGGGATCACTTTTCCCATCGTACTTGTCAAATTTAGGTACGTATGAATTCAGAGGAAAAGGGATCATGTGCAATCTTCTGTCGAATGGATAAGGACAAATTTCATTTAGTGAATACCGTACTAGTTGTCCCTTGTTGCATATCTTACATTTGTCTTTGTAACATTTACATTTGTTGAGTAAGGGCAACCAAAGGCGCATTGTTTTGCTGAGGGAAGAGTTCTTCCATTGCATTAATCTTGGGTTGAAATGGTGTATGGAATGATATGTTTTGCTCGGGGATGTGTTTTTTAGGAATTTCTTGCTCAAGGTCACGTGCATCTTCTTCTCTTTGTCTTTCTTGATATTCATAATTTTTAGATCTTGTTCAAAAAATGTCTGGGTCAAGGTCCTCAGGAATTTTAACTCCTTTGTTTGTGAGCATGAGCAAGTATTTTTCCTTGTCATTTTCCATGAGTCTTTCCACAAGTTTTTGGAATGAAGCACTTTCTTGGCATTCCTGAAGAAGTTCTTCAGAAATTTCAGTATCCTCTAGATGTGGACCTTCAAAAGGATTTGATAACCTCCAATTCATACTAGATTCTACTTGTGTCTCACTTTGTTTGTTATTTTGAGAGTGAGTAACAGGCATTTTAGTAGAAGCTTTCTGTGATAAAGGGGACAAAATCCTCTTCGATATGTTTCTTGAGGGTTGGTGGTTCAAGTCGGGGTGTGTTGTAAGTGATGCACTCATCGGGAAAGAATGCCGGATTGATCTTTCCTCCACGGTTTATGATTTGACTAAATGCAGATTTTTTTGACAATATGCCCTAGTCTTCAAAGGCTCTTTGTCAAATTCATTGGATTTGTTCTAGATATAAAGTTTGATGTGATGAAGGAATGTGCAATGAGATTTGAAGAGTTTACGATTGATGTTTACAAATTTATTTTTTTTGACAAATTTGGAAAAACTTGGTTGTTGTTTCTTCAACATGGTGTTACGATAAATATTCTCTCTTCTCAGAATATGGGGATTAGTCATGCATAAGTGATTTAATGGTTTCCTTTGAATTGTTTTGGATTTATTTGATCTTGTTTTGAAAACTCAAGTTTTACTTTATCAAAGTGAAGGTTTAGATGCCCCCTCATGACAAAGCATGTCAAATGATATGGATAAAGTCTCCTGATATGGAAACTTGATTTGACAACCTGAGATTTTGAAAAAGTGTTTTTGAGATATAATCCGTAAGATGATAAAGGACCTATTCGTGATGTGCAATGATGTTTCCCGATTTTGATAGGATATATATGTTTATCGTGCGATTAGTTTTGGATTCTGAACAACTTTTGTTTTGACATGAAATTTGCTCAAGAAATAGTTTTTAAAGCTCTATTTTTGATACTCTGGTTTGACGAAAATGAAGTTGATGAAAGGATGTTTCTAAAAATGCTTTATAAATTTTCAAAATTTTCCACTGTTTTGCCCCCTATTTTTTTGGATTTGATCATGCACTAAAACAGAGACTGAATGCGCTACATAAATTTCTTGATACGCTACGGAAAAGACCCCATGTGCTACACTACCCCGATCTACGCGCTAATTGGTTAAGACTGTTAAAATTTGTTTTCTATTGTTGCTTAAAAGATCATGCGCTAGTATGGGCCTTCCACGCACTAACTGATAAACCTGATGCGCTAGAGTTTGACTCCCACGTGCTAAGCTGATGCTTTGACGTGCTAGACTATTTTTCGGATGCGCTAATTATTTTAACGCTGTTTCTAAATTTTGGTAAAATGCTACTGTTAAATCTGGACGTGCTAAAGTGAAGGTTTGATGCGCTAAAAGATGTATCAGACTCGCTAAGAAGTTTCTCTCACACACTAGACTACCCTTATATTTTCTTTTGTTTGGTTGTTGCAATTTTTGAAATTTGTTTTGAGTTTTCAGTACTAATAGATGATTTTTTGAAGTAATAAATGCAAACATAGCACCAAAGAGACAACTCTTTTGCTTAATCTAACAATAAGTGTAGGTTCTATGAGGATGTGTTCAAATCCCCAATGTTTTAACAGGTTTGGATACAAATAATACACTTCAGAAAGACTCTTTATTCAAGGGTCATAAATAATACCATAGCCCACTGTATATGGTGAAAAATGGATACAACAATAATTGAAAGACTAAATGAATTCAACCACAAAACCCTAGCCTAACAACAACAAAGATCCACCATAACATATGAAGATTACCTAAGACAATGCAAATTAAATGAAATCACAAAGATTATACCATCACATGTCCAATAGGGTTTTAATCTCCATTCTTCCTATCTCCATTGATCTTGCTTGACATATTTGCTCTCAGATTTTATGTGCACAAGAGCTCAAGAACGAACGAAAATCTGGTTGCAAGTAGGATCGCATATCCAAGTTCAAAAGCGTAGTCGGGGTTGAATGCATAGTGAGTGTAATCAATTGATTAGGATGCATAGATTGATTAGGGTTGATAATGAAGGAAACATCTCCTTATATAGAAGATACTATAAGAAATGAAGGGATAAGATTGAGAGGTGTAAAAGAGGTCGGCTATGATTAGAGGGTAGGTAAAGAAAATAAGAAAATAATGAGAGGGTAGGTAGTATAGGAATTAAGAGATGAATGACATGTGTCATGGGTAGAAAAGGCTAATGAATTAATTAAATAAATAAAGATTTATTTAATTAATAGAAGAAGTGGGATCAATTAAATAAATAAGATATTTATTTAATTTAGAAAAAGGATAATTTAAATAAATAAATGTATTTATTTAAATGAGAAATAAGGCTAGAAGAGGATAAATGAATTAATTAAATAAATAAAGATTTATTCAATTAATAGAAGAATTACGCTAAAGTAATTAAATAAATAAAATATTTATTTAATTAGACATGATAATTTTAGGTGTCTACATTTTGCCCCTCTTTGAGACAATGCAGCTTGTCACGTTGTTTCAAAGAAGATAATATGAACTGATACAAAGTTGCCCCAAGATGGGAATGATATGCCCCCTTGAGAGATTGGATGAAAATGTCTAGAAAGATCGTAGACAATCTCTCGATAAGAAAGAAATGCTAGAATGGATTGACCGGATAGGATAGAGTGACAGAGTCATGGGATAATGAAGACTGACTCGAGAAATGAGGGCTAGGGCTAGGGAAAGGGTAGTCTATAAAATAGACCATGAGGGGAATACATCCTCATTGTCATCCACACATCCAAGAGATTAGAGTGCAGAGAGAGAATAGAGCAGCAACAGTCAGCAGCGATGGTAGTGGTGCATAGATTTGATTACGTTCGTTGATTTTAGAGGCCAGCAGATGCAGGAGAGCTGGTAAGTACCACAAAACCTCCTTGTACTTTGTTGTAATAAATGTTGTATTAATGCATCTTAGGTAGCGCAATAAATGTATTTTAGAATATGTCAAACAAGGTTGAAAAATACTTAGGCATGTCTGTGTTTGTGTCAGGCGCGTCTATGCAATATGTAAGCACGTTTATGTCTTCAAGGTCAAATCGACAGTTCTGTGATGAACATATGCTGTTGATTGGACAAGCTGCTGAGAGGATACACTCAAGAAGGTCCTCTAAGGAAGACTAAAATAGCAAATAGGGCCAGGATTGACAATTCTGTGATAGAACATATGTTGTCAATTAGGAAACTACTTAAGAGGATACACTCAAGTAGAGGCCCTAGGATAAGATAGATCAAGGCACTTTGTGATGAATAGGGAGTACCAAGACAAAGTACTTTGTGATGAACAGGGAGTACTAAAAAAAAGAGGAGCACTTTGTGATGAACAGTGAGTGCAAATGTAAGAAGCACTTTGTGATGAACAGGGAGTGCAAAAACACATAGTACTTTGTGATGAACAGGGAGTACCACTAGGATAAATAGAAACACTTTGTGATGAATAGTGAATGTCACTAGGATAAACAACACCATATGATAAATATAAGCACTAGGATAAAGAGCAACATTTTGTGATGAACACGGAATGCCACTATGACTGACATGATTGATTTGCTTGACTGCAAGAGTACCTACCTATGCTAGAGTCATGGGAGAGATTCCCATCGACTCAGAGGTTACGACTAGAGCTGATATTTGAGGATAGAGTTGCGATTGAGGTTATGGGTCTGCAATTTATTCTGTATGTGCTTGAGTTTTAGGCAAACATGGGGTTGCTGACTGCGCTGGCTGAGAGATGGCACTTAGAGACTTGCAGTTTTCATTTGCCGATGGGTGAGATGATAGTCACCTTGGGGGATGTGTACATGATACTAAGGATATCGGTCGATGGGGAGTTAGTTCCTTATGATCAAGATGGAGACAGGGATGCACTGAGATGAGTGTTTCAGGATCCAGACTAGAGATGAAGGCTGGACATGTGGCTTGGGATACTATGACATAGACATGATTAGCACTACCAGTAGTGCTGGTAGGAGTGATCAGTGGGTTCCTATGTCTAGATAGGGCAACACGAGGGTTGGCTATGTAGCCATATGATTTTGACATCATTGTATCATGACACTTATGATTATATATATGAGATGATTCATTTTTGTGGCAGCTATATGCATGTGTACCTATGTGATGCTTATGTTCCTGTGATGTATGTTTCTATGTGATGAGATGTTTCATGATGTATGTTTCTATGTGATGCAAACATATACATGATGAAATGCAATATTTTTGTTCTTTTAGGTTTTTAATGTTATGCAAATGCAAATGTGAATGTATGAAATGCAAATGAATATGATAATGTAAATGATGAGATGCATGATGAAAATGTAAAATGTGCTAACATGTGTTGTGTGTAGGATGTGATGCAATTGCGATATCTATATGTATGTATGAAATGCTTAATATATGATAATGCAGGTGCAACTACATGAAATGCAAATATTTTTGGTGTGTCATTATACTCAGTAATGTGATAGTAAGCTACGTGGACTCCAGAAGGATGATGGAAGTCAATCCAGAAAGGGGGATGGAAGATAGAAGATATGAAAGTGAAAGAGCTTCTTGTGCGTTATCATCATTGAGCTTTATTATGGCAAGTAGGTTATGACAATCGAGGCATATGTTTGACCCAAAAAGTCATTGTACCTATTTGCATTGATATAAGGTAGTTGCAAACAAGGAATGCCCTAGTTCATACTAGAATCATAGTGTCCTCATATCCTTGGACAAGTCATAGCATTACTAAGAGACAATCCACAGACAGCAAAAGAAAAATAGGTGACGATACCCCATCCTCACCTTTCTAGTCAAAGACATCCTGGAGATAAAATCTCTAGTCAGAGACATCCTCAAAAAGATAAAAGACATGTTACCAAAAGATAAAATCAAAAGAAAAACCAAGACTCGACACCAACATTCACTGTAGTCCTCAAGTTTAGTGTCTCTTGTCATTTGTATAAGTCTTATTTGATTGTGGTCACAATGTTTTCTTTCACAAAAAGGATAGATAGCACTGAACCATATGTTGTCTGAGTCTGTTGAAAGATTTGATTTGTTGAAGCCCATTGTTACTATTGTGTCTCATGTGAAACTGACTGAATCCATCAAACAAATACTTTATTGCGGAGAAAATAGAAATTTATTGCAGATTGGCGATGTAAAAGTTGCTCTATTGCAGATTGTGCGCGAATAGACTGAAGAGAAGTGGAAGAAACTGTGCTCCTCAAAACATGTGATGCTCTCAGTTCCACACCCATCACTAGATGTAGGATCTACCTTAGCCACAGATAGGAGCTGATTTATTATGAATGGAAAGGGGTGAAAAGGGAGGTTTATTATGATTGGTGAACCAATCTTGGGTAGATCAATAACAAGCCATGATGAGAATGGGTAAGTTTATTATGAATGGATAGGTTGTGAGTGTATACAAAATGAAAGGATGAAATGGAATCTTGAAGGAGGGAGGAGCAATGTCTCTATGCATGGTGCTGGTGACCCAGTTTTCACCATGGTACTTGCCTAGGGCGCCATCGAAGTGGTTTTCATAGTTGGATGAAATGTTTTTCTATTTTTTCAATTTTTTTGTGTCACAAGGCACCTGTTTGCTAGGTTTTCACCAAGTAACGATTTTTTATGTTTTATGATTTTTTTTTTTTTTTTTTTTGAATTAGGATACTTTGAAGATCTTTGTGTAAAACTTGTGAAGGTGCATGTTGTTGATAGGATTCTCCAAAGGTTCACCCTCTGTGGTTGAGATCTGATATGCACTAGATCCATATGCTATTGTGATGATGTAAGGACCAAGCCAATTTGATTTGAACTTGCCCTTCTTCTCTCTCTCTTGCTGATTTTTAGAATTTTCCTTGAGAACTAAGTCACCCACCTCAAATGTGTGAGGCTTGAGTTTATGATTGTAACTGCAACGTTCCTTGATTGAATGCTGTGTATCTCAAGTGACTGTCTTCCTTGATGAAGGAACTGAGATAGAATTACTAGTGTGTGGACTACATAGGCCCATATGCGTGTCACCTGAAGAAGTTTGGGCATCCCTGATAACAATGTCCTTCAAGGAAGCTCCATTAAAGGTCCATGATGTATCACCAAAAGGGGATGGATGTGTGGAACAAGTGGATGAGTTATGAAGGCTTATGATTGCGAAAAGAAGTGAAAGTAGGATAGTATGATGGAGACTTATGATAAAAAAGTATGCTTTTTGACTTAAAATTTTAGAGCTTTTGCCCCCAGTTATTTTGATATTATGGGAGATCAACTCTTGTTTTTTTTTTCTTCATAGGATTTTTATCCTTGACCTTGATTTTTTTAGAGTCCAATAGCTTTTGATTTTGATTTGGATTGAAGGAATTTTCTTTAGTTTTTTCTTTCCAAAGCTTGATTTTTGATCCCCAATGAGTAAGGGCTTTTGTAATTCTTGTTGATCCAAGTTTGGAAGTGGAGTGGAAATGGAAGGAGTAGATGAAATGGTAAGGATATGTGAATTCTCCAGAGGGTTGGCGACACACTCAATAAATTCTTTGTTGGATCCACTCTTAGGTCTATTGATATCAAGAGTTGCTTGCACCACTAGAGGAGATTTGCATTCAGACTTAGTAGCCACAACACTAGGTGGTTCATACCCAATTCCTTGCAAATTACTTGTAGGTTGTTCTTGTTGACAAAATGTGTTAGGAGATAGTGGGAGTTGATCAACATGAAAGATATACTCACCACATACCATGTCTTTAATCTTGAATTTTTCTTTGAGCTCTATTTGTTTTGATGTAGAAGCTTTCAAGGATTTTGGATCCACATATGCTGAAGATGGAACAACTTCTCAATTGACTGGGATTGTTATTTCTCATTGAGGTTGTAGATTATTGCAATATATGAATGGATTTGGATCCGCTTTGATGGTCACTTCAACTCCATTGTGTGGAAACTTGATACATCGATGATATGTAGATGGTACTGCGCTCATCTCATGAATCCAAGGACATCCCAAGAGTATGTTGTATGTGAGATCTAGATCAAGGAATTGAAAAACCACATCCTTAGTAATTGGCCCAACTCTGAGAGGCAAGGTAATTGTGCCCTTGGATGAGCATTCTTCATCATCATATGCCTTGATGGTAATTTTGTTTGTTGAATTTACAGCTTTATCAGAATATCCCAATTGTTTAATAGTGCTCAATGTACAAATGTTCAGACCTGCTCCTCCATCTATCAGGACTCGTTTTATTCGATGATTGTGTATGAAGGCTTCAATGTGTAAAGATGCATTATGTAGTTGGCTTATGGAGGTGTCATCAGCTTCCGTGAATGTAAGCGAGTGTGGAATGGAAGGTATCCCACCATGGCTTGAAATTGGTCCACATTTAGATCAGTAGGGACAAAAGTGTCTCTCAAGATTTTGTCAAGAATGGCTTTATGTGCAGGGGATATGCGCAAAAGATCTAGGATGGAGATAAGCGTGAGTGTCTTCCCTAACTATTCTACAAGGTCATACTCAGGCTTGGTTGATGAGGAAGTGTTGTTTTTAGCTGGAGCACCTTGCAAGGTGAATTTACCTCAATGAGTTGTAACATTACATTCAGAGGTAGGTTTGGAAGAAGATCCAATGCCTTTTAGGACAATCTTGGGTCTTTGGGTAGAATTCCTAGGCATTTTGTCCTTGATGATAATGGTAGAGACATAATTGTCCATCGAAATGTGATTGACAGTTGAATCATAGTTATAAAATGCTCTGGTATAGTTGGTCTGATTATCCGCGGCTTTAGCTTTTCCCTTGTCGTGTTTTGGGAATGGTTTCTTAAACATCTCATGTTCTTGATTGGATGAATCCCCTTCAATCTCAATGTCACCTCTATCAATAAGATCTTGTATGATGTTCTTCAGTCGATGGCAATTTCCTGTCTTATGACCCTTTCTCTTATGAAATTCACAATATTCATCATCATTCCACCAATTTGGTTTAACCTTTGGCTCATATGGAGGAAAATCTAGAACTGTGATTACTTTGTTTGCCACTAGCTTTTTGAAAACTGACTCAAGTGGTTCTCCCAATGGGGTGTACTTGCTTCGTGATTTGGAAGTTGTTTGAGTATTCACTTGATTGTTTGTAGAGCTTGATCCAGAAAAAATGATTTTGGGTCACACTATATTGGCATCAACAACACCATCATTGACTATGTTCTTGTTTTTGTTCCAAAATCTTGGCTTGTCTTTTCCTTTAAAGTCATCTTTATTTTCTTTGAATATTTTGATGATGCCTTGTTCAATTAGGACCTTCTCTATTGCTAAGCCTTTTTCAATGACGTCTTTGAAGGTGGATAAGCAAGATTTTCTCAAGTCATAACCAATGTCTTTGTTAACATTCTGGGTGAAAATCTCTACCATTTGTTTTTGTGGAATTTCACAAGAGCATCTGCTAGCTAGATTCCTCCATCTTTGTAAAAATGATGAAAAAGACTATCCATCTTTTTGCTTAGTGTTGCACAAAGTAGTGACTGATATGTCTGTCTCTATGTTGTAGGAGAAATGTTGGATAAATGCCTCTGCTAAGTCACCCCATGATTTAATTCTAGGTGGAAGTTGGGAGAACCATTCCATAGCTTGATCATCTAAGCTTTGTGTGAATAATCTCATCAAATATGTCTCTTCTGCTGCTACCTCAATGCAAGCTATGAAAAACTGTCTTATATGTGCCTTAGGTTCCCCTTTGCCTCTATACTTATCAAACTTAGGTGTCACAAAGTGTGTAGGAAATGGAGGCATTGGAATGCTCTTGTCAAATGGATAGGGACATATGTCTCTCATTGCGTAAGTTGGCTTGGGTGTATTTATGTCCTCCATTTTCTTTTGTAAGTCCTTGATTTGCTATTCCAAATTGTTCTTAGGTGGAGATCAACTTCTTGGGCCATACACCATGCCTGAAGCACCGGGTGGAGGAGGAGCATGCTGCATATATGGATGATATTGATCATACACATGTTCATATGGAGGAGGTCTATAATGATGCTGTGTATATGGACCACTTGGTATAGAGTCATGGTGAGGAATGAAATATCTACTTTGTCCATGTATACCATACTCTATAGGCATGTCATGAGTTTGTTCTAGTGTATTGCCCCCAAATTTGACATGGGGTTTCCTTGTGTCCAAATTTTGAGCATGCCTCTGGATATCCGATTGCTTTGGTGGTTGATCCTTAGCAATGGTATGTGATTGAGCATATTTTTCTGCATAAGACTTCCATAATGGTATGCGAAGGTGAGTATCATATGCTTGACCATGTGTATGTGGGACCTTTGGTTTTTGAAACAAAGATGATGGTGATTCAGGAACCATATGTGGTCCTCTATTTCCTCCACTATTAGGCCTTGTTTGATCCATGTTGAGGTGAGGTTGTTGCAAAGGTCGATTTTCCATTATTTGAGACATGTCAAAATCATGAGGGATCTTGGCTCCACTTTGTGCCATCATTTGTAAAAAATATTGTCTATCCCTCCTCATTATTTCCTCAACCAATTGATTGAAATGGGGATTCATAATGGTGTCTTCCACTTCTTCTGAATGTATTGAAATGTTGTCCATATTGTCATTGTGTGTACCATTGTTGTTTGTAGTGTCCATGTTCTCAACATTTGGAATGTTTCTATAGGCATCCATGCTAGGTAATGTAGTATGATCAGAATTGAAAAAGATATCATTGTCATACTCATAGGAACTCATGTTTGCAGGCTCTTGAGCCTCTTTAGCTTCTCTTATAGATTTTTGGGAACGGGTTTCAACCATGAACTAGGTCTTGACCAATATGTGTGAGACTAGATGAAAATGGAAAAAGTATGGAAGACCAAGAGTTGGATGGAATGTAAATGAATCTGAGGTTTAATTGCAATGTCCAAAGTGTAAGATCAAGTATGTATGTAGTAGAGTAGGTGTGGCTTCCAAAGAGATGATAGTTTCTCTTGATGAGGCAAGTTGACCTTGACTCTAAGTAAGACCAAATGAGACCCAAAGGTGATAGACCTTGATGAGGGACCACTTAGCAAAATGTTGTTGTATGTAGCGTGTTGACAAAGTATGATGAGGACAAGCAAGTGACCTTTTGACTCAAGTTTAGACAAATGTGAATGTAATGTAAGGTGTAAAGCAATGATGGACTTTGTGAGACCCAAAGATAGGTTGAATGCTAGATGAAAACCTGAAGAGATAGCTTAGGAAGCTCAAGAATTCTGAAACTGATTGCTCTTGTTTGTTGGATTGTAAATTTTTCCAATTTGTGAAGTTGTTTTGTTGGGACACAATCTGAAATTTTGACTATTTTTCGTGACAAGAGGACACAGTGTTGATGAGGACTCAATGTTTGCAAGTGTTTAGACTAAAAAATGACTCAAAAAAAAGTGTGTTGTTTGATGTAAAATTGTTTTGCATATACTTGAAGACACAAAAGACACAATGTTTTAATGTTTGGTCTTGAATGTTTGATTGTTCAAAATAAGACAAGCACAATTCTTATGGTTGGCCAGGACAATAGTTGTTGATCCCACATGGAGTTTCTCCTGAGGCTACGCTATTCAGAGTGGATACTTAGATGCTTGACCCCACTGGCTCCACCCTTGGCACTCACTTCTCGGGGCAGCCAAGCATCAGTCCCCATGAAAACTCCTCATGGAAAACTTTGCATCTCTACTAAGAACTATATGTGTGTGGGCTGCTACCAGAGGTCCGACCTCCTACCCCAACAACTAGAAGGATTTTGGCTTCTAAAAAAAAAAGGTGCTAGTAAGGGCATCCGCTCGTGTGGCCATACATGTGGCACTTTCAACTTTGTAAATATAGAAGGCTCCCAGCTAGTAGGGGTTACGCCCTACAAATGATTAAATAAATTTGATCAAATGGGTTTATGGGGAGACATAGTGTCGGTATGAACTAATTAGCACACGTTATCCATAGTTTTCACCATGAATACAGTTGTTTATAGTGGTTTGGAAGAGGATGGCTTTTCCTCGCTACCACTTGGGTCGTTCTCTTCTCACTAGTAGTCCTAATGACCACACGGAGAGACAGGCCCTCTAAAGATGAAACAAAAAGAGCCTATTGCCCAAGACACAAAAGACACTGGTTCAATTTAGTGCACCAATTGAAGTGTTTGATAATCTATAAAAACAAGGCACACAATAAAGATCAAAAGAAAATCCTTGTCAAGGTCCTCCAACAAAGATTTGTTAGTAGTTTGGATTGTTTCAAATGATCACCCCTTCCTGCAAGGACACAAGTTAGGTAAATTTTAGATCCAAAAGACTTTGTGAAATAGGGGCCTTCAACAATGCATTTTGTTGACCAATTCAAATATCTGATTCATCATAAAAAAAGAACACCTGTAAAATTTCAAGCGATTTCCAGAAATGTAAGACAATCCAAAAAATTTGGTAATTTGCTCCAAAAAATATTTTTTTATGAAAAATCATACAAAATTCATATAAAATGCAAACTCGATCCAAAAAATCTGAAATTTTTACTGAACACCTCTGATAATTTTCCTGACTTGCAAAAAAATTTTGATGCCAAAATTCGAAGCCGTTTGTGAGATCTGATCAAAATAAGGAAAAACCCTAATTTTTAAAGATCTGATTTTTAGGGAAATATTTTGCATCAAAATTAAAACCACAAAGAAAAAATCATGTGTATACATTAGAGATATTTTCAAAAATATAAGAAAATCTAAAAAATTTGCTAATTTGCTCTCAAAATTAATTTTTTATGAAAAATCATAGAAAATGCAAATATGCTCCAACAATTCTAAATTTTGGATTGCGAGCTGTTAATACTATCCTAAACCTGCAAACAAAATTTGGTGCAAAAATTTGCAACCGTTTGTGAGATCAGATCAAATCTCTCCAAGATCTTGATTTTGTGTCCAAAACCCTAGCTGCATAAGGTTATTCTCCAAATTATTTTACAAAACAACAATATAGGGTTAGAAAAACCTGTAAAAAACATAGATCTAACAAAAATCCATGTCCCATGGGGCGTGCCAAAATGTATATGGTGAAAAATGGATATAAAATAATTGAAAGACTAAATGAATTCAACCACAAAACCCTAGCCTAACAACAACACAGATCCACCATAACATATGAAGATTATCTAACATAATGCAAATCAAATGAAATCACAAAGATTATACCATCACATTTCCAATAGGGTTTTGATCTCCATTGATCTTTCTTGACATATTTGCTCTTAGATTTTATGTGCACAAGAGCTCAACAAAGAACGGAAATGTGGTTGCAACTAGGATCGCATATGCAAGTTCAAAAGCATAGTCGGGGCTGAATGCATAGTGAGTGTAATCAATTGATTAGGATGCATAGATTGATTAGGGTTGATAATGAAGGAAGCATCTCCTTATATAGAAGATACTATAAGAAATGAAGGGATAAGATTGAGAGGTGTAAAAGAGGTCGGCTATGATTAGAGGGTAGGTAAAGAAAATAAGAAAATAATGAGAGGGTAGGTAGTATAGGAATTAAGAGATGAATGACATGTGTCATGGGTAGAAAAGGCTAATGAATTAATTAAATAAATAAAGATTTATTTAATTAAGAGAAGAAGTGGGATCCATTAAATAAATAAGATATTTATTTAATTTAGAAAAAGGATAATTTAAATAAATAAATGTATTTATTTAAATGAGAAATAAGGCTAGAAGAGGATAAATGAATTAATTAAATAAATAAAGATTTATTCAATTAATAGAAGAATTACGTTAAAGTAATTAAATAAATAAAATATTTATTTATTTAGACATGACAATTTTAGGTGTCTACACCCACTAGTCTCGATACTCCGTCAGCTCAAACAATCGTGTCACCCCCTAGGGGGCACCCGTTTTTCTGCCTTTTGCTAGAAATTAACCCAAAGTGAATTACTTCACAATTGAGTAGTTATCTTGGGAGATATATGGTGAGTGATCTTGGGGGCAAATTCTTCCCCACCCTTGCACTATGATATTATAAATGTCTAGTTACTGACTCGGCTCAAGGTTTCTACTTCTAAGGTTCGTAATCAGGCTTCTTGTTCGGCCTTCAGTGATAAACTCCCTCAGGAGGCTTTCCAACCTTTAGAACAAAGGATTTACATATCTCAAGGATACTGGGGGAAGGCTAATGACTGCACGCAACCATTGAAAAGGACTTTCGTCACTTTCCACTTTTGATTATAGTGGGTATGGAACACTTGGCGTCAAAGTCGTTTCCCACTTAGGGCATTCCCTTCACACCGGCCATAAATGCCTTTAAGAGTTGATTTTAACCCCTCGGAAAGGCAGACCTGATAAAGGGTTTTATTTACTTGAAATACCGAAAGCATAAGAGTGGTTTGGCTTTTTGGTCACCTAGTTATGGGGAGAGCATATACCTTCCACTTTCGAGACAAGGCAAACAAAGTTCTTTTTACCTTTCAAGTCAATGATTTTCTAAGATCTATATGGAGATGTTGCCCCACAAAACATGGTGTTCTTTTTCTTTCCTTAAAGCAATGATTATCTAATCTAAAAAAAGAACTTGGTCAACAAAGCAAAACTTTGATTTGGTCAACAAAAGAAAATCAGAAAAGGGGAAGAACTTCCCTTTTTGATTGTAAATAAAAACTTTTTAACTGTGGTTCTTTTCCTTGCAAAAATTTAAAATGAATCCTTTTATACACCAAAGGATGGTGAGGTTCTTTTTAAAGCTACTTTTGCAAAACTGAAAGTTTGTTTTGTTCTTTTTATAGCCCAAAATACAATTTTTCTCCTATGAAAGCAAGAAATTTTCTGATTGTGGTTTTTTTATAGCCCAAAAATAAAGTGAGTTCAATTTTATCCAAACAGAAGTAAAAGAATCTCAAGCTTTTTACTAACTTAACTAAGTTAGCCAAAAAAAAAAAATTCTTTGCAATCTTGTCAATAAAATCTAAGCTCCCCCTGCAAGAAAATGTTAAAACCCTACAAAAGTCAGTCAAACTGTTAGAAACATTTTTGGTTTGGTTACAAATTTTGATTTTGTCTTGGTCTGTGATGCACTATAGAACAAACTGTATGTGCTACAATATGGCAGTGATGTGCTACAAGATGACAGTGATGCGCTAGGCTGTTCTCAAGATGCGCTAAGCTGATTTCCGGATATGCTGCTCTGTTTTTCTCCCACATCGAGACCTATAGGAAAATATTAGTGGAATGATGTGCTATAGCAAAGACCTCATGCGCTACAAGATAGACCCAATGCGGTGAACAATAAGTGGGATGCGCTAGGCTGTTAACTAGATGTGCTAGGGAATGCTTCCCACATGCTGATTCTTACTTCCTGCGTACCTACAAAAGGGGTTAAATTCAAAAACCAATTTGATATATGGGGTCATGCCCCATGGTGGGTGCCAGAAATGTATGTGAGAAAAGTAGGTCGATAGAACTTAAAATGTGAAAAATGAAGCCTAAGGAGCCTTGCTCACACACCCATAGGAATTCTCGGTGCAAGCTATGGAGTCATGAAGTATGGCTCAGCTTCCCAAGGTTGGTTCCATGGTTCTCTATCTCACAAGGTCCATCAAACCAATTTCTTTTCTCTCAGATCAGTGAGCAAAGTGGTTTAGGGATGACAAATGCAAGAATGAGGGATTCTTTAGTTGATTTTAAGATAAAATGCATCCTAAACTATGCATGATCCCATAAATGCAATAAACTAGATTATAAGATGACAAGATTAGTAGCAATACTATCCTAGCATGATATACTGATCTATGATTAAGCTAAATGATAAAGAAAATACTCTAAACATGCATATTTAGATTAATTCCTATTGAAAAGAGAGGCTAAATGATGAGCACAAATGATATATTAAAGGTTGGATGAATCTTAGTATAAGTATGATGCTAAAGACTTGGATGATTAAAATGGAGGATGGAGAGCTCTATTTATAGCAAAAATAGGGCAATGAATGGCTAGGATTGAAAGAGGTAATCAAGGGTTGAGTTTGAAAGTTGGGAATCCATGTTCACAATTTTCACCAATGAAATGGTGACAAATGTCAACATAAGGTTGGGTTGAGAAGAGATGTAAGAAGCATTAAATGCTTGAGAAGACCTCATGGTTATCTTAGGGGGTAAGGGTTATGGTTAAGTTAGGATTACCCATTGGATACAGGTTTTACCCAAAGGATAAAATCTTGTGCAAAGGATTAAGAATAACCATGGTCAAAGCAATAAATGCTTGATGAGACCCTTGGGTTACATGGAGGTTGAGTTTAAGGAAATTCTTTAATCATGCTAGAGGGTTGAGTTAACCATTAATGGTTTGGTAGACTTTCAAAGTTAAGTGGTTGAAGCCTTTAAGGGTTTTCAAAGACTTTGAGGGTTTGAGAAGTGACTTCCCCTTGCTTAGGGATGTGACAAAGTTTAGGAAATGGGTTAGGTTAATTTAGAAGTGATTAGAAGAGTCTAGAAGGGGTTAGGAATAGGGTTTAGGAAGCAAGTGGGAGATGTAGGATTTTGCAAGTGGATGAAGGGATAATAGGATTTAATTGAATAAAATGAATTTAATTCAATTTAGTTGCAATTGGGGAAATTAAATAAATTAGATTTATTCAATTTAGGATAAACTATTTAATTAAATTTGAATTTAATTAAAAAGTGGATAGGGGATTTAGTTGAATAAAATGATTTATCCTATTAAATGGTAAAAGAGGTCTAGTGAATTTAATTAAATAAATGGAGTAATTTACTTAATTAAATAGAGGAATGTGAGTAATTCAATTAAATTGGATTTAATTAAATAGAGAAATGAACATAAGATATTCATTTAGGAATATGGTCATTTTTATACGTCTACAAATGTCATTCACCATCCAAATCCTCAACCCTTGTCACAAGTGGCAGTATCATTTGATCCCAAATCTTCAGCAAATCAAAAGATGTTAGATCAAGTTCAAAGAAACATAATTGTCATGGAGATGTTAAGTGAGTGGCTTGATCTCATAATACAACAAGTTTAAGATTATATTGTCAGTCTGGTAAAAGTATATGAGGATGCTATGACTGTGAGCAGGAAATTGGAATTAGAGGTTGTTTCCTGGGAGAAAGAAAGGACCAAATGGGTTGCAGTTCTTGCACAGATGAATGATATACAAAATTTGGTGTGATGAAGTTCTTGGCTGAAAAACCTGTGGAGAGCTTGGATGACAATGTACTGTATGTATTGAATAAAAACGTGGAGTGACAAAATTCAATTATCAAACAGGGCCACGAGGAATCCACCAAACTGCTAAAAGGATTTATACATCCAATCGATATAATGCAAAAAGATCTTAAATGCATGGACATTGAACTTATGAAAGATGATGCTCAAGCAATCAAAGATGCTACAGATATGAAAAAAATCTTCCAAGAAAGGATACAACTCATTCAGAAGACAAAATCCTTGACTATGGATGATTTCTCAAAGTGGCCAGGATTGAGTCAATGCTCACGGTCCGTTCTGATCATCTGGAAGAGCACAAGGCAAAGGTGACACAAGTAAATATGGATAAGGAGGCTTGGAAGCAACAAATTCAGCATATTGGACTGCCTTATTTTCAAGTCATCTTGAACTTCTCAGTGACACATTTAGAGTGGCATAAGATGTGCAGTTATGCGGGAAAGAAGAATAAACCAATAGCTTCCTCTACCACGGTGGAGTCATGATCAATTAGGGGATGAGCTATGAGCCTTTCTGTGTCTATTATTTTAGTTTCTCTTGTTTTAAGCAAATGGTTTCTTTAACCTTTGGTTAAAGTGAAGTTTTAGTTATTACGTATAAAACTATGAACTTGGAGGCTATTTAAGTTAGGAAGTAAGTTTATTTGGGGGTCCGAAAAACTGTGATTTTTCAAGGAACATACAAAAATCTATTTTCTGTGAATTTCTTAAAACTGGAATAACTAGTTTATCAATGAAATGTTATGGTGTGTAGTCTTTAAATTTGTGCATTTGAGGAATTAGAGATCTTTGTTGAGAAATTGGCTAACGTGCATAATATCATTTTATTATTAGTTATTTCTATTTTTTCTGAATTCATTGTTACCATTATTTATCAGTAAATTCATTTTGGATTGAGTTGTGTTGATCCCCCTTGTCCTGTGAGACATGAGAAAGAATCGATCAGTGTTCATACTGCTATGCATTTGCTTTGCTTTGAATTTATGAAATGAACATATGTGGAAATAGGAGTCTGTGAACTCTTGTAGGGAATAGATCTTCAAAATATTCTTTCAGTTTTGTTTTAAAATCATTCCTTTGTGTTGATGAATGAATGCTGAAGCCTTTTTCATCCTTTCTTGTTAAAAGTGTATTCATTTCAAAGTTTTTCTCCATAAAAATTCATTGCAAATCTCATGAGGAGTTTCCCTCTAATGTAGAGGATGGATTTGTAATCGGTTCATCCAACTGTTGGTTTATTTGTTTTCCTTTCACAAAGGGGTGTATAAGAGTCATATTATTATTCAAAGAGAGAAAACATGGTAATTTCAAGAAAGGGACAAATCTATTAACCAACAAACCGACAGAGCTTTTACTAAGGAATCTTGACAGGATGCATAAGTGGTGTTGGTGCGGCTTCTAGATGGATTTAAGGATGTTGAAGATGCTCTTTGATCGTGCTTCAATTGATTGAAGATATTTCTTTGGAGTGGTGGACCCATAATAGGTCCGATACCTATCTAGGTTATGGACCAGTATCATGTTAATGTGTACTCTATATGTTACTGGGATGTTTCAGGATGATTTATGGATTTGTTATTATTGTTTTGGTCTTAAGCCGACATGGTATATCATTGTAATATGAATTTATGTAATGATCTTATTGTAATATCTTTTAGGTGGCTGACCTAATTGGTTTAGGCCTTAGGATTGGTATAAAATGATGTAAGATCTCATTGTAATACATGTGTCATGGTAATGGAATTTAATATCATATGCATAGGAGATTTGGTTGATCATAGGTGATCGAATTGGGATTAAGGAAGAGGTCAAAGGCCTTCGGTATTGAGCTTAACCAAGACTTTAATCAGACATGATAGATGCTATCTCTAGTAGTTCATTATTCTAGATTGTTGTCCATATATCTTGAGGTGGTTTTTGTTAGCATTTGGCATTATAACAGACAATGGAAGATTGTTGGCATTTCAATAAGGATATTGAGAAGGTTGTTGATGATTATGGATATAAATGATTAAGGATGTTTACTATCTTGATATTATTATTTTGTCATTGATGTCAAGAAATTGGTTTTCTAATTTAGTATGATGTTGCCATATCTTGAGAAGTATGATTTAAAGAGTATAAAGATGTCGGTAAAAGACATAGGAAAGAATATGATGAATAAGGGGATGAATAAGGTATTCAATGGGAAACTATTACTGATTTAGACAATGATGAGATCATGATGTTTACATTGTTTTAACATCATACATATGTTATAAATTGTAAGGTTAATACTATACTATCTTACCAAGCAAAGAACCTAGTCGGTAAACGCTAAGGAACCTAGACGGTAAACCCTAAGGTTATCGCTATCGGTTAATGAAGGCGGAATGTCTACCGAGTGAAGTTTAGTATTTACTGAGTTGTTACCGAATTGTAACCGAGCTGTAATAGAATGCATTAAATGTTTACATGCATTATTTAATGAAGGAAGCTGATGAGATGGAACTGATTAAATGATTGGTATGCTGAAAATATAGTTTGTTAAGAATCTATGGCAATGGAAGATCAGCATGAAGATCTACAGTTCAGATTAAACCGCAATACCCTAACACAAGTTCCAAGAAATATATGCAAGTCCCAAGGCAGGGTAAAACATTTTCAGATCGAAGGATACATTGAACCTAGTCAAGCATGAAGATCTGATGGCTATGATTGATCATGGGAAATGTGATCAAGGAGATTAAGTGGTTAGCAAATTGTTTATAAATAGGGAACTATTGATAAACAGTGTATGCGGGCAAGTGTATGCACATGGATGCTACATAGTGATTACCGAGCATAGAAGCTTGAAGAGCTATTTGAATAATAGAGTATAGAAGCCCAGCAGATGGACAAGATTAGTTCTATGTCTAGATTGTATTGAACAAATAAGAATCTGCTTTAGCATTTTAGATGTGAAGTTGCAGATAGATTTTTATTACTGTTATTTTGTGAAGTAACAGAAAATATCTTAATCGAGTGGACTTAAGAGTCTTATTTGTAAAACCCTCTAGCAAGGTGACATTCTCATTGAGTGTTTGAAATCCTTTAACAAGGTCACTTCTAACAAGGTGAAGATCCTAACAGATCTGAGGGAAATCCCTTAACCGGGTCACATCTAGCAATGTGTTTGTAATCTTTAACATGATTTGCTTTTAACCGAGCATACTCTAGAAGAGTATATTTCTTAGTGGGTCTGAAATCCCATAGTGGTTTTTCCCTATTTGGGTTTCCACATTAAATCTGGTGTTATGAGGTTTATGATGTTTATATGCTTTTGAGTTTGCATGTTTAGCTGTTTTGGTTATATTACTGAAGTATGTGTTACTGAGGTTTAATTTGATGTTTTTATGGAAGATTAAGTTTGTATGATTCACCCCCCCCTCTCATCTTATTGGCTATTGGATCTATACTTATATTAAGTATCAGAACTATCAGTTTTAACCTCTGTAGTCAGTGAGACTCTTTTGTAATGAGATGTACGCTCTAGGCAGTGTGCCTTCCTACATGTGCAGGCCCCTCATTGTAACATATACTTTCTACAAAAGTATCATCTGACTGTGGGTAGGATTCCCACCATGGTGTTTACCTTTCCAGGTTTTCCACGTACAAATCATGGTGTTATGTGGTATGGTTTCTTTGCATTGATTATTTGTTTAATTTTTAAGTTGCATTGTTTATCGGTATCTATTTTTGCTTTACCGGTACTTAATCTAGTTAAAGGTTATTAAGTGGATTAAATGTTATAATCTGTTAACAACTGATTCACTCCCCCCTCAGTTATTCACCAATTATCCTAAAAATTGGTATCAGAGCTTTGGTCCTCTTTTGCAGAATCTTAATCGCTTGAGGTAGATCCTATGGCAGCTAACACTTCTAATCCACTGGCAACTATTTTTAGAAGCTAAATCCCTAAGATTAATGGAACCAATTATGGGATATGGAAAATTTGAATGGAGACTCATCTTAGATGTCTTGGAAAGGATATTTGGGAGATCATTGAGAAAGGATAAACACCTTATGATCCGTCATTTGTTAATCCTACTCCTACATAATTGGATAAGAATATTAAAAATGATTGTAGAGCTAGAGAAGCCCTCTTGTGTGCACTTACAGATCGGGAGATCATGGGATTAACTGATAAATAATTGGCTAAGGTTATGTGGGATAAATTGAAAACTCTGAATGAAGGTGATCCTACTGTCAAAATTGCTAAACTTAATGGTTACCGGGTAAGATATGAAAACTTGAAGATGGAAGATAATGAAAGAATTGCCGTGTTTATGGAATGAGTAAATGAGATTATTATGGGAATTCAATGTTGTGGAGGATTTCTGAGTGAAGATGAAATAGTTTTCAAAGTCTTGAGAGCCCTTCCACCATCTTACCAGATGAAGGCAACTACAATTAATGAGTTGAGAACAATGGTTAACTCTTCAGTTAACAGAGACATTCTGATTGGGAAATTATCTACTTTTGAGCTTGAAGAATTTGGATCTTTTGGATAAAATCTGAACCTACTTTTCATGCATCATAATCATCACCTACCAGCAAAAGTGATTGGAAATTACTATATGCAAAATAATTGGAAGACATGAGGAAAGAAGATGAAGAATTTGAGAAATCATTTAAGCCTAACCAGAATAGATATAGATTCAAGTAAAGTAAACAATGCTACATAGCAGATGAGGAAGGAGTGATTGATGACTCTGGAGATGAACTAGTAGAAGAATCTTCTAGTGGATCCAACAATGGAAAGGAATGGGTGTTCTATGCTTTAAAGGAAGATGAACTGGAATTGGCTATCAAAAATGAAGAAAAGGCCCTAGAAGTAAAAGTTGAAGATAACGATGAATGGGTAATTGATAGTGGATGCTCATATCATATGACTGGAGATAATGAAATATTTCTATCCCTGCAAGAATACAATGATAGTCAAGTCAGATTTAGAGATGACAAAACATGTATGATGAGAGGCAGAGGTATTATTTCTTTAGATGGTAAGCATAACATTGATAATGTCTACTATGTAGAAGGTTTAAAGCATAATATTTTGAGTGTTGGTCAATTGGTGGACAAGGGTTTCCAACTTCAGTTTAAAGATAGAAAATGCAAAATCATTAACAATACTGGTTTGGAGATTGCAACTGGTATTCAGACTAGAGGCAATATCTTTCACTTGAACACTGGTAATAAGACATGTTTGATTGCTCATATTCATGAGAGTTGGTTATGGCATAAGAGGTTATGTCATGTTAATTTTGATTGTATTGTTAAGATCAGTTCAACTAAGGCAGTTAGAGATATACCTAACATTATGAAGCCTCATAATCTGGTATGTAAGGAATGTCAATTGGGAAAGTAAGTTAGAACTTATTTTAAGAGCATACATGATAAACCTAATGATGTACTTGATTTGATTCATAGTGACTTATGTGGTCCAACAAGTACTAGAAGCTTTCAAGGTGATAGGTATTTGATATTGATTATTGATGACTATTATAGGATGATGTGTGTGACTTTTCTAAGGGAGAAGTCTGAAGCCTTTGAGAAATTCAAGATCTTTAAAGCAAAAGTTGAAACAGAAACTGGATTGAAAATCAAATGTCTAAGATCAGATCAAGGTGATGAATTCACTTCTCATGAATTTAATAGTTATTGTGAGACAAATGGAATTAGGAGGTAGTTATCTGCACCTCAGATTCCTCAGCAGAATGGAGTAGTGGAAAGAAAGAACAAAACCATTTTGGATGTAGCAAGATCTATGATGATGAAAACCAAATTGCGTCACATCTACTGGAGAGAAATAGTGAGTATAACAGTCTACACATTCAACACAGTTCACATCAAAGGTGAAACCGTTACGACTCCTTATGAATTATGGTTTGGACATACACCTACTATTAAATATTTCAAAATTTTTGGAAGTAAATGCTATATCAAAAGAGATGATTCAATTGGAAAGTTTGATCCTAGATCTTATGAAGGGATATTTCTTGGTTATTCAGTTCAAAGAAAAGCATATAGATATTATAACAAAAGATTGCAGAAAATTGTGGAAAGTGCTAATGTGAAAGTGGATGAGCAGTACAAAAACCAATCTATATCATATGACAGGGAACCAACAATGGAAATGATCATAACTGAACTGAAAATGCCTCAACTGGTACAAGAAACTGAGACAGTTACACCGACACAATCATAAAATTCAACTGTGACTGATGATCTGAGTAGTGAACCTGAAGTTCAGAAGACACCAAGGTATGTAAGATTAAATCATTCTGAAGATCAAATCATTGGAGATAGGAACAAGGGAGTTATTACAACAAGAAGACTGGAAAATGAAGAGGTATGTCTTATTTCTCAAGTTGAACCGAAAATTGTTATTGAAGCTTGTAAGGATAAACATTGGTTAAAAGCTATGGAAAATGAATTAGATCAGATAGAGAAGAATGAAACTTGGACTTTAGTTCTCCGACCTAAAAGAAAGAATGTTATTTGAACTAAATGGATTTTTAGGAATAAACTAAATGAGGATGGTCAAGTTATAAGAAACAAAGCTAGATTAGTTTGTAAAGGATATTCTCAAATGGAAGGAATTGATTATGGTGAGACATTTGCACCTATAGCTAGAATTGAGGCTATTAAACTATTTATTTCCTATGCAGCTTATAAGAACTATAAGGTTTATCAAATGGATGTTAAATGCGCATTTTTGAATGGTGAACTTCAAGAAGAAGTATACATTGAGAAACCTGATGGATTTTCACTTACAGATGATAAAGATATGGTTTGCAGATTGAAGAAAGCTTTATATGGATTGAAACAAGCTCCTAGAGCTTGGTATGCAAGGTTGGATAAATATCTTTTGAAGCTTGGTTTTATTAAAGGCACTGCTGATAGTAATTTATATTATAAGAT
Organism: Cryptomeria japonica; assembly: GCF_030272615.1. Classification (NCBI taxonomy): domain Eukaryota; kingdom Viridiplantae; phylum Streptophyta; class Pinopsida; order Cupressales; family Cupressaceae; genus Cryptomeria; species Cryptomeria japonica. Next base: position 231,959,430 of record NC_081411.1, on the reverse strand, counting down.
CACTGATAATGATATTATGATTATTGAAGTATTTGTTGATGATATCATTTTTGGAGGAGAAGATAAATTGTGCATGGAATTTGCTAACAATATGAAGAATGAATTTGAAATGTCCATGCTTAGTGAGATGATATTTTAATTAGGTTTGCAGATTACTCAAACTGACAAAGACACTTTTATCTGTCAAACTAAGTATTTGAGGGAATTGTTGAAGAAGTTTGGTATGGATAATTCCAAACTGGTAAGTACTCCTATGGTGACAAGTGAGAAATTATCTATCAAGGATACTTCTACACCGGTAAATCCGACAAGGTATAAATCTATGATTGGTGGTCTGTTATATTTGACTTAGACTAGATCGGATATTATGAATGCAATAATTATTGTTTCTAGATATCAAAGTAATCCTAAATAAAATCATTAAAGTGCAGTAAAAAGGATATTTTGGTATTTGCAAGGAACAAAAGAATATGGTTTATGGTATTCTTAAAATGATGATTTCACTTTATGTGCATATACTGACTCAGATTGGGCAGGAGATACCGATGACAAGAAGAGCACTTTTGGTGGAGCTTTCTTTCTTGGAAAGAAATTGGTTTCATAGATCAACAAAAAATAGTCATGCATTTATTTATCTACTGCAGAAGATGAGTATGTTGTAGCAGCAACTAATTGCACTTAAGTCTTGTGGATGAAGCAAATGTTGAAGGATATCAGGGTAAATTGTAGTGAACTGGTAGTTATCTACTGTGATAACTCTGCAACTATTGACATGTCTAAGAATCCGACATTTCACTCTAAGACTATGCATATATCAATAAAGTTTAACTTTTCAAAGGACAAGGTAGAAGGAAAGGAAGTCAAATTGGTTTATGTGAACACTAAATAACAGATTGCAGATATATTCACTAAACTGTTGTCTAAGGAATCATTTGAGTATTTGAGAGATAGGTTAGGGGTTTCCGCCCCTCTGACAAAGACTTGATTGATGGAGTTTGTCATCAGTTCGACATGCATTATCAGAGATGTTATTGATTCTGGCACTGATGAGTGGTGCCACTACTCAGGGGGAGTAGTCAGCTTTGAGATTCAGAGGTTTATATTCTTTCCTTGATATTTTTGTTACATTTCTAGCATTGATGTAAAAGGGGGAGTGATAGTGATGTGAAAAATAAATTCAGAGATATCATTCATAGGGGGAGAGTTACTAATATTTAGGACATTTTTGGTTTTCTTCCACAGGGGGAGACTTGTTTGGAATTTATTGGTACTTAGATCTTTTTCACATCTAGTGTTGCCATCAATGCCAAAGGAGGAGATTGTTGGCATTATGGATGAATTGATTATGTGTTGCATTGATGTTTTTTCATTGATGTCAACACTAGCTGTTATGGTTGGTTACCGACAGACAGATTCTGGTTATTGGTAGAAGATCTAGTGTTACCGACAGAAGAGACTATCTACTGTACACTTTCAACATGTTTGGATCAATGGAGTATGTTTGATTTCATGTGTTACATGTTCCTTGAGCATGTTTTGGTTAGTTGGTATTGACTTGGTAATCATATTCTATCATACACTCTTGTAAACCCTTACCGACATTGGTTTAAGGTTTACCCGACATAGCTTTTACTAAGGAATCTTGACAAGATGCATAAGTGGTGTTGGTGTAGCTTCTAGATGGATTTCAGGATGTTGAAGATGTTCTTTGATTGTGCTTCAACTACTTGAAGACATTGCTTTGGAGTAGTGGACCTAGAATAAGTCCAGTACCTATCTAGGTTATGGACCTTTAACATGTTAACGTGTACTCTACCCATTACCAAGATGTTTTGGGATGATTTATGGATTTGTTATTATTGTTTTGGTCTTAAGTCGACATGGCATATCATTGTAATATGAATTTATGTAATGATCTTAGTGTAATATCTTTTAGGTGGCCGACCTAATTGGTTTAGGCCTTAGGGTTGGTATAAAATGATGTAAGATCTCATTGTAATAAGTGTGTCGTGGTTGTGGAATGTAATATCATATGTGAAGGATATTTGGTTGATCAGAGGTGATTGAATTGGGATTAAGGAAGAGGTCAAAGGCCTCTAGTATTGAGCTTAACCGGGGCTATAATCAGGCATGGTAGATGCTATCTTTGGTAGTTCATTATTCTAGATTGTTGTCCATATATCTTGAGGTGGTTTTAACCTTTGTAGTTAGTGAGAGTCTTTTGTAATGAGCAGTACACTCTAGGAAGTGTGTTGTCTTGCATGTGCAGGCCCCTCATTGTAGCATATACTTTCTGTAGAAGTATCATCTGACTGTGGGTAGGCTTCCCACCATGGTTTTTCCCTTTTTGGGTTTTCCACATACAAATCATGGTGTTGTGTGGTATGGTTCCTTTGCATTGATTATCCATTTAATTGTTAAGTTTCATTGTTTACCGGTCTATGTTTTTGTTTTACCAGTACTTAATTTGGTTAAAGGTTATTAAGTGGATTAAATGTTATAATCTTTTAACAACTGATTCACCCCCCCTCTCAGTTATTCACCGGTTATCCTAACAATGTCATCTCCTAGTGCGGGGGTGGTTCCAATTTGGTTCCACATGGCTAGGTGGTTTGATACCTTCTCTCATTGGGATATTCTTCATTGGATATTGCATGCGTGGACTTGGATTTCTATTATCTCTTCATGTGGATGTATATTGGAACATAATCTATGTAATTATGTTTGTTATCATGTGATATGTAACTCAAAAGGATATAATTGTAAAGGAAGCCATGTAACCAATATCTTGGAATATGTGTAATGAGACTTGTAGAAGATTGATTTAAAAATGAGATATATAAGATAAGATCATTGTAAATGGATATTCATGATGAATGTAATTTCTAGCTAGTAGGAATTAAATGATGGCAGTGATTGTGTATATTTTGTGGATGGTAGTGAATATAATAATAATCATGTATGCCTTGATTTGAAGGATGTTAATCCTTAGTGTCAATTACTCTTGGCATATGCAAATGAATGAGTAGTTGTAGATTCATATGGATTCAATTATTATCTATTATGTGTTTGAGTTATGGAGCTGATTTATATCCATTAGGGTTAATATTGTATCATGTTGATTTTCTAAATGTGGATACAAAATATGTTCTCTTGTGATTCATAATATTTTGTAATATGATGTTGAAATATTATGACCTTGGATTGTATTAAGATAATGTTATGCCATGTGATCTATATTGTGAAAGTGTTCACTAGGAATGGGGTTGAGTTAGATTATTTATGTGTGAATATTGGTGGTATTATGTGTTAAAAAGGGTTATTACTTGTTGTTATGATTTGTGTATAAGCATGTGATTAGAAATCTTGCTGGGATGATATGTATCTTTTATAAATGATTTAGTTCCACTTATAGAGGTGAATATGTGGTATCATTGCAAGTTAGATTATTCTTGTAAGATTGTGAATGACAAGCATTGTTAGTGTCATACATGATCTTGGAGATTGAAGTAGAAAGGAAATTATAAAAGTGTGCTGTTGAAATTTCATATGGTATGTGTTAAGAGATGCTATTATTTATGGTTAGATGAAAATGATATAGGTATCTTAGGTGGCATCATGCACTTAGAATAGTTAAGCATTGATGTTATACTTTGTTGGTATTTTGGTATGGTTTTGTCATTGATGTCAACACCTACTAATACACCTACTTTTGAGATCCAACAACATTCATCGGCAAGCAAGTAAAATGTGCAACAGTTACTGGTATATGGTTCACCGGTAGGATATATTGTTCACCGGTACCTGGAATGACATGGAAGACACTTGGTAATGTCGAAGACATCATGTGGACACTTTATTTTGAAGAAATAATCATTGGTATATTCATATTTGCATATTTGCTTTTACCGGCAAATAGGTCCAGGTTATCTAGGGTTACACCAGTAGGTTTATCTTTTCCAGATTAGCATGGCATGCTATGGAGATGATTTATTATTGTTGTAAATGCATTAAGCTGACATGTTCAATCAGTTATTGCGTCAGATATTATATTGTTTGTAAAATGTTTTTATTGTAATATCTTGTAGAGCCGACCTACTAAAATTGGTCTTAGGGTATGGTATAAATGTAAGATCTTATTTGTAAGATCAAGTGTGGAATACGAAAAGAATTAAGTGAAGGTATATGTGAGATCAAGCAGGGATATACACAAAGACATCATTTGAAGGTGAAGTTAGGTTTTTGTAGAAGCATATCAGCATTACACCGGTACTGAATCCAGCATATGAAGATGCTATTTTGAGCAGTACATTCTTATTGGATTTAACCATCCAACTGTAGTCAGTGTGACTCCCATTTTGTGATTGAGCAGTGAGGTCTAGGTTGTTGGCCTTTCTGCATGTGCAGACCCCATTTATGTGCACATACTATCTACAGTAGTATCATCTGATTGTGGGCAAGGTTTCCCACCATAGTTTTTCCCCTTATAGGGTTTCCACATACAAATATTAGTGTCATGTGTTGTGGATAACTTTATGTTTATGTTTCATGCATTAATCCTTACCGGTATAGCAATTTACTATTAACACTGTCTACCGATATACTTAATTGGTTTACCGGTATTAAGCATTAAGTTGGTTAATAAGTTTTTGGTTCAAATTTATTTGACAACTAATTCACACCCCCCCCCTCTCAGTTGTTTCCGGGACCTAACAATTGGCATCAGAGCCTAGTCCTCTTTTGCAGAAGTTTAACAACTTGAAGAGATCCAATGTCTACTAATTATTTCAGGAAGGACAGTCCTAAACTTGATGGAACCAACTATGGGATATGGAAGATTAGAATGGAGACACATCTGAATTGCATTGGTAAAGACATCTGGGAAGTTACTAAGAAAGGTTATACTGTTGCTGTAGCTGGTCAGATTGCTCCAAGTACCTTAGCTAAAGATGAAGAAAATGATTGCAAAGCAAGAGAAGCACTTTTGAGCGCATTATCAGATCATCAAAAATGGGATTATCAGATAGGTCTACTACTAAAGCTATTTGGGATCATTTGGAAACACTGAATGAAGGAGATTCCACAGTCAAGATTGCAAAACTTGAAAGCTTACGAGTCAGGTATGAACATCTGAAAATAGAAGAAGATGAAAGGATTTCTGCTTTTATGGAAAGAGTAAATGAAATTATTTTGGGTATTAAATGTTGTGGAGGAACTCTGAGTGAGGATGAAATTGTTTCAAAAATCTTAAGAGGTTTGCCACCGGCATATAAAATGAAGGTTACTACTATAAATGAATTGAGAACAATGCCTAATACATCAGTAACTAGGGATACATTGATTGGAAAACTTTCAGCCTTTGAAATTGAGGAATTTGGTCCTGTTGCTATAAAGACTGATTTGGCCTTTAAAGCATCAACATCATTTGCTCCATCATTTGACAAATCAGACTGGAGAGCCTTTTATGCAAGAGAACTTGAAGAAACCAGAAAGGAGAATGAAGAGCTTGAAGAACTTGAAGCACTATTTGCAAGGAAAATGCCAAAAGGTCCAATTTGAAGTAAGTATGAAGGTAAAACACCCTTTAAATGTTTTAACTGCAATAAGATTGGTCATATGGCTTCAAGATGCCCTGATAGACATGCTAGACTAAGAGAAGAAGCTAGAAGAACATACAAGCCTAATCCTAAATATCAGAGATACAGATTTAAACAGAACAAAGACAAATCTTGTTACATTGCTGATGAAGGTGTGACTGATGATTCTGATGAGGATCCACCAGACAATGGATGGGTTTTTGTTGCTATAACAGAAGATCAACTGACACTTATTTCTCAACCGATAGAACAAGCCCTAGTAGCTAAAGTTGAAGCAAAGGATGAATGGATTATTGAATTGGAATGCTCACATCATATGATTGAGACAAAGGTAAATTCTTGAACTTTCAAGAATTCAATGGAGGTTTAGTAAGATTTGGAGATGACAAAGCCTGTTCAATCAAAGGTAAGGGTTCAATATCTCTTGATGGTAAACATAACACTGACAATGTCTAGTATGTTGAAGGATTAAAGCATAATCTTTTAAGTGTTGGTCAATTAGTTGAGAAGGGATTTCCGTTACAATTTAAAAATGGAAAATGCAAAATCATGAATAGAACTGGTTTGGAAATTGCAACTGGTAATCGGACTAGAGGCAATATCTTTCATTTGAATAATAGTGAAAAGCCATGCTTAATTGCACACATAGATGAAAGTTGGTTATGGCATAAGAGACTATGTCATGTAAACTTTGATTGCATGGTAAAAATCAGTACTTCTAAGGCAGTTAGATATCTACCTAAAATTGTGAAACCTCAGAATACAATTTGTAAGGAATGTCAATTTGGAAAACAAGTTAGAGCTAGTTTCAAAAGTATTCCAGAAAAATCCAATAATGCTCTTGACTTAATTCACACTGATTTATGTGGTCCAGCTAGAACTAGAAGCTTACAAGGTGATAGATATTTCATGCTAATTATTGATGATTATTCTAGAATGTGTTGGGTTACTTTTCTCAGAGAGAAGTCAGAAGCACTTGGAAAGTTCAAACTATTCAAGGCAATGGTTGAAAATGAAACCGGTAAGAAAATCAAATGTTTAAGATCAGATCAAGGAGGAGAATTCACATCTAAGGACTTTAATACATTCTTTGAAGTGAATGGAATCAGAAGACAGTTATCAACACCTCAAACACCACAGCAAAATGGAGTTGTTGAAAGGAAAAATAGAACTATCTTGGATGCAGCTAGAAGTATGTTATCAGAAGCAAATCTACCACGCGTATTGAAGAGAGGCAGTTAGCACTGCTGTCTATACATTCAACAAAGTTCACATAAAAGGTGAAACTGGTAAGACCCCTCATGAACTATGGTTTGGTAATACTCCTACTCTTAAGTATTTCAAAATTTTTGGAAGTAAATGTTATATTAGAAGAGATGAGTATATTGAAAAATTTGATCCTAGAAGTGATGAAGGAATATTTCTTGGTTATTCATCTAAGAGCAAGGCATATAGATGTTTTAATAAAATATTGTAGAAAATTATTGAGAGTACAAATGTAAAGATTGATGAACAATTCAGAGGAACTTCAAGGTATATAGACTCTGAACTGGCAACATAAATTGTGACAAATGAACCTATACTGAATCCACCATTACAAAATGAAGATCTAGTTACCCCAGTATCATCAGAAGATTCTACAATAATTGAAGAACAACAGCAAACTAAGACACCTCGGTATGTAAGATTGAATCATTTTGAAGATCAGATAATTGGAATCAAATTTAAAGGAGTTATGACAAGAGGAAGATTGGCAAATGAAGAGGTATGTCTTATTTCTCAAATTAAACCATCATCTATCAATGAGGCATGCAAAGATAAATTTTGGATTAAAGCTATGGAAGAAGAATTAGGACAAATTGAGAAAAATAATACTTGGACATTAGTTCCCCGACCTAAAGATAAAAATGTAATTGGAACTAAATGGGTATTTAGAAACAAACTTAATGAAGATGGTAAGGTTGTCAGGAACAAAGCAAGACTAGTGTGTAAGGGATATTCTCAGAAAGAAGGAGTTGATTACAATGAAACCTTTGCACTAGTAGCCAGAATTGAGGCAGTTAGATTATTCTTGGCTTTTGCAGCTCACAAGGATTACAAAGTTTATCAAATGGATATTAAATGTGCATTTTTGAATAGAGATCTTGAAGAAGAAGTATATATTGAACAACCTGATGGATTTTCTTTGATAGATGACAATGATATGGTTTGTAGGTTAAGAAAAGCTCTGTATGGATTGAAACAAGCCCCAAGAGCTTGGTATGCAAGGTTGGATAAGTATCTTTTGAAGATTGGTTTTACTAAAGGAAATGCAGATAGCAATTTATATGACAAAGTAACTAATGATGACATCTTGATTATTGAAGTATTTGTTGATGATATAATTTTTTGAGGAGAAGATGGATTATGTAAGGAATTTTCTCTTGAAATGCAGCAAGAATTTGAAATGTCTATGATTGGAGAAATAAAATGCTTTTTAGGTTTGCAAATTTCTCAGACTGATAAAGGTATATTTTTGAGTCAATCCAAGTACTTGAAAGAATTACTAAAGAAATTTGGGATGGAGAACTCTAAACTGGTAAGCACACCCATGACTATAAATGACAAATTATCTCAAAGGGATGTATCTACACCTATTAATCCAACTAGATACAAATCTATGATAGGAGGTTTACTATATCTGACACAAACTAGGCCTAATATTATGAATGTAGTATGTATTGTTTCTAGATTTTAGAGTAATCCTAGGGAAAATAAAGAATCAACAGTGAAAAGGATTTTTCGGTACTTACAAGGCACAACAAATCTTGGATTATGGTATCTTAAAGATGAAAATTTTGATCTATGTGCATACACAGATGCAAATTGGGTAGGAGATATAGATGATAGAAAGAGCACCACTGGAGGAGCATTCTTTCTTGGAAAGAGATTAGTTTCTTGGTTGAGTAAGAAACATAGTTGTACATCTTTATCAACAGCAGAATCAGAATATGTTGCAGTAGCAACTAACTATACATAGGTATTATGGCTTAAGCAAATGTTGAAAGACATAAAGGTAAAATGCAAGGAACCTATTACTATATATTGTGATAACACTGCATCAATTGATATATCTAAGAATCTGGTATTACACTCTAAAACAAAACATGTTTCTATTAAACTGAATTTTCTAAGGGAAAAAGTCGAAGAAAAGGAGATAAAACTAGTTTATGTGAATACTAAAGAATAGCTTGCAGATATTTTCACAAAACCTTTTCCTAAGGATGCTTTTGAGTATCTCAGAGATTAGCTTGGAGTCATACCTCCACCGGTAGAGACCTAGATAGTTTGATGATTGTCATCAACCAGCATAATTAAAAGACAAATATTTTATTCTGTTATTTGATGAGGAAGCTACTTCTCAGGGGGAGTAGTTGGTATATTGAATTGGTTGGTATTTTGTATGAACTCTACCTTTTGTGACTTTAGCATTTGTTGTCAAAGGGGGAGAGATATCTATGGAAAAACACATTATCTTTTTTGGGAGAGATTTTAGGGGAGAGATTTTGAAAAACACATTTGAGAGATTGGTATTGTTACTCCCAAGGGGAGAAATAGAGATTGTTGGTTTTTGTATTTGGCATTTCTATTTTGGCACTTTGATGGGTTTTCCATCTTGTGTTGCCATCAATGCCAAAGGGGGAGATAGAGATATCTATGGAAAAACACATTATCTTTTTTGGGAGAGATTTTAGGGGAGAGATTTTGAAAAACACATTTGAGAGATTGGTATTGTTACTCCCAGGGGGAGAAATCGAGATTGTTGGTTTTTGTATTTGGCATTTCTATTTTGGCACTTTGATGGTTTTTCCATCTTGTGTTGCCATCGATGCCAAAGGGGGAGATTGTTGGTATTTTGGTATGGTTTTTTCATTGATGTCAACACCTACTAATACACCTACTTTGGAGATCCAACAACATTCACCGGCAAGCAAGTAAACTATGCAACAGTTACTGGTATATGGTTCACTAGCAGGATATATTGTTTACCGGTACCTGGAATGATATGGAAGACACTTGGAAATGTTGAAGACATCATGTGGATACTTTATTTTGAAGAAATAATCATTGGTATATTCATATTTGCATATTTGCTTTTACCGGCAAATAGGTCCAGGTTATCTCGGGTTACACCGACAGGTTTATCTTTTCCAGATCAGCATGGCACGCTATGGAGATGATTTATTATTGTTGCAAATGCATTAAGCTGACATGTTCAATCAATTATTGCATTGGATATTATATTGTTAGTAAAATGTTTTTATTGTAATATCTTGTAGAGTCGACCTACTAAAATTGGTCTTAGGGTATGGTATAAATGTAAGATCTTATTTGTAAGATCAAGTGTGGAATGCGAAAAGAATTAAGTGAAGGTATATGCGAGATCAAGCAGGGATATACACAAAGACATCATTTGAAGGTGAATTTAGGTTTTTGTAGAAGCATATCATCATTACACCGGTACTGAATCCAGCATATGAAGATGCTATTTTGAGCAGTACATTCTAATTGGATGTAACCATCCAACTGTAGTCAGTGTGACTCCCATTTTGTGATTGAGCAGTGAGCTCTAGGCTGTTGGCCCTTCTACATGTGCAGACCCCATTTATGTACACATACTATCTACAGTAGTATCATTTGATTGTGGGTAAGGTTTCCCACCATGGTTTTTCCCCTTATAGGGTTTCCACGTACACATATTGGTGTCATGTGTTGTGGATAACTTTATGATTATGTTTCATGCATTAATCCTTATCGGTATAGCAATTTACTGTTAACACTATCTACCGACATACTAAACTGGTTTACCAGTATTAAGCATTAAGTTGGTTAATAAGTTTTTGGTTCAAATTTATTTGACAACTGATTCACCCCCCCCTCTCAGTTGTCTCCGGGACCTAACATACTTCATGTACTTTTGTATGTTACTAATCGTATTGCTAGGAATTGTGAATCTTAGATTATGATATAGTACTATTTTATGAAGGGATATGCGTTTAGATTCATAATGAATAGAATGGATGTGCAATAATGGGAATTAGGAATGTTGCAATTGGTTGTCTAAAATGAACTTAGTCTATAGGATGTTACTCTTAAAATTAGTGATGTTGAGATACTCTAGGGGAAATGAATGATATGATTTGTTATTTTGCTTGTGTAGTTGTGTTATGATGTTCTATGCTTTGTTGTAATTAGAAAAAATATGTAATTTGCAATGATGCATTTAATAGATGATGTATTTTATGTAAATTATATGGATGTTATAAATGTATGTGTTGTTTAGTATATGAGCTTAAAATTTTTTTTATCTCTATTTGTAGTAGATTAGTTGTATCTCTCTAGGGTATTTTGGCGGGCATTACATATGGTATCAGAGCCCATGTTGCAAACACTGGGGTCTCTGGCTAAGGTTGTTTCTCTTAGTCTTACATGATGTACTATAATGTTCTCTTGAGTTGAGTTGTTCTCTAGATTTGTGATGGAAAATGTTATTGGAATATTTGGAGATCTTGTATGTTTATTCCTTGTGTTTCTCCCTAATTCATCCTAGAAATCATAATTGTGTGCAAAATGTGTATTCATTTCTAATGCATGCTTCTTAGATGAGAGTGATGTCTATACGATTCTATGTGGTCTTACTTGCTTCTAAATTTTAATGCTTACTTGAATATTAGAATTTGTTCTCCCTATATTAATGATCATGTTGTAGGATGAAAGATAATTGTGTGTGTTCTCTTAACTAATGTTATGTTCATAGGATCAACTTGTTACATTAAGCCTCCTATCAATAGTAAGATGGAGTGTCTATTATACACATATAAGAATAGTTTGTGTAAATCATGATATGAAATTGAATAACTTATATGTTATACACTTGTAAAAGAAAATAGTAGTTGTCGATGCCCTTCTCTTTCATGTATTCTTCCTTGTAAATGTAAGGGGATTTAACTAGTGAAGTATGGGTACCAAATAGAACTTTTGGGTGTTTTCATATGTGTATGATTTTGCATTTGAGAAAATATTATTTGAATAAATCATATCCTCTAGTAATGGCTTGAGATTTCTAACTACATTTGCAATATTATGAGAACTCATAGAAGTTGAATTTGCATATCTAAGAAAATGACATGTATAGTTGCATAGTACGACAAACATGACATGTCTAGGAATTTCGTATTGCTCATGCATAATTCTTGTGTGCATACATTGGTTGATTGGAAAGTGTTTTTCCTCCTCTTCTCTCTATTTGGATAAAAGGTTAATAGTTCTTAGGAGTTTATTTATAATGAGTAGAAACATTGGATACTTATTGGTGTAGTATTGCATTGCATTTATTAAAGGGAAAGATTGGATAAAATTGTTTAAGATTGAGATTTATGCATTGCATCCATGATGTTGCTTAGAGGAAGAATTAATTAGAAAGGAATATATATTGCATGGAAAGTGTAGGAAGTTTGATGAATCAATGGATTAAAAGATCATGTTGATACTCATATATTGGAACCAAAATTAAAAAATTGATGTAGTGCATGCATAGTATAGGAAAATATGAGAATCATATCTTTATGTCTTTATTTGGTTGGTAAGATAAAAGCCTTAGTCTTAAGTAGGAGTGGTGTGGATTGTTGAAATGTTTGAGTTGATCAAATGCATAGATTAAAGACAAGATGACATCTCCTTATCCTATTCAAATTCAAAAGAAAATGTTTGTTCCATGAATTCTAGCATGATGAATTGTGTTGGCAAATGCACACTCTAATGAGACATTGTAGGTGATTGAAGGTTTTGTCATTGATGGCAACCTTACAATCCTATGACACTGGCAAGGCAATCCATTGGCACCAACAAAATTAGATTCTACACCAGCACACAGACCACCGACACCGACAGTGAAAGGAAGCATACCGACACAAAAGTCGATAGGAATTTTGCTGTTAATATATTTTGTTTATTATTCTAAAATCATTGTAAGCCAACTTGGCAAGTTGTAAAATGACTCTTATATAAGAGAGTTCATTGTAGAACATTAGAAGATGAGATGTAATGAATAAAGGAATGTAATTAAGCGAAATAAGGAAAACCTATTATGCGAATTATAGGTTAAGAGTTTATGTAAGAAGCAGAGCTATAAAGCAGTACTGAATCTGGCATAGTAGATGCTATTTTGAAGCAGTACAAGACATTGGATTTATATAATCCATTTGTAAGTCAGCAAGACTTCCCATTTTGTAATTGAGCAGTGACCTCTAGGCACTTGGCCTTCCTACATGTGCAGGCCCCTCTTGTAGTAGTAATATTCTCTTATTGGCCAGTAAGTGAATATTGTGGGTCACAAATCCCACCAAGGTTTTTCCCACACCGGGTTTCCTCATTAAAATATTGTGTTATGGTGTGTTTTTCATGTGGTTGTTTTTATCTTTGTTTATTGCATTACTTTCTGCTTACCGGTACACAGTTCTAATTTGCTCTACATGTTTTAAATTAAGAAAATCTTATTACCGGTTAGATATTGATTCACCCCCCCTCTTAGTATTTGTTGGAATCCTAACAATTGGTATCAGAGCTTGGTCCTCTATTTTCAGAAGCCTAACAACTTGAGGAAGATCTTGACACCGGTAGAGATGGAAAACTTGATGAAGCAACTAGAAGGAGCTCTCTCAGACTATGATGCAGAAAAATTGAAAAATATCAAACTTGAAGATGATCTAAAGGCTGCTCAGGATATTATTCAAGCACTTCAAGAAAATCTTACTATTTCAAGAAACAAGAGAAGAGAATTTTGTGAAAAGATGCAAAATGAGAATGATGAAAAGGAAACTCTTAGTGATCTAATGAATAAGCTGAAACAAGAAAACATGACAACAAAGAATGAGATGCAGGATATGACTATGAGATTTTGTAAAGAAATTGAAGATAGAAAGAAGAATAAAGAAGACTTGAGTAGAAGACTGAATGATGCTGCAAATGAAAACACAAGACTTAGTTATGAAAATGATATGTTGAAGACAGTTCTAATGCATGCACAAAATGACTCAAATGAACTCATGAGACAAAAAGGTATCTTGGAAGGAGAACTGGCTGCTGCAAATCAACATAAAGAAAAATTCAAGAAAAACTCAGAAGAACTTGGTGACTTGTTGAAAAATCAGAAACCTAATGGTGACACTAATGGTCTTGGCTTTGAAACTGGTGAAAGCTCTGGTACTGCAAACACACAGGATCATGGGAAACCAGTAAGACAACCTACTGCTTATAAATTTTATGGCAAATGCTTTAACTATAACAAGTATGGTCATAGATCAAATCAATGTAGATCTAGAAATTATCAGAATACCAGCACACCCACCAGTCAATGTTAAAAATGCAACAAAGTTGGTCATAATTATGAAAATTATAGAATGAATACGAGATGTTATATTTGTGGAAGATTTGGACATTTCTCTAATCAATGCAGAACACAAATCGGCATAGGTTATGGGAAGGCTATTCAGAAAAATAATGTGACTTGTTATGCATGTAACAAAATTGGGCATATTGCTAAATTTTGTAGAAGCAAGTCCTCACCGGTAAACAACAAAGGTCCTAGTTTGAAAGGTAAAGAAAAGGTTGAAGAAGTAAAGAAGGAATTCTCAAAACAATGGATCAGGAAATCAAAACTAAATATTGATAGGAATACTCCTCCATCGACAGAATAGAGTAACACTCCATCGACAGAAGAGAGTAACACTCCACCGGCAGGAGAATCTTCATCCAACTAAAGAAAATTTCCTTGAGGGTTTGGCAATCAAATGAGAAATATGCTACTATTCCCTTGGTTGATGGTAAGAAGTTGAAATTAATTCTATACCAGCACATATGTTAAGTGATTACTTAACCGACAAGCATTAAATGTGGTAGTTGGCAGATTGACATTATAAATTAGTGTTTTTGGCTCCATTTTACTTCACCGAGCATTCAAACATTCTAAGAGGGTGAAATTTCCAGAGCTAAGGCATTTCGAGCAAAGAAGCAAAGCAATTCAACAATCAATCTTTCCAAAGGCAAAAAAAGGTATTTATAATCATGGCATCCTTTTCTATACCTAGATTCATAGCAAACCCTACTGTAGTGGAAGTAATCAAGCGCCCTAGGCCCATTTTTCAGTTAGTTCCTGAAATAGCAAAGAAGGATGATAATGTTGGTGCTTTTTCTCAAATCCCCAAAGGAGTAGTTTTTGCAGAAGACCCTAGGATGAATATTCATTTCCATATAGAAGAATTAGGAGATGAAGAAATTAAGAACATGCACAAGACTATTAGTTGTGATGATTCCGGTAATGTGAAACCTAAACACAAAATAATTGAAACCCTAGGATTCATAGAAATTCTTTGCATTCCGGATTTCCCCAAGGAAGTTATTAGGATAGTGTTGAGCAGGGTTCATGGTGAATTTTTCTGGCTAGATTCTGTTCACAAAATAACTAAAGAGGCAGTAAAGGCTATAACAGGGTTACCTTCCACCGGTAACAGACCTGACAAGAGAAAGAAGGTCTCAAATGACCTAGTAATGAACCTAATAGGTGCAACATCCAACAAAAGGTCTTTAAGGGTGAATGATGTAGCTGACATAAATGTGAGATTCATTAGCATGATTCTAGGCTACAAAACAACACATGCAAACAAACTAAATTCAGTTTCCCGCTTATGCATAAAGAGTGCTCATGACATGATTAAGGATAATATAAAAATTGATGTGTGTGAATGGTTGAAGGATGAATTGATTGACAATCTGGGAAATATCAAGAAGGATAAGAAAGGGACATTCAGATTTGGTAACTTACTTGTTTGCTTAATGCTACATATAACCAAATAGGTGCCCAGTATAGGTAATAAGAACCTTGGATTTGACATACCGGTAGGCAAACAATTATCTGACTTATTGAACAACATGGGTGAAAACAAAGAGAATAATATTAATGAGTACTTTCAAGCATTAAAGGCCAGAATGAATGCTAGAGTCAGACTGTCACAAAAAATTGTAAATAAATATAAGGATGACATATGTTTTGCGATTAAGAAGGATGAGATCTGGATGGAGGCAGTTATCCCAAGAACAATTTGGGTTACTAAAATGGGTTATGAGACAGATGATCACATCATTGAAACATATGCAAAATCCCTTCTGGAAGCACCCAAGGAACCTAAGGAAGAGGTATTCGGCAGTGCTGAAACCATTGAAAATCAAATTCAATCCAAGAAGAGACTGAAGAAAGTAGAAGCAATAGTGAGGAGAGGTTCAAGGAAGGCTAAGGCTATCAAAGAAGATGTACTTAAACAAACTGGTATCACTTAAGATGAGTTACAAGCACAACAACCAGAAACTCACCTTTCATCGGTAGCAAATTATTCAGAAAGTGACATGCCAGCTGCATTTAAAAGAGTTGTAAGGAAAAGGGAACCTTCACCGGTATCCACACCTTCGCCTAGAAGAACCAGACAAAAATAACAGGCAGTATGGCCCTCGGCTAAGAAGACAACTCCAAAGAAGAAAAAGTTAACACCAAAGAAAAGGACTCATCAAAATATTGCTCTGATTGACAGACTGTTGGATGAAATAATAGAGGAAGGAAAGCTTAAGAACATCAACCAACTATATGATTCACTATCAATTGATGATAAAGAAAAAGTTGAAAACAATGTAATTCTACACTTGGATATCTTTAAGAAATTTTTGATGCAAATTGTAGATGAAGTACAAGTAGAACTATTTAAGAGACTTGAAGCTAGAAGGCAAGCTAATATAGAGCTTGACAAGAAAATAAAGATTGAGAAACTACTTGTTGTTTATCCTGTTAACTCACCAAAGGAGATAGATGATATGATCTTAGAGGCTAACTGGACAATATTCTCAACTGCACACCGACATGTAGCACTTATGGTTGGTAGAGTAAATGAGGTTGTAGAGAAACTGCTAACGCATGGGACATATTCCTTATTGAGAAAGAAAAACATGAAGAATATAGAAACCCCAAACCAATAAAGGTATATTAGAAAGATAAGGATAAGGGAAAAGGAAAGGTTGGTGGACCTCCAAGCATCAAAAAAATAGATAATCTACCCCCATCATCTCAAGATACTCCATTGGTAACAACAACTAAAGATCATCCGACTGATGAGAGTATGGATATATCACAAGAGGATACAAATCCTAATTCTAAGGTATTATATATAGTAGATGTTGATACTCTAAAGGTCAACATTGTGGTAGATAAGGACACAACTGGTAAGACAGATATGGTTAGTGAGCCACCGGTAATAGATAACACAGAAGGTAAATCGATAGATGGGAACATAGTACAATAGGCAGAACAACAAATAGAGCAACAAGCTGAGCAATAGGCTCCAGCACAAGAACAGGTTAATACAGAATCAGTGCCACCGATAACTGCTAAGCAAAACAAACCATTTCTTAAGGAAATGGAAACATAGACTGACCTACCATAGGTCATTGCAAGCAAGGATATTGCTCCCACCGGTGGAATTCAAACTGTTGGCTCTTCAACTACAGGATTCAAGACAACAAATGTAACTGAAGTTCTTTTAGACTCTATAAAGAAAATAACAAATTGTAGTTCACAACCATATAAGGCTATAGATGACACAATTCCAATTTTGAAGATGATAGCTCCAAAATGTAATGTAGATAATAAGGATTCTTTGAATCAAATTAAGACTTTGTCTAAGTATATTACTGACAACACAGTGACAATTGAACAAATAAAGGAGGATGCATTCAAAGAGAGGTTAGAAAAGGAAAAAACAGAAATTCTTTGAGGAACAAATAAAGAAGTGTACAAGGCAGTTTGACACACTTCTACCAGAATTATGTAGCACATTAAAGGAATTCAAAACTTTGTACAGAGATACTTTTAAGACTAACTTTTTGACAGTTGATATAGACAAAAAGATCAGCAAGATACAGGAGGAAATAAATCAACTAGCTGACAATTTTATTAATTCATCTGATTCATTATTAGTTTTTGAGCAAAAGATAACAAGTTTTGAGGAAGAATTAATAAAGTTAGAAAGAGAAAAGGAGAGAATAAAAAGTAAGGCTAAGGATTTGAAATTAAGACTAAGTCCAAAACTGGACTACCTTGCATCCTTAAGGAAAGAAATATCTGATGAATTGGTACAAGGACAGAAAACACCGACAGAGAAAATGCAACACCTCACCAGTACAGTTCAAAGGATGGAGGCCACAATAAAAGGCAGTAAAAAGTTCATTGAGAACTTGAATCTGGTTTTGGCAGACCTTTTTCAGATTGTAACCAACTGGTTACAAGGTTGAAATAGGAAACTACACTCTATTGACACTTTGACAACCTTTGTCATTGATGCCAAAGGGGGAGTAGTGGTATGAGAAAAATCCAATAACTTAGGGATCATCTGCTCAAGGGGAGCACACATTTTTGGTAACAATTTTTGGACTTCAATTTTTGGATACACTTCTGAATTTTTCTCATGAGTGTTGCCATCAATGCCAAAGGGGGAGATTATTGGAAAATGCACACTCCAATGAGACATTGTAGGTGATTGAAGGTTTTGTCATTGATGGAAACCTTACAATCCTATGACATCAGTAAGGCAATCCATCGACACCAGCAAAATTAGATTCTACACTGGCACATAGACCACTGACACCGGCAGTGAAAGGAAGCATACCGGCATAGAAGTCGGTAGGAATTTTTTTGTTAATATATTTTGTTTATTATTATAAAATCATTGTAAGCTGACTTGGCAAGTTGTAAAATGACTCTTATATAAGAGAGTTCATTGTAGAACATTAGAAGATGATATGTAATGAATAGAGGAATGTAATTAAGCGAAATAAGGCAGACCTATTATGTGAATTATAGGTTAAGGGTTTATGTAAGAAGCAGAGCTATAAACCGGTACTAGATCTAGCATAGTAGATGCTATTTTGAAGAAGTACAAGACATTGGATTTATATAATCCATTTTGTAAGTCAGTGAGACTTCCCATTTTGTCAGTGAGTAGTGAGCTCTAGGCACTTGGCCTTCTTGCATGTGCTGGCCCCTCTTGTAGCAATAATATTCTCTTATTAGCTAGTAAGTGAATATTGTGGGTCACAAATCCCACTGAGGTTTTTCCCACACTAGGTTTCCTCATTAAAATATTATGTTATGGTGTGTTTTTCAAGTGGTTGTTTTTATCTCTATTTATTGCATTACTCTCTGCTTGCCGGTACACAATTCTAATTTGCTCTACATGTTTTAAATTAAGAAAATCTTATTACCGGTTAGATACTGATTCACCCCCCCCCCCCTCTCAGTATCTATGGGAATCTTAACAAATTGATGGTGTGTTGTATGAAGTGGTATTTCAATTATATATGAAGTGCCTCTTGATGACTAGATATGCTTGGTTTGTGAATGATTATATTTAAGGGATAGTAGGAGATAAGCACTGAGTAAGGCAATATATGTATGTAGTTGAATTTGTGTGCATGGTATTAAATGGAAAATTAAGTGGTGGTAAGCAAGGTTGTGATATCAAGTTTCATGCTTAATATAGGCAATTGATTGATTAATGTGTTATAGTATATCATTAAGTGATTAATTGAAGAACCAACATTTGTCTCTACTATAATTTGGTAAAGGTGATCATTCTATAGGTAGATATATTGAATATTAACCATGTGTGAGTGTATGCCTTGTGTATGTGTACCTTCTTTCATATGTATTCATTCATAAAGGATAGTTGCCCAGATTATCTTAAAGGATTTCATTGCAGCAATAATGGTAAAAGTAACTTGAGTATGTAAATAGATTTATGATTTAAATCTTGGTGTGCACTCTCTAGGGAACTAATCTTGGGTGTTGTGTAGTGGCTAATCCCTTTAGAGAGATTGATGTTGGAAGCCTCGTGATAAGGATTTTGGTAAAATGGTTATTTTGATTTGAGTTACTTTCGTGGTGTTGTTAGTTTGATTTTTTTGAATCCCTTTTACTTTAAGTTTTATCACTAAATTCTTCTTTCAATTGTTTTGTTCTTGTGGTGGCACTTGTCACACTTTATTTCTTGGTTGATTTGTCGATAAATTTTCTCTCTTTTATGATTTAATGTTGTATTTAATGATCTTCTCCTTTTGGATTTTATCCTTGTTGTCCATAGTGGTCATTCTATATGTCGATTTGTGGGCCCTCATTCTATGTCAATATTGTTCTATCACGTTTATCTCAAACCTCTGATAGTATGTGCAAGAGAGGACATCGCAAAGTAGTGCACTAGCTCTAGAGAATATTTGGATAATAATGACATTAGTAGAATATTAAATATGTTGGTAAGATGTCATGCATTGGAATTTTATAGAGTTCATGAAATGTTTAATAGAAGTACAGTGGAATTTGAAGTATTTGTAATATGTCAAGTTGATAAATGCAAAAGAAACCGTTGTTTTCATATCTTCATTGAATACATTTATGTAAAGGTATCATGCAAACTGAATGAATTAGAGTGCCTTGTAATAACTGATTGAATGATAGATGTGTAGATTCTTGCATTAGAGTAATGTAGCAGAAGTGTGGTAAGGATTGAGAAGTTTGAGTATTGCGAATTTTTTTCTCCTTAAGAATTATAGAGTATAGATTTCTGGTAATCACGAGATTCTCTTGATCTTATCCAGTCTTGAAGGAATTTTATTCAACTTTCCTCATGTAGGAGTATGACTTGTGGCTTCTTAAGGATGTGCCTATGTGTGAAGTAATGTGTAAAATGTATACTTGTCTTCTTAATTGCATTCAACTAGACGCTAAAGGAAGTGTTGCCATGCTTGAATTGTGTGAGTTATGGTGATTTTTGCTTATAGATGTTAACTCAGATACAATAATTATAGTTTTAGTATTTCAAAGGTGGTTAAATAAAGTTCTCTTGAAGATATTTCAATGATTTGTCATGATTATTGTAACCAGTAAGATTTTCTTTGACTTGTTTTATCTCTTATGTAACGTATTTACTTGGATAATTAAAGTGTAGAAAGAAAACCCTTTTGTAATCATTATCTTACTTTGGGCTAGAAGTATTTTGGTTTAAGAAGTTTTGTGTTGATGTGTGTATGTTTTCAACTTAACCCTTGGCGACTTCCAGGAGTAAGTCGAGCCTAAGGGGGGGAGGATGTAGTGTCCCTCCTAGACTTTCATTTTGATTCATGATTCAATAGACTTATCTAGACTTATGATGATGGTTATGACTTTATTTCTATGCAGTAGACATTTGTGATGCTATATGGACATGTGTTATATTGGTGAATTTTGATGATCTATGTGATGGATGATATGCTATGATTATTCGATGTATGGGATTTATTGATGGACTTATATGTATTCAAGATTATTATGTGATTCATATGATTTCATGATATATGATGATGATACTAACCCTACTTCATGATGATAATTTTATAAGATGTGTTTGTATTGAGTGACTATCTTCGTGAAAGGGATGATACCTTATCACTCATCATGAGCATGATAAGGTGTTACACTTCTCTTTGACTTGCCTACTACTATGATGTTGTATATATATGTTCTTTTGTGTTTATCGGTGGATGCAAGTTTGCAGGTACTGGAAATCGATTCCACCTAGTCTCACAAGTCTGAGAGTGTCCTAATCCCAATGGCAATTGTTGGAGATGACTTGGATTTCCCTCACCTACTCATGGTCTAGTATGTTCACCTTGTCAGTCTTTCGGGTGTAAGTTTTGTCCAATCTTGAGTTGGTATCTTGTTCTATCTATGTGCAGTTGGTTATGTGTGTGTGTATGGTTTATCATGGATTGGATTAATTATCCTGGTTGGATAATGTTTATTTAATTAATTAATTAATGTTGAGTAATAATTAATAAAGTTATAATTAATTAATTAATTAATGGATATTTGATTTATTGTTATTGAATTTAATAATGTTGATTTTTTAATTAATTATTTTTATTTTGAATTTAATTGATTTTTGGCCATTGTTTTATTTAATTATTTTCATCCTCTTGATTTATTGTTGATTGATTAAGTTTAATTTATTTTAGATATAGTTATAGAGTTTATTTTGATTAATAAATAATTATAAAAGTATAAAGCCTATTTTTATTCCTACACTCTAAAAAAGTAATAATATTATTATATTGCTTTTACTATGCATGGGAGGTGTAAAAATAAACAAAGATAATTTTACCTACCCTCCTATTTGATTGGGAAAATTTAAATTTGTTGGTAGAAAATATAATAAATATTCTTACCTTGGAACTATACACAGTAGGTAAGAAATATTATTTTTATGGATTTATTTGATTGGTCGAGAGTTTTTTCTGGAGATCTGTCTATTTGGCGGGGTCACCAGTAGGAACTATTTTGGATTTTGGATTCGTGTTTTTGGTTTGGATTGAGGATTTTGGAGTGGTTTTGGATTCAACATTTATTTCTCTTTGATTTGACTCTTTTGGATTGCAATTGGAAGGTTAGTGGATTTTTAATTTTTACATTCATGTTTTTCAAAGAATGCTTCCTTCCTGAGAAAATATGTTTGCTGTGTCTGCAACTTGAAGATTGATTAGGGATTAAATTACTTTGGTTTGATAAGGGGATGGTTATATTTGTAGAGAAAGATTGATTCTCTTATGTGAATTATTATTGTGAATTTTCTTCGTGAAATTCTCTTGAGTGTGTTTTCTGGAAATGTTACATCTTTGAAATGTTGTTAAAATAAAAAAAGGATCCCATGCATATTTATGATGATGTTTCTAGTGTGTTATGATATTGATTTGGATATATATTTGTGTATTTTTCCCTTGTGAACTCATGGTTGAGATAGGAGTTGTTTTCTCTGATTTTATTGTGTCAGTTGCATTGTAAGAGCTCCTGAGGCTTACAGTGAGTGTCCATGTCATGTTCAGGCATTTGTAATCTTGTTGTTGGAGTACTAGGAAGGTTAAAAAATGTTTTGGTTTAGTTCTTTTGGCCTATGCAGAGATTAGGTGCTCTCCTTTTCTCTTTGAATCTAAAATAGTGTTTTAGCCAAAATGTTTATCTAGTGAGTTGCAAACTTATTTCTGTGAGTTGCATTTGATGCATAAACCCTGTGTACACCCCTTCTGATACTTATCCAACCTCTTGGTGATTCCCTTGAGGTCATTTTTGTCTCTTGAGTCAATCTGGGCAGTTACCTTACCTTCTGGATGCTTCAAACTTTAGATATTGCATACTTTACCAGAAATGCCACCAAATCAACCAGAAACACCACCATACTAAGCAAGAAATCCACCCTATCTACCACAAATTCTTCTATGCATACTCAAAACCTAATTGTTCAGACCCACAGAGCTGACAAACTGACCAGGAGAGCTAACCTACAGATTGAGAAAGCTGACCCATGTTCCCAAAATGCTGAACAATGGACCAAAATATCTATGAAATGAACTAGAAATGCTAGGCAATGTCCTAGAAATGCCACCCTACAAACTAGGAATGCCATTGTGCATACCAAGAGAGCTAAACTACTCCATAAGGCCTAGAAAGGTTAATTTTAGTGCTGTAAAGTCCTAATATGGATTGTGTGATGTTCCCAAAGGAATGTGAAGTCTCTATTGAGATATTTTGATTGGTTCATGATTTATTTTGTGCTCCAATAAGTGGGATCATGCCCTACCATTGAGGAGTTTCCTTATGCAAAAGTTCACTCCAACAGAGGTTTTTGCCTTGTTGTTTCAGGATTGTTTCTATGACTCCAGTGGAATATTTTGTACCTTACTGTCGAGGACTTGCATTATTTTATGATGAGTGTATGTTTCATATTATTTCTTTGGTACTATGCCTATGAGGCGTTTGTGAAGGCCCTATGCTTGTAATGGATCATATGTATGCTCTATGTGCAGTATGTGCTCAATGATGTTACGCATACTTGAAGGGCTTATTGCAAACATTCTTTCATGTGTTGTAATATCAATTTATGTGTTAACCTATGTCTTGGCATATGATTAGGGTGTTTGGGCTTCCTTGCAATGACTGGGATCATGTGAGTTAGGTTGTTTGGCACCTAGACCGCCAGGGCACAATGGGAGTTTTCCTCTTTGTAGTTAAGTGATAACATGTAATAATTGATTGAGTTTGGGTTTCACCTAATAAGATAATTCTATTTGGCTGGGCCATATGAGATGGCAAGTCAATCTCCCTTGTACTCACATAGGTTGAGATGGCTCCACATGTCTGTTAAGGGATTGTTTTCACCCTTATTTTGTGAGTGTAACTTGTATGACTATTAGGAGTATGAATTGATCTTCTTTGTGAGGATAGCATACATGTCTACTATGGGTGCATATTTAACTTCTTTGGGAGGCTATCACGTAGGATGCATGACTAGTAAGGATGGCCATATTCCCTTCTATATGAAGATAACATGTGATGACACTCCATTCCTACATGTGACCATGTCCATATGCCATGATTTATTGTACACCTCTGGAAGAGTTTATTGTTGATTTCACCCTTGTGTTGTCATGTGATTATTGTTGGATTGAGTTCATTATGTGCTATGTTGAGTCCCATGGTTGTTAGGTGTTAGCTTAGGTCTTGAGTGAGTGTTGGAACCCCATGTCATCTCCTAGCACGAGAGGTGGTTCCTATTTGGTTCCACATGGTTGGGTGGTTTGATGCCTTCTCTCATTGGGATATTATTCATTAGATGTTGCATGCGTGGACTTGTATTTTTATTATCTCTTCATGTGGATGTATATTAGAACATAATCTATGTAATTATGATTGTTATCATGTGGTATGTAACTCAAAAGGATATAATTATAGAGGAAGCCATGTAACCAATATCTTGGAATATGTAAAATGAGACTTGTAGAAGATTGGTTTAGAAATGAGATATATAAGATAAGATTATTGTAAATGGATATTCATGATGAATGTGATTTCCAGCTAGTAGGAATTAAATGATGGCAATGATTGTGTAGATTTTGTGGATGGTAGTGAATATAATAATGATCACTTATGCCTTGATTTAAAGGATGTTATTCCTTAGTGTCAGATACTCTTGGGATATTAAAATGAATGATTAGTTTTAGATTTTCATGGATTCAATGATTCTTTATTATGTGTTTGAGTTATGGAGCTGATTTCTATCCATTAGGGTTAATATTGTATCACATTGATTTGCTAAATGTGGATGCAAAATATGTGCTCTTGTGATTCGTAATATTTTGTAATATATGATGTTGAAAGATTATGACCTTGGAATGTATTAAGATAATGTTATGCCATGTGATCTATATTGTGGAAGTGTTCATTAGGAATGGGGTTCAGTTAGATTGTTTATGTGTGAATCTTGGTGGTATCATGCATTAAAAAGGGTTATTACTTGTTGTTATGATTTGTGTATAAGCATGTGATTAGTAATCTTGTTGTGATGATATGTATCTTTAAGAAATGATCTAGTTACACTTACAAAGTTGATTATGTGGTTTCATTGCAAGTTAGATTATTCTTGTAACAATGTGAATGAGAAGCATTGTTAGTGTCATAAATGATCTTAGAGATTGAAGTAGAAGGGAAATTGTAAAAGTGTGTTGTTGACATTTCATATGGTATGTGTTAAGAGATGCTATTATGTATGGTTAGATGGAAATGATATAGGTATCTTAGATGACATCATGCACTTAGAATAGTTAAGCATTGATGTTATACTTCATGTACCTGTGTATGTTAGTAATCGTATTGTTAGGCATTGTGAATCTTCGATTATGATCTAGAACTATTTTATGAAGGGATATGTATTTAGATTCATATTGAATAGAATGTATGTGTAATGATGAGAATTAGGAATGTTGCAATTGGTTCTCTAAAATGAACTTAGTCTATTGTATGTTACTCTTAAAAGTAGGGACATTGAGATACCCTAGGGAAAAGAATGATATTATTTGTTATTTCGGTTGTGTAGTTGTGTTATGATGTTATATGCTTTGTTGTAATTAGAAAAAGATGTAATTTGTAATGATGCATTTAGTAGATGATGTATTTGATATGCATTAGATGGATGTTATAAATGTATGTGTTGTTTAGTATATGAGCTTTAAATTTTTTTTATCTCTATTTGTAGTAGATTAGGTGTATTTCTCTAGGGTATTTTGTTGGGAATTACACATCCTCTCCCATTGCTGATTGAATTTTCTTATTGAATTCAAATGTTTTCTTTTAGTATTAAAAATGTTGATATCAGAAGTGCCTGTTCATAATAAAACTTACAGACTTACATATAAACATTTTCTTAAGGTACAAAAAGGAATAATATTCAATCTTTAATTTTTTCTTTACCAATGCTAAGCTGAAATTGATCTTCCAATTTTTTTTTTGCACACCACTAAGACTAAATTCTTTCTAGATAGGAGACTAATATCTTAGTTTTATTATCTTGTAAGTACAAAGATAAATAGAATTTTACGTGGCTTCCTATTATCTGTGTTTAGCTTTTAGTTTCCTAAAAATGCTATAGGAAGTACAATGTTGTAAGACTTATGGAATTTTAAGAAAATAAAGGTGATATGATATGCTAAGGTGAATAAAAGATTGC